>NC_143526.1:41477436-41789936 GCF_031878675.1 Megascapheus bottae
TCATCACTCCTGTTGTCCATAATGCCTGAGCAGAATTATTGTACATAGATTGAATCTAGTACTCTCTGAGTCTCTATTCATTATAGTAAACTCCCCAAATAAAAAAATATAAAAGAAATAGTAAAGGAAGAGAAGGGAGATGGAAAAAAAAAGTTGTATTTATTAAGAAATCCCCTTAAGCCAGTGGGACGCCAAAGAAATCCCAAGGCATCCACAGTTCCGTAGCTGCAAAAGTAATTCCTGGTCCTATGAATTGTGAAAAAAAATCTCTGAAGTCCAATATGGATCCCAAATACACTGATAGGATTAGAAATAACATTTCCCATAAAAAATGCATAGCAGAGTAGAACATGAAATAATGTCTTTCTCTTTGAACCATGAAATTGTGCTCTTTTTGTTTGGAAATGTGTTTGTGAAATTTAAGCAACTTTTGAAGATATCCATTTCTCTCTCTCTCTCTCTCTCTCTCTCTCTCTCTCTCTCTCTCTCTCTCTCTCTCTCTCTCCCTCCCCCCCCCTTTTTAAAAAAAGTTTGCTGTCAACTGAGATTCTCCTCTATCAAAGTTTGTGCCTCCAGCTCCCAACTTCGTTCCCTGCCTCTCTCCTGTGTCCCTCAATTTTCTTCCCTTTATGACCCTCTTTGGTCACACCCCTTGATTTATGGTCATTTGTGTGATTGCACTGCTTTGCTTTATGGCAGTTTATGTCATGCTGGTCTTGTCATAAATGACTACCATAAAGTGAGGTAAAATATCATAAAACATTAGTGAGTCCCTGATACTCAAGGTCCTTCCGAATAAGCCCTGACAGGTTCCCACCATAAGAAAACAGATTTGGCCATTTGAAAGGTGCAGCATTTGTACAAATAAAATTAAAGAAAAAAAATCAACAATTGTGAAAATTTGCTAGACTCTTTCTGGGTGCTGATCCCAGGGTTAAATTCATTTCGTGGAGGGTCTGTCGTCTGCTTTCCCTCCTGACACGGAGCACAGCACTCATTCCCATTGTCCGGGGAGGGGGTTCTGCACAGCCAGGAGGTGCTGGGAAGTTGGTGAAAGTCCTCAATCTTGACTTGGGGCCACGTTCTTTGCCACTATGCACCTCATAAGGGGCGGAGCTGTTGGCAATGGGCAGTTCAGTAATGTCAGTGACTTAGAACTTTTATCACCTTTGGATCTCTCTCTCCTCCTCCTCTAGGCTCACCAGCTCTGCCCACAGGGACTGAAGTAGCGGGATGGGCTCCTGGCCTCTGTGTCCTCACCCTCCTCTCTAGTCTAGAGTTTGTCTGAAAACCTACGTTCCTCCCTGTGCGCCTGATCTCTTTGGACCTCACCCTTCAGTAGTGTCCTAGTTCTGCTAGCAGGTTCTCAAAGCCAGAAACCCAGGAGTGACCTCTCATGCCTCCTCTACTAGCTGGCAAATTCTGCCCTTAATACCTCCTAAAGGTGCCTACCTGCATTTTTCTGTCTCCCCTCCCATGATGTGAGTTACACCTTCCTGATGGTGGAGGGTTAGGCTGTCACCTCTTTTTTGTGCTCCCAGCCCCTCTCCTCTAGGTTGTACTCATGATGAGAAGCAGCTTACCATATAAGCTGGGTTTGTTTGTTGTCATCACTGCTTTGTGTGCTTCCTCTGGCCTCTGCCTTCCACGTGACCCCGCCTTATGCCCTAGTGCCCACCTCACTGGCTTTCAACCTGGGCCAAGTAACTTCTTTGCTATGCACACCACAGCTTTTCTCTTCGCCTGCAGTCCGCAGCTCTGATGCTCTAACTCCCCTGGGCTGCTTTTCTTCTCCGCCTGCCACCTTCTGGGTCAGGCTCAGATCACACTGTGGAGTGCTTTGTCTCCTTTTGGATGCCATCTCCTTCCCCATCTGGATGGTAAGCCCCTCGGGGACAGGCACATGCCTCTCATGCCCACAGCCACAGTCTCAGCATCTGGCATGGGGCCCGGGATGAATATGACAGAATCTATTTGTCGAGTGAATGCACACGGGTCTTCAGGTTATGTCTTCATCGCTAAACTGGATGGCAAGGGCTGGGAGGACAGACATGTGTCATCTGTTTCTATTCAATATGGCACGGTGTGAACATCCACATTATTGATGCAACAGTGCTTGATTGAATTATAGCCACCCTTACAAAACCTTGGCTCCCAGGACTGAGATGACATGCTGTGCTAGATAGGGACTGAGGAGCTATAAAAAAAGAGGGAACAGATAGTAAGTCAAATTAGGACAGCAGTTCCTATGATCCATCCAGTTCATTAAAGAAGATATGTAAGCACCTTCATTAAAACAAAAAGAGAAAGGAACCATGGAGAAAAATGAAATCAGAGTATCTCTCTGTCTCTATTTCTGGTTCTGTGTCTTTCTCTATGTCTGTCTTTCCCTCTATGGGTCTCTCTGTCTCTCTCTGTCTCTGTCTCTGTCTGTCTGTCTGTCTGTCTGTCTGTCTGTCTCTCTCTCTCTCTCTCTCTCTCTCTCTCTCTGTCTCTGTCTCTCTCTTCCCCCCCACCTCTCTCTCTCTTCCCCCTCTCCATATCTCTTGTATTATCCAAAAATCTTTCTAGGTTTCCTCTGTGAGATCCCAGTGAAGTGTAAATTATAGCTTCCCTATAGAAATGGCCATTTTCAGTGAATTTTAGCAATGAACAAAATTTTATCTGAGAGTGAAATTTGGCATCCCTTCTCCCCTTCGTGCTGGGAGCTATTTTTTGTCTTTCCAAAACTGCAAGGAAACATAAACCCCACTGTTTTCCTTTCTAATTGGCGCTTCACCGAGTTGAAACTGGACAGGGAGGCGGAAGTGCCTCTACACCAGGGCCAGCCTTGGCAGTCCTCATTTGCACTGGGAGCTGAATCAAGAGGAGAGACCAAACCAGGGCTCTAGAAACACACAAGCCTGCTTTTAATTGTGCTTTTCTGCAGACCCTTCTTGTAAATTTCTTTTCACGTGGGCTCTTCCAGTGAATGATGTTGCCACCTGAAGAGAAGCTAACCTGGGAGTGGATTCCAGTAGGAAGATGGTATCTGCTTAGGCTCCTAGACTTCCTTTTGGTTCAGGGTTGCACATGTCGGGAGCGCTGGTGGCATTTGGAGAGTGGCAGTTCTTTTTATTGTTTCTTTTGCTATTGTTTTGTTTTGCAGTGCTAGGATTGAACTCATGGCTTCACACATGCTAGCAAGCCCCCGCCACTGACCGGAATCCTCAGCCCCAGACCAGTTCTTTACTGTGTCTCATTCACAGTCACATGTTCAGACTCCCTAGACTCCGGCATCACATGCTGATAGATGCCAGGACACCATGATGAAGGAAAGACCTCTCCCCCAGTCCTCTGGGGAACCCTATCTTTGTTTTGTTTTGGTTTTAAAACTTTCCCAGTGACGCCAAGATGCAGTTTCTATAGCTGCGACTATGCAGCTAACAATGGACCTGGTCCATTGGCGTGTCCCTCCCCTTGCCTGTCTTTCTCCTTTCCTCTCCTTGGCCTTCTTTTCTGCATTTAATTTCTTTTTCATTTTCCATGGCTTCTTGCTTCCTCCCCCCAAATCATTAAACCACTTAATTTCTGTCTTCTGGCCACAGCATTATCAGTAACAGCTATGTGGCTAGTCACTAAATGGAGACGATACAGCGGGAGATGTTTGGCTTTGTAGTTCCTGTGACGTTGGTGACTTTCGCTTTGGAGTATTGGGCGGGTACCTCGTAGAGATGGACACTGCTTCTCCAGAGAGCCCAGGCAGGCTCACCAGGAGGCAGCTCTGATGGAGAGGAAGCTCTGATGGAGGTGACCTGGCCCCTACAAGAAGCTTCTCAGGCAGGCCACAGCTGAGACGTTGTCAGGACTACCATTGGCCTGATCCTTGTGGGCAGCTCTGATTTTACTGACAGTGTTCAGACATAACCTCTCCTTTGGGCATCTATGTGGAGGCCTGTCTGTGCTGAGGGGTGGGGCACAGGGCTGAGATCCGACCCTTGCAATACAGGAGTTCACCACTTGGTGGAGCACTGAAGAGCACAAATGGTATCATGCCCTATACAGGAGCCATTCCTGTTTGTGCCAGCAGTCCTACACACCATGGCATATTTAACATCATTGCTGGCTTCTACCACATTGTCTCCTGACATTGCTGAATGTTCTTTAGGGGTAAAATTAGCGCCTGGTTGAGAACTGCCCTTAGAATTTTGAGTTAGGTGCAAGGACAGTGGGTTGCTTGTTACCATGGACTGGCAGTCTTGTCACTGGCAGGAACAACCGGTGTGCCATGGGTACTGCTGGGGGCAGGATTGACTGCTTCTGCTTGAGGTACAGGAGGAAGATCTCTTGGGAAGTCACCCCAGAGGAGGCAGAGTTTGAATTGAACGATGAAGGAGGCCTGGAAGTTTGCCAGTTGGAGGATCTGGAAATTAGGGCCTCCTGGGTGAAGGATAGGCTAACTGCTGACCAGAGGCGGGAGACGGGGGCTCTAAGCATCTCTTCCCACCCTTCCTCCATCCTAAAGTCATGACAGTATTAAATATTGAATAACACGATGTCCAGAAACAGAGTAAACAAAACCGATGCTAACTGCAGGCAACCTAGGTTTAGCATTGGGGCAGGGTGAATTTCTGTCTTTATTGTTGTTATTTGGTGGGATTTACATTTAAGCTTGCGGGTTTTATCCCATGCTTTGCAGCTGCCTCTAACACTGAGCCATGGTTCTAGCCTTTCCTTTACTCTGATTATTTTTGAGATAGGATCTTGCTTTTTGCTCAGGCTGTCAGGGGCTGCATTTCCTGTTGTAGGTGAGATGACAGGCCTGGCCACCTTGCCTACCTTCTTCCATTGGAATCTCTTGGACTTTGCGGCTCAGGTTGGTCTAAAACAGCCACCTTCCTGCTGGCTGCCTCCCACATAGCGGGAATGATAATTGTATACCACTGTACCCAGATACTGGTTAAGAAGTGCTGTGCTTAGGCTGGCTTTGAACTGCAATATTTCTAGTCTCAGTTTCCCAGGTAGCTAGGATTGCAGGTATGAGCCACCATTGCCTAGATTAAGTCTATATTTTTGCCAAAAATTCTTACAGGAGAGCAACTCAAGAAGTTGGAGATGGAGCTCAAATCATAAGGCCCTTAAGTGGAAGGGCCTCAGATACTGAGTTCAAGTTCTGATCTCAGACCAAAAAAAGAAAAAGAAGTAATAAAAGCAACTCAAAAGTGAGCACTTGGGCTGAGCAGAGGGGACAGCTTGGCAGGCTGTCCACCACCCTCAGGGCAGCCGCTGGGTGACACTGATCTCCCAGGGCTCCTATGTGGCAGCTCTTGCTCTCCTTCTTGCTCTTTGTGCAAGGACCCTCAGCTCTACCACCTAGGGTTACAGAGCACCCGCCGGAGCTGGCAAGCCCATGGTGGTGGCATTGTCTGTGCTTCGCACCTGGGACGGGGGTTGTTGGGGACCGACTGTGGGGTCAATGACCTTGGACCTGACCTTGGACCTACACAACTGTATACACAAGGAAGTAACTCTTATCAGGATAACTTTAAGCAATGTCAATCAGTTCTTATCAGGATGACTTTAAGCAATGTTAATCCTTTCTCATTTATCCTATATGTGACTTGTTTACTATTTTGTATGAATGTAGCCTCTGGCAGTTCCCTAGTTTTAAGAAGAGTATTTAAGGTTGGAACTTAAAATAAACAGGGCAGTCTGGAGCTCACAGCCTTCTTGGACTGCTGACTTGGGCTGTAGTCCTCCCGAACTCCATCTGTTTGTCTCTCTTTTAATTTTTCCTAGTCCTTGCCCCTATTTCAGGAATCCCAATCTGCGAACCCTGGTTTGCTGCCGGCTGGCCCCGGCAGGGGGTGAGGCACAGGGAGAAGCTGGCCCACAGAGGGGGACAGAGGCTTGCTTTGCCGAGGTGGCTGGACCATTGGAAGTCACCTGCCCGCCCACGGCTGAGAGGAGATCTGGGATGTGGGAAAGTGAAATAGTTCTCATGAGACACTTACATCAGAAAGAAGGCTGCAGCATGGACAGGGCCTCCTTTCAGCCATCCTGTTCTCAGGAAAGGCTCAGCAGGCTCCCTTCATCCTGGTATCAAGCAACTTCCATCCCCTACTCCCCACCTCTGCTCATTTCCAGCCCAGTCATCCTACACCAGGCTTATAACCCTCTGTGTCTCTCTGGGATCCCCAGAGGCAAAGCCTGTGTCTCATTCATCCTCATGTCCCAACCTCTACACAATGGCCACCACATAATAGGCGCTCAATAAATTGTTCAGTGAGTGCATGGGCATGTTTACCCCTGTGGCTTACCCCATGAACATTGTAAGGAGGAGACAAGAATTCATTTAAACTTGAATATAGGCTTTCCTTTCCCATGAGAATATTGATAAAAGACAGCAGCTGATTTCTTCAGAGAGAGAAAAATGACAGAGCAGGCATCCGTGCTATATTTCAAACTTCTGTCAAATTTTCTTACACACACACACACACACATACACACACACACACACACACACACACACACAACTTGTCTACCAATACTCGTATCATTTTTCACATTTCATGTTCTTTTTTTCAGATGCTGTCCATCCGTCATTTTAGTCAGGGAGTATCCATCATGCTAGAGGCTAAATAACTTTCAAAGCTGTCAGAGAGTGGACACAAAGATTCTCCCCCAGCCTCCCGCCATGTTATTTGGAACTGAGTTGTCCTAGCTGGAGGGGAGGGACCTGCTAGGTCAGGGTGGATGGCATCCTGGAAGCAGACTGCACATGGCTTTCAGAGGAAGAAAAGAAAAACCTGTTCAAGAAATTAGACCTCATTTCTCCTCATGAGGTGCCACCCACGAGCTATCCAGATCAGTTACTCTACGTTCTTTTTTTCTTTCATAGAGTGAGTCTTTATGTAAAAATGAAGCACATTTTTTTCTAGTGATAAGGATTTTCCTGGAATCATAGTTCTGTATCTAGCTTTGTCCAGTTTTAAAGGAGAATCATGTTCAGTTGTGAAAATACAGAAAAGTGTAAAGAAGGAAATAAGAATTGTGTAATATGCTTCTACCCAGAGATAACCACTAGTTAATTTTGTTTTGGGGTATTTTTATTCTCCTTCTAGTCACACACACACATGCACAGAAATACAGTGTATATATGTGTATTTATTTGTGTGCACGTATGTGTATATGCTATTATGAAATTTTACATATTTGGTGTTACAATCTCTATGAAGTTTTGTATCTTTCATTTCTCGATCAATTAGAACTTACTCATTTTTCTATGTGTGTTGTACAGGATCTGTGAAACATGGTGTTTGAAGACTATATTGTGTTTTATTTCATGAATATACCATAATTTATTAATGGTGTTATGCATGCTGATTGCTCTGCTTTTGGCAATGTGGCATTTTATTTATTGCATTGTCCCCGTCTTTTAGCTATTCCGTGTTTATCATCTATATAATTCTCAGGAATCATAATCTTATCTTTTTATTAGAATGTCAGAGATAGGTAAATGGATTTTTTTTTATAACTCACAGATTCAACCTACAAGAAGCTTTCTGGTTGTCTCTTAAATCAGCGAGAGCGATTATATATGTTCACTCTTATAATACAGATTAAATTCTGTCAATTAAATGAGTAGGCTTGTATTTCTTTGCTGTTTACCGATTTGCTATGAGTGGAGGTACAAGTTCTTATTTGAGATCAGAGGAGGTTGGGAATATTCTAGAACGGGGACTCAGAAGTCTTCTGTAAGAGAGGATGAAATGGTAGGACAAGGTTAGAATCTCATCTGTGCTGTTTGCTTCCTAGGTGACCTTGAATGCCTTTGTTGACCTGTAAGAGCCTCAACTTTCTGATCCAGACCCCAGCCCAGCCCAGATCAGTGACAGGTCAGATAAGCCTTGCATCATCTAACCTGATAGTTACATATAATTCTTTTTTCTTTCTTTTTTTTTTTTTTTTTTTTTTTGCCAGTCCTGGGCCTGGGAACTGTCCTTGGGCTTTTTCAAGGCTAGAGCTCTACCACTTGAGCCACAGCACCATTTCTGGCTTTTTTCTATATACGAGGTACTGAGGAATCAAACCTGGGTCTTTGTGCATGCTAGGTAAAACTCTACCACTAGGCTAAACTCTTGGCCCCATATATAATTCTTTTTGAGTGACTGATGTCTAGTTTTCCTTTTTAAGTCTACATAGCTTATTTAGATGATATTTATATTGTATAAAATTTGCCTGTTAAAATATACAATTTGATGATTGCTTTCTAAAGAAGAAAGTTATAGAGATGTGCAAATTCATCAGGACAATTCAAGTTTTTGAACATTTTCATTACCCAAAAAACAATCCATAGAAATCCTGTCACTCCATGCCCTAATCTACAGCTCCAGGGAGATCAGTGCCTTTGGTCACTGTAGATTTTTTTTTTCTGATTACTTCATATGGGTGGATGCACATGGGGTGTGATATTTTTCTTATTCTAGCTTCTTCCACTTAACAGCACATTTTGAGGTTCCTATCTGTTATCTCATGGAGCAGGACATGGCTCTTTTTCACTGTCAAATAGCATTCCACAGCATGGAAATACCATATTGTTCACCCAGTTGATAGACATTTGTATTTATCTCATTTCTTTTGCCATTGCGAATCTTACTGCTATTAACATTTAGGTAAAAAAATCATGAAGTAAATAGTGTGGTAATTTGTTTTACCTAGCATGCACAAAGACCCAGTGCTCAGGGCCTGAGCACTGTCCTTGGACTTTCTTAAGGCTCTTAGAGCTCTACCACTTGAGCCTCAGCACCACTTCTGGCTTTTTTTCCCCCTATATATGTGGTACGGAGGAATCGAACCTGGTTCTTCTAAAGTGGCCAAACCATTTTCTATTCCAGCAATTATCCTGCTTTGTTGAGTATTTTCTCCTTGAATAAAAATCACTGTGGGGGGGGTGGGCTGGGAGTTTGGCCTAGTGGTAGCGTGCATGCCTAGCATGCATGAAGACCCGGGTTCAATTCCTCGGTACCACATACATAGAAAAAAGCCAAAAATGGTGCTGAGGCTCAAGTGGTAGAGCTCCAGCCTTGAGAAAGTCCAAGGACGTTGCTCAGGCCCTGAGCTCAAGCCCAGGAATGGCAAAAAAAAAAAAAAGTCACTGGGGCTTGAACTCAGGGCTGAGGTGCTATCCCTTAGCTTTCTTTGCTCAAAGCTGGTGCTCTATCATTTGAGCCACAGCTGAATTTCCAGTTTTTTTGGTGGTTAGCGATAAAAGTCCCATGGAGTTTTGTGCCCAATCTGGTTTTGTATTGTGCTCCTTAGATCTCACCTTCATGAGTAGCTAAGAATACGGCTGTGAACTACAGGAGCCCCATGGGGGCTCTTTTATAAAGGTCTTAATTCCTGAGGGTTTACTGTACCAAAAGCCCCATGCTGTTCCACCATCATGTTCAGGTCTGATTTCAGGAGGCTCAATAGCTCCCTCACATGACTGCCTTTCCTGTTGGTTTTTTTTTTTTTTTGTCTTTTTTTTTTTTTTTTTAATTGTAATCAGTAAAAGGGTTACATGATATTTGCCAGGTAGAAGGTGCATTAATTCACATACATTGATACCCTTTCACATGTCTTGGTACCTGTTTCCCTCCCCCCCCACACCCCCCACCCGTCTTGGTTTTCCCCCCTTCCCTATCAAATTTCAAATATCCAAATACAAATAAATTCAATATATCAGATAACAAAGTGAGATACTATAACAATATGAGATAACCAAGGGACAGCAAAGGAGATGAGAGACAACATAGTACATTAAGGGCCTTTCCTGTTTTGAGTGGATTAAAAGTGTCTTTGGCTTGTAGAAAAGTGAAATACACTCCTGATGGGGCTCAGGCATGGGACAGTGCTACAGGACAACATGGATAGAGGCGGACAGTGCAGTTTTCACCGAGAAGGGGCACTGTGGCTCTCTTGGCCCAGAGGAGGGACAGGGTTCCCCTGGTATGTGGTTCCTTTCTGTGCACTTGGCCTTACAGTGGAGTTCCTACTCTGACAATGCTCCAGCCTCCCTTAGCCTCCATACCTCCCCTCACACCTCCCCTAGCCACCGTAGAGGTGAACTTCCCCACCTCCCCTGATTCAGAAAAGAAAACAACAAAAAAAACCACCTCGCGTCATTAACGATAAGTGAAATTCTAACATACATTTAAATATTTCCAATTTCATTTCACTCTTCACTGTAAACAAAAATATTAACCAATAATCATGTCCTCACTACCCTCATTTATCAGTTGTAGCCATAGATTGACTTTGGATACAAGGGTCTGAGAAGGAAATCAATGAAAGCATTATGTGAGAATCAATTAAGTCTATGGAATGTATAATAAAGAAGTAATGTAGATTTTATTGTTATTTGTAAATTTGTGTACAATGCATCCTTAATATCAGTCAAGTTTATAGCAAGGTTGTACGTGCACAGATGCATTCAATCCCTCTGGAGAGCTAGCTGTACATGAATGTGTTTATACTCCCCTAGCTTTTCAACACATGCCCTCATTTCTGCTTCTGTCTATGTTGTTTTCTTCCCCAGGTTTGTATCCTCTGCCCCATGTTCTTGGTGACCTTGGCTTTCCAGCCAGGAAGGAGGCACCCTCTGTGTTTGTTGATGTTTACCAGCACTCCACTCACTGAAAAGGCCTTGCTTGCCTTATCAGAGTCTAGAATGTCCAGGATAACACTGTCTTCTGAGCGAGAGGCAATGTGGTTGGTGCCAAACTTGAAGTCCTTCCTTCTGGAGGCCACCCTGGAAGGAATGGAGGGGAGCTGCTATTCTCTGGAGGATGGGAAAAGGTGCTGGGAGAGACAGATGGAAGATAGTTGACATAGTTAGCTATTTAAAAAATTGGTGGATTTTAGTCATGTACAGAAGCCATTCGGACTACAGAACTGAATGGCTTCTGTAGTCTTAGCTACACATCATTCCTAAATACAGGTAAAACATGTACCGCAGGAAGGAAGTGGGGCTCAGGTGACTTCTTCTGTTTGCTGTCAACAAGGTACTGCCCACATCTTATAACATGAGAGGACCTGCCAGGTGCACAGCTACCTAAGACTCGGGTTCCGGTAACAGAATGCTACAGATCCACTGCCACTGACAAGACATTTCACAACTTAGCTATGAATTGTGTGCCTGAATCTTCAGTCTGGGTGGTGCTGCCTGCTGATGGTGTGGCCCTGCGCCGTGTGGTATTGGCTGGGGCCTGGATGAGGGCTGCAGGATCTAGATTGAATGTGGCTGGTGACTTGGCACTGACTCCAGCTGGGAACCCGGTGTGGCCAAGGCTGGGATTTGGGCTCCTCTCCGTGCACCCAGCATTCCCTTCCACCATGGTGGCGGGATTCCAGGAGCTAATGCGTCAAGCTTAGAGGAAGCCATATTGCTTTTTATGACCTAGGATCAAAAGACAGATGGCCTTACCTCTTCCAGATTATTCATTGTAGCAGGCCAAGAAGTCCAGTGAGTTTCCAAGGGAGGGAGGTTGGCGTCACATGTTGGTGGAGGAGTGGCCCCTCTGAAAGCATGTGTGGGACAGATATATGATTGTGACCCTCTCTAGAAGTTACAACCAGTAAGAGCTGGAAAGGAAGAGATGAGTGCTTCCCAAAGTACTGTGTGTCCACTGGCTTCTTGTTCCCAGTGCATGGTGTGGGCAGGACAGAGTCCAGGACTGTCTCAGAGAGAGGGCTTGTGAGGACTGAGTAACAGGGTTCATCTGAGGGGAAGACACAGACACATCTCCCCCCCTTCCTAACCGAAAAACAGAAAGAGTTAGCCAATACCTTGGTCTATAGATGTGAAATATTAGAAAGTATTCCATCAGAGAAAGTTCTAGAAACAACCAGAGACCTACTGGAAGGTAAAAGCCCCCGTAGTGCATTTCCAGAGAAAGAGTTCTAGGTTCCCCTGAGCCTGCTCTGTGGTGCTTTCTCCACACTGCCTGACCTCTACACACGGCCAGGGGCTCCTTACAACCAGCCATCTCCTCTGGCATGGCTGAAGATAAGCTTGCCATAAATTCCAATGCAGTACCAAAAATAAACTAAGTTCTCACATTAAGCAGGATGAAAGTCTAGCTGCAGAGCGATGTTTGGATATAGTAAAACAAAACAAAGCAAAACAAACAAGGAGAGATCAAATATTGAGTTGACTCTGCGATGAAGGAATTGTTTTCCCAACAAAATGATTCAATTGTGCTTGCATTGTTTGAGTATGAATGTTATTAATGTTGTAGCCAGTAGGATACCATCAGTGGGATGGAGGGGCTCCAGGTGCCTATAGCTGGGCCACACTGGTCCTCTGAGGCCAGCTGGGCCTGTGACTTGCCTAGGGACACAGATAAAGCACCTTCAGTTTGGGCTATGTTGCCCATTCTTATAGAGAACTAGATTTAAGGAAGCAAGAGAAGCATGGATACCTGTTAAAGAAAATATGCTCAAGTAGGGGGCAGGGCCTTTCAGTTTCCAACATGGGGAGGGTTGTAAGGAATGGCATCATAGAGACTAAAGATGGAAGAGGGAAGCAAGGGCTGGAGGGAATGAGCACATTAAGTACTGATGGCATTGACCAGGCAGCAAACTGCATCCATTGATTATTTTAATTTTCTCTCCTTTGCACTGAGTTAAACACCCATAGCAGTACTGTGAGGAAAATGTGAGGTTGTTCAGCACATTTTTAACCATCACGAATTAAGCTGAACAAAGAGATCAATCAGCCAAAAGAAGGGCCACGCATGTGTGGCACGTATGTGTGTGTGTGTGTGTGTGTGTGTGTGTGTGTGTGTGTGTATAGGTGAGTACACGTGTCTCTATTCATTAGGACAGGGACACACACAGAAGGAAAGATAAAATTGACAAGTGGAATATTTAAATGAAACCAAGAGAAATAGCCTCCCAGGGCAGGTTCTAGCCTGGAACACAGTTAAAAATCCATAATAGTGTGTTGTAGGAAAAAATGAAAACAGGAGGTGAATTTCTAAAGTTTTAGCCACTGAAATGTTCAGTGCATTTATCTAAAGATGGAACTCAGTCTGCTTTAGAAAATTTTATTCTTTTATTTTTTACTATTAAACATTTCATTGTATTATTTCATGTTTTTAATCATTTTATTATTATTATTATTTTTAAGAACACAGCCATACTTGACAATTGAAAGACAGTTTCAAAGTGACCTGCCAGTTGTTGGCTTTTCAAGAACAATTTTGTGTCATTGAGCATCACTGTGAGCATGTGGATTAATTTCTTAGGTTTGTTGTACAAAAGAAAAAAAAGTATCACACAGTGTGTAGCTTACACAACTGAAGCCAATCCAGTGACAGTTCTGGACAGGGGAGGAGGCTTGTGAAGGTGGACAGCCTCCCTCCTGTCGTCTTCTCAACATCTACAGGTGGTTGTCTGTCCTTGCTTCTTAGGGCCATAGCCCTCTGGCTTCTGCCTCCATCCTGCCTGTCTCCTCTGCGGCACAGTCCACAAGTGGCATTGCCCTCCCTTGTAAGGGCATGGTGGTGTTAGATGCTACTCTCATAGCCTCATCTGGGTGGGCAGGCATTACTAAGCACGGTCACAGGGGTAGGGATATGCATTTTCCCCACAGACAGTCTCAGGGATTACCTGGCCCCCCTTTTTATTTATTTTATTTGCTTAAATTAAAAAATGTTATTATAGGGCCGGGAGTTTGGCCTAGTGGTTAAAGTGCTTGCCTAGCATGCATGAAGACCCGGGTTCGATTCCTTGGTACCACATACATAGAAAAAAGCCAGAAGTGGTGCTGAGGCTCAAGTGGTAGAGCTCTAGCCTTGAGAAAGTCCAAGGACAGTGCTCAGGCCCTGAGCTCAAGCCCAGGACTGGCAAAAAAAAATGTTATTATAAAGGTAGTTTACAAAGGGATGCAGTTACATAAGTCAGGTAAATAGTACATTTCTATAAACCATGTAGTTCATTCTCTCTCTCTCTCTCTCTCTCTCTCTCTCTCTCTCTCTCTCTCTCTCTCTCTCTCTCCTCTCTCTCTCTCTCTCTCCTCTCTCTCTCTCTCTCTCTCTTTGTAAAGGTGATGTCCAGAAGGGTTACACATACATAGTAAAGTTATGAGTACTTTTATTTTCTATTTAATTCAATTAATTAATTAATTAATTAATTAATATATTGTCAGTCTTGGGGACTGAACTCAGGGCCCTGAGTACTGTCCTTGGGCTTTTTTCCTTCAGGCTTAGTGCTTTACCACTTGAGCCATCCCACCACTTCTGGTCTTTCTATGTATGTGGTACCAAGGAATTGAACCCAAGTCTCTGTGCATGTTAGGCAAGCACTCTACCAGTAGGCCAAACTCCTGGCTTCTGAGTACATTTATTTTTGAAAAGTGTTACCCCCTCCCTCGTTGCTCCAGCTTTCCCTCCCCTGGCTCTTCTCTTTGCCCCCCTACAATTTGTAAAGTTCACTTCCAACATAGTGTCTAGTGAGTATTGCTGTTACATTGATACACACACCATTTCTTTTTTTAAAATATTTTTATTGTTGGGGTGATGTTCAGAGGTGTTGTTACATTCAGGTAGTGGTACATCCACCATTTCTATGACTCCCCTTCCCTTCAGATAAGCTTACATCAGATAAGCTTACATACAAGAAAAAAAGTTCATTTTCAACATAGTGTCTATTCTCCCCCCCTCCTTTTGTTGCCAGTGTTTGTGATGAAAGACTTGTGGTATTTTACCTCTTTACATCAGCTTTATGAGGCAGGACTCAATTTGTTTCCCCTCCTCTCTTTTTGTCCTATTTCACAGGCAACAAAGTTGGGGCCTAGAAAATGGGAGTCAGTTTTGGGCTACTTACACAGGAAGGATGGATCCAGAATTGAAACCCAGATTCC
This sequence comes from Megascapheus bottae, assembly GCF_031878675.1. NCBI lineage: Eukaryota > Metazoa > Chordata > Mammalia > Rodentia > Geomyidae > Megascapheus > Megascapheus bottae. The sequence goes on from NC_143526.1 coordinate 41,492,327, forward strand.
TTTTATTTTTTCTATTTTAATGTATAGAGGGGTTACAGTTACATTCGTCAGATAGTAGGTGCATTACTTCTCACACACTGATACTCCTTCTCATGTTTTGTCCCCTTTTTCCTCCCCCCACCCCCTCCCAATCATCTTGGTTCCCCCTTTCCCTTTCCTAGATTCTTTTTAAAGCTCTTGAACTTTCCCTCAGATCATTGTCAGGTTAGATTTTTGTTATTTTTAAATGAATTGAGTCAGAAAGCTGTCAGATACCACATTGCCAACTAGAAGATTACCCTGGAACGTTCTTTATTTCACATGGGGCCACCCTGTCCCTACCTCCTTTTCTCTAGCACTGTCCTCACTGAGCTGAGGGCTTGCCTCCCATCATGCTTTGCAAGCCTCATCCCTCCCTACTCACTGCTCCCACCCCAGCTTTCCAGGTTGATTTACTGATGTCTACTTGTCTAAATGATAAAACTGAGAAAGCTTTTACCAAGTAAGTTTATCATAGAAATGTAACTATTACCTGTATTGTGCAAAATGGTTCTTTTTTTAACAAAAAAAATCAGGCAAATATATCGGAGTCATTAATTTGAATACTAAGTACGAGGTTCTGTTTAAAAATCCACAAGATGAATAACAAATCATAATTGTGGCAAGGCAAAGCCATTCCTCAATGCCGTCGTTTGTATAATCCTTTGAAGATGCTCTGATGGTAGCTCATTGATGGCTGATTTAGGGCCAGTGCGTGTGCCATTACCTTTCTGGTAAGATATATTTCACACAGCTTCGCATTACAAGCAGTTCCTGCCTCTGAAATGGATTGGGTTACAAGAGTTCACAGGGATGATATTCTTTGGAACGCAGAATGTTTAGTTTACAAACGAACCATGTACTGTGTGCCTAGTCTGTGAGTTGCTGTGGAAATCAAGCAGAAGATGGAGCTGAATGGGCTCCTTATATTTAGAGGTCAAATATGATCAATGTGGCCAATGAATGACTACTCTCAGGTTTTCAGCCGTGTAACTCCTTCCTGGGTAGCTCTGATTTTTGCCACCTGACTTTTTAAATTTTACCTCCACAGGTTGTACCAGTACTTCACTGGCTATGGGGTCAAGTCATGTGACTTCTTGGCCAATGAGATATAAGCAGATGTTGTAAGCTAGAGTTTTGGAAAGTGCCTATGCATTGGGGTTTGCTCCTTGTCAGGGCCACAAGGGTCTTCCTCCAGGGGCTGCTGTACTTTGTCCAGAGACCTAGAGTTCATATATAGGTTCCCCAGCTGCCTTTGAATCAAGGTTCAGTGAGGCTATAGGTGTGGGCTCTGGTCCTTCAGAACGGGCATCTTAACTCCCAACATGACAGGGTAGCTTTGCTCTCCTGTCCCCAGCAGATCTGATCTCCTCATTAGTCAGGCTAAAATCAGACCTCATCCATCACCTCTGGTGGCCTTTCTTTCCTGACCTGTTTCTTTGCCTCAGACAAGCAGTCCCTGCAAGCACCCCAATACTCTCAATAGGTGCCTGGTGCCCAGATCTTAGGGTTTGTTTTAGGGAGAACCCAACCTGAGGCAGACATATCATTAGACAATGTCTCTTTATTTCCAATGTAAGTGACAGAAAGCCCAATTCAACTGGTTCAAGCACAAAAAAGGGAATCCATTGGCTTGTGTAATTGAACAGTCCAGGCTAATAGCTGTAACTTAAGGAACAACTGAATCTATTTCTTTTTTTTTTTTTTTTTGCCAGTCCTGGGCTTTAGCTCAGGGCCTGAGCCCTGTCCTTGGACTTTCTCAAGGCTAGAGCTCTACCACTTGAGCCTCAGCACCACTTCCAGCTTTTATCTATGCATGTGGTTCCAAGGAATCGAACCTGGGTCTTCGTGCATGCTAGGCAAGCACTCTACCACTAGGCCAAACTCCTGGCCCCTGAATCTATTTCTTGTAGTGATGTTTAGACTGCTTGATTTCTTTCTCTGCATATCTCTTCCATGTTTCTCTGTGTTGAGTTCCTTCTCGGGAAGCCTTTCTTTCCAGAAGCTCAGGTTTAAATCTGTAAGAAGGGAAGCATCTTTTTCTAGCCAATTCCAATTAATTCCTTCTGAACGGCTGTGTGTGGGTCATGTGCCCATCTTTGACCCTAGGAAGTTCTGAGTGGATAGACTTGGCCGCAGGAGACCCAGGAACATGGAGAGCAGATTGAGGTCAAGCAGGGCAAAGACACTCGTCTCACAGCTTTCATAGAGGCATAAATAGGAGGATTGTAGCCTAGATTGATCTTGGCAAGAAAAAGAATTCAAGACCCTATTTGAAAAGTTAACTGAAGCACAGAAGGCTGGAGATTTGGCTCAAGTAGTAGAGTGCATGCTTAGCAAGCACAAGCCCTGAATTCAAATTCTAGTTTGAATTGAGGCAGGAAGTCACCAAAATGAACTCTGATTTTCACTTCTTGAGAATACTCTGCCTTCTTTCCCGGGTTTGTTTTACTTAAGCCTGGATTCTTTCACATTTAGGATCTAGAATTGTATTTTTCTTATTCATACCCAAGAAAGGAGAGAGAGTCATTCTAAGAGTCATTGAGCACAGCTTTCCTTTGGCGCCAACACAACAATTCTCATCGAAGTAGGTGGAGCTGTCAGGGAAGTGTTTTGGGTCCCTGTCACATAGTGACTCCGCTGGAGTGGATGGGTAAGGAGAGGAAATATCCCTGTATTTCTAAAGATTGAGCCCCAAGGGCGTAGACCCTTTCTTCTGTGTGAGATCTTGTTATTCTGGGATAGCTTCATTATGCTGTATGTTTCCAATAAGAAGCAGTGGGCATTGTTAACCAGTGGCCATGGCAGTATTTATTGGAGATCATTTCTTGACACCTGGACTGTCTTGTCCCCTGCATTGACTTCCCATTAGCAAGCTGAGCAAACAGTCTCCTGAGTGATGGTTTATCCCGTCTTAAATTGTCTGACTCTTAGGAAAGGCCTAGCTGTGCTCCTTTCCTCCTCAAAGGGGTCTTTGAGAAGAGGTTTCTGGGGCCTTCACAGGATGGCTGAGGTAGATGCTTATTATTTTGCCTTTTTGGGACAGAAGTCTTATTTCCCTTGTGTTTGGACTCATCCCATAGCTTCAGGAATAAAGGAGGGAGGATTTTGTTTCTTCCTAGTCTGCAGTACATTCTAATAGACTCATAGTATGGTGATAACTAGTTTCAGAGAAGCAGCAAAGAAGTAAGAGCAATTATTGTAAGGCGAACAAACATGAGAACCATTCAGGGCAGAGACCAGCAGATTATAGCCTTCAGGCCAATTTCAGCGCATTGGTTTTGTACATAAAGTTTTGTACATGACCTTATATGCATTCTCCATGGCTGTGTTGAGACCGGGGTTGTGTAGTTGAGTAATTGTGACAGAGATCATATGGTTGGCAAGGATGACTATATTTACTAGGTGATCTCTTTGCAGAAAAGTTTTGTTGACTCCACATGTAAGGAATTCCTAATCTTTTCCTACATTAAATTTAGCAGTCACATGAAAGATTAGCTATTTCTCCTGGCAAGGAAGTCTGGGTTTGCCCACGCCCTGGCGTGGTTCTATCACTAATCTGGGTTTCTTTCCACACACCTGTGGCTTCTCTGTCCGGGTTTTGGCAATCTGGCAGCCCCACTTCTGGAGGCTGTGTTTGCATTCTAGATGGGCAGGAAGAAGAAGGACAATGGGCAAACCTTACACATCAGCTGATTGGTTCCTCCTTTATAGAGATTCCATGAGGTCCTCACCCAGTGCCTTCCAAATGCATTTTCTTAGGCAGAATTGTCCCATACCCTAGATGGCCACACCAGCACCTGGAATAATCATCTCACATTTCTGGCTTCTCACATTACTCTTTTAAATTTAGATATAAAAAGAGGACTGGGAAATAAATAGGCAATTTATAAGTATCCGCAACCAGGAAGTCAGGATTCCAAATATCCTCCTCAAGGATGGCAGGGGACAAAAATGTGCGGTGGTTCATGCCATCTGAGGCTGTAGACTTTGACAAGAGTTGTGATGAAGCTGAGGTCCAGTGACCAGGCCACAAGCAGTCCAACTCTAGACTTTCTCCTGTGCACTGAGTTTTCAACATCCTCTCCAGACAACTTCTTACAGGAGTTGGCCATTTGAAGTTTGTTCACACTCTCTACTGCATTCCATGAAGGTTTATTTTCCTTCCTGTGTCCTTGGCTGTGTTCTTCAGCTCCTGCCCTGTAGTTATTAAATTCAGACAGCACAAATTCATGCATAGACTGACATGTGTCTAGGATAAGTAGATAATGCCATTTGTACTTTATAGATGACTCTTTCAAAATGTAGATGGAAGCTTTTGTGAGTCATGGAGAGAAATTCACTTGTAGGAAAAAAAAGGTGTCTCGAGTTTCAAAGAAGTTTTTGTGATAGCTTTCCTTGCTAAATAGATAATTTAAAAGCAAAAGCATCACTGTGCTAAAAGTATGTATGAACCAACTCAGTGGGAAAATATTGGACCAGGTATAGATAGGAAGTACAGATAGAACAAGCTGACTATAGCAGGGTCTGGGGGCTGAAAAATTCACAGCACAGCAAAGCTAAACTCGCTGGGAATCCCTCATTTGTGAGCGACAGAAATCTAATTTAAACTGACTTAAGAGTTAAGCAAGGAACATGCTGGGTCATGTTGGCCAAAAGTTCACAATTCAATGTGGACTCAGCGCATCCAGTGTCTTTAAGATCCAGACTCTATTTTTTCCATTTCTCTGTCCTCTGTGTCAGATGGAGTCTCATGATTTCTCTCCATTCCTGGCTAAACACACTGTCCAGGATTAGCTCATAGAAATGCCTAATAATTCTGACAGGAAGAGACATTCACCTGCCCCATGGTTCCTTTGAATTAACTCTTCATTGGGTCATCTTTCCTGAGAAGCCTTTGCTGAAGCAAGAGGGAGACATATGACAGAAAGGCACATACATCTAGTGTAAGTCGTGGGTGATCATTCAGTCCATGACACAGCCCTGCAGGTTTTTCTAGTGCTTCTTGTCCACTGCCTGAGATCATCTGTCTGTAGTTCCATATGGCCTGTAAATGATGTTGTAAATACCCAAAGGGCCCTTGGCAGAAGAAAGGCCTCCCCACTCCCAAAGGTTAGTACTCATCAGACCACATGGGCTGATGGACCCTCTGGGTCCTGAGGAAGAAATGAGATGCTTGGATGAAAAGAAGAAGAAATGTTAGACAGGTAATAGTCATTCACTAGGGAAAAAATATAAATTAAAAAAAATCAGATTCCCCAGAAAGACAATAGCAACACAAGAGAATCTTATGGCTCATTCAGTGTTTTCTTCAGTAGATATTTAGTGACTTTTTTCTTTTCATAGAACTGTCAGTGGCCAGTATCTAAACCCGCCTTCCATTCTCCTTTGTGTTAGAACCTCTGACTTGGTTCCACTCTGCCCCTTATGTGGGTATGAAGTTGAAAGAAGCCATCACCAGACCCAAGGATGAATCTGGATTCTCTTCATTAGCCTTTACGCATTTGCTATTGCTTTGTCCTAGGCGTATACAGAAGAGACATTTGGGATAATAACATGTGAAGTGAAATCCCTATGAAGTTTCTGGGACAGCTTTCCTTGCTCTCAGAAAAATATAAAATTATCAGATCTTAAAAGGAACCAACTGGAACACAGAGCCTAAGAGAAATAACATATAGAGATTACATGGGTGCTTCGATGAGGTTGTTGAGGAGCTGTGATTTCCCCACCTCTAGAGTTCTAGCTATATGAGAAAAATCACTTTCCTTAATTACCTATGGTATAATTTGATGATTCTTTCAGCAAATATACCTTGTATGTACCATGGCTCTGGGCCAGGCTTTGAAAAGAAGAAACTAATAAGTTACACAGGTTGGGTGTACCTTATCTGAGAAGACTGAGAGCCGTGTTTGGATTGTATACATTTTTGGGGCAGAGGAGAATTCTATAATATTTACATGTATACCCTGGAATATGTAAGGGAATGGGATCCAAGTTTCAATACAAAACTTATCTAAGGAACTGGAGGCATGGTTCAAGTGACAGAGTACTCTGATTTCCAGCCTCATTATTGGCATCAAAACAAAACAAAGTGGACCTACATAAAGAACTTATTTTGGTTTTGTGTACATATTCTGAAAGTCATTAGATAAAGACATTTTAATAAATTTACAGTTTCCCCTGTCCGCTGCCATGTTGGTACTTAAAGGTTTGGGATTTTGGAGCTTTGCAGATTTTGGATTTGGGGTGTGGGGATGCTTAACTTGTGCCTTAAGCTGCTTGCTGTGTCTACAGGGAGAGAATTTGCTATGGGCTTTCCCACTTGGCTCACCTTCTAGAGCATAGTACCAGAGGGAATGGAATGAAGACCAGCAGGAAGGTCAATTGAGCATGTTACTTTCCAGATTGTCCTTGATGGGGTGTGAAGGAATGGCCACAAGTTAGGCCAGCACATCATCTTCCTTCTAGAAATGAAACCCCCAGGGCCTCACCTCCCATGGCTGGGACAGGACAAAGAAAAAGACACACTTTTCGATTCCCACTCTCCAAATTCCAATTATGAGCACAATGAGGATCTGTGGAACCCCACCAGCACGGACAGAAGAGAGGCACTTAGCTCCCATGATCGTGTCACTTTTATTTTCACCATCACTAACCAAGTAGGCTCTTTTACAAAATCAAATCCTTTCAATGATACAATTGTCCCTGAAAGGCCTTTGAAGTACCCTGCCGCTAGCACTTCTGTACACAAACATTAGCAGAACTCCCCACCAGGCGGGAGGACAAAAATAATTGTTCAGTCTTCATTTTAACTTAACCTTTTGCAAAAATCCTACCTTAAAAAGTTCCCCTTGACTCACTGGCATCATACAGAGATAATTGATGAGGCAGCCCACTGTCCTGGACCCTTCACCCCTTTTAATTTAGGCTTCTCCCTTTCTCTTCACTGTTTACATGAGTTCCCTTGTCACCTTAACACTCCTGTCTAATGGTTTCTGTACAATTAAGGCATTATGGAGGTGAACGTTAACACGTCTCAGAAAATTTATAGAGGCCATGTGTCTTGCTGTTTGCTAAGGGGAGTACCAGCGATCGGCCAGGAAAAGCAGCTGCTCGGCTCAGCTCTCAGCTCTCGTGGTGAAAACAGAGAACGGAGCTCATGCCCGCTTAGTGAGCTAAGAGGAGACTTTAGCCTGCTCACTCTCATCCTTCAAGGTATCAGCCAGTGCTGGGAACTGCCGACCTCTGTTCCTTGCCCTTCCATCCTCTGCTCTTGCCCTTCCCTTCCCCCTGTGTACTGCAAGCTCGGGACAGTCTAGGGCACACATGGAAACTGCCCAAAGGGAGATGGATAGGACTCTTGCTGTCTCCTACCATGTTTCTGTATCCCTCTATCCTGTCCATGGGCCTGCAAGGACCTACTATAATTAGCAGGTCAATTTCATATTTGTTCAGGATGCAAAAAAATGTCATTGGGTCCCAAGAGCGCAGTGCCAAGTTGGTTGTTTCTTGATGGGTGATCTTGGAGGCAGTTAAACACCAGGAGCGCTGGTTGCCAAGTGCTGCCAGGCTAGTGGGCTAGAAAGCAAGTTTCTAGAAGTGGAATTTCTATGTTTAACATGTGAGGTTCACAGTGTAGGGCCTGGATCGGAGTGTAGGGACAGGAGCACCTAGGGATCTCAGCTAGAGGCCCCTTGGTAGCTGTCATGAAAATCCATGCTTTTGAAAGCTGCATTGATAGGCAAGGTGATTTTAATTGTTGAAAAGTAGGTGTGCTTGTGCAAAGCATGTAGGGTTTGGGTTTCACTGAAAGCCCATGGAAAGCCTGCTGAGTGCCTTCTCATTTTCCTGTAAGTATTCTGAGCAGTGGGATAAAAAGCTCAAGTAGAGGCTGACTCTACCCTATCTACCCAGACCCCTTGACTAAAGAATCGAAGCAGGGAAATTTCCCTCTGACAAATGCAACACCTGCACTGGGAATATGCAGATGAGCTTCTCCCTAAAAGGTTAACTGGAGACAATAATTACTTTCTCCAGGGATCACCCAAGTGACACGCTGCTGTCTTGATTTCCTGCCTGATGTAAGATGTGCATTTCTTGCCACTTATAAATGAAACAAATGAGGGTAGATGGCAAAGATTAGCAATAATGAGCCTGTAACACAAAAAAACACATTATTATGGAAAATTGAGTTGACCTTCGTTTCATAATTATTCACCTTAATTGTTTTTTTTAGTGTAATTTGAATGAAATTAAATAATACTACGACTCCCTCTGTCACTGACGAGGAATTTCATGTGACGATGAATAACATTCAGAACTACAGGTTTGGCTGTCATCATAGGTGTTATGGTTGCTGTTCTGGGAAACATGGTGGCTTCAACACAATTGGGATCTTCCTGGGTCAAGACCATGTTTGGGTCCCCCGAAAATACTGGGGGTTATATTCTTTGTGGGAAAGGAAATAGGGGTACTCATGTCATGATGTTCACTTATTTCCTAATCCTGGACTTTCACTCTTCCCGGTTTTCCTACAAAAATGTTTTCTGCTCATCTGCCATAGCCACATTTAGGCCATAGGGGAGCTAGATTTTCTCAGTGTCTTTGGTTGGGCATAATTTGAATGGGCATAATTTGAATGTGGAATCTACAAAACTTTCATAGGATGAGCCAGTGCAGCACCTTCTACCTTTCTATGATTTTGGACACCAGTGCCATCAAAGGCTGCTGAATCATCACATTTATTCCAGACAGGGGGATTAACCCAGGTTTCTAGGATGCAGGGTCTTTCCTTATCCTCCCTCGAATCCTGTACTGTAAGTTCTCATGTCATCTCTGTTCTGCAGATAAGGAAACAGATGTAAAGCGTTCAATAGCCAGGCACCAGTGGCTCATGCCTGTGGTTCTCGTGACCCAGGAGGTTGCGATCTCAGGATCACGGTGCAAAGACAGATCAGGCAGGAAAGTCTGTGAGACTCTTTTCTCCAATTAGTCACCAGAAAACCAGAAGTGAAGCTGTGGCCCATAGTGTTAAAGCACTAGCCTTTGAGCACAAAGAGCTCAGGGACAGCACTTAGGCTCTGAGTTCACGCCCATAACTGACAAACAAAACAAAACAAAACAAAACATGAAATAAATTGTTGAGGCAAGTGAGGCTATGCCAATATGTGACCTCTTTTCCTTTCATTGAATAGGATGGGGTCAAAGAGGATCTGTCGGGGCCGGGAGTTTGGCCTAGTGGTAGAGTGCTTGCCTAGCATACACGAAGACCAGGGTTCGATTCCTCGGTACCACATACGTAGAAAAAAGCTGGAAATGGTGCTGAGGCTCAAGTGGTAGAGCTCTAGCCTTGAGAAAGTCCAAGGACAGTGCTCAGGCCCTGAGCTCAAGCCAAGGACTGGCAAAAAAACAAAACAAAACAAAAAGAGGATCTACCGGCAGGAAGCCCTGTATTGGCAGGGTGTTATCTGGGGCCTCTCTGTTTTTTTTCAGTTAGCATTTGATGTGAAGGTCGCCTTTCTCTGCTCAAGTCCACATTTAGGAAATTAGAGTGATGACACTTAACTTATTAAATTGTACTGAATATTAAATAAATCAAGATCACGATGAAGTACCTTGAATACACAGACACTGGCTGGTGGTAGTACTGGCTGACATTCATTGAGCGCCGACTGTGTGCTGGCCTCCACTTGGCATGTCTTGAGGCAGTGGTTCTCTAACCTCGCCATTACCTGATGCCATAGGTCCTGTAATTTTGCTTTTGTTCCAGGAAGATCAGCTGGGCGGCCATCAGGAAAATGGAGGATCTAGAGCTCAGTCTTAAAGTCCAGCTCTGAGTCAGTCAGCTGGTGTACCTGCTGCTATGTCTCTGAGTACATTTATTGGAAAACTTCGTCTGTGATTGGCTTGCAATGTCTTTCCTGATGGAATCTCTCTTTGGTTTGTTAGAGATTGATCTTCACTTCCTATCAAAATCAGTAGGTAACAAATCATGCCCTCCAGACCATGAGGGCTGACCTGGGGCTCCTGAAACATTCCCATCTTTATGCATCATTTCCCACACTGCATGCTCAGCTTCTTGATAGCAGAGAATAATGCCTAGTTTTGCAATCACCGAGAGACACACCCTCTACCAAGTTAACAAAACAATCACAATGATGGAAAACATTTTGCCATAGAAGGCCAGACCAGGATGGGATTCCACATTCAGTGCAGGCATTGCATTTGGGTGACAATTCTGGAATGAATGAGGGCAGGGGTCACAGAGAAATGAGATATAAAGAACAGGGCAGGTGAAGGTGGGGAGATAGAACAATGGAGCAATTGTGTTGTAAACACTTGGCACACTGACCAGGTGAATCTCAATCCCAGGGTGCACTGGCCAGGTGATCTTCAGTCCCAGCGTTATTGGCCAGGTGATCTTCATTGGCCAGGTGACTCAATGATAGGGTACATTGACCAGGTGACTCTCAATCCCAGAGTGCATTGGCCAGGTGATCTTTACTCTTATGGATCTGTGGAAACACTTGTAGCCATTTCAGGTTATCGCAATAGGCATGGTGAATGTTCCTGGCACCCAGTACAGAGTGACCGGGGTGGTTTGAGACTCCTGATATATGACCTAGGCCTCCCAACAGAGAATCACACCCTAAGATGCTGAGAATGTGGAGGCCTTTACACCCTGGACAGAATGAATCAGAGAAAGAAGCTTGTACAAAGTAGTCACCTAGACAAAGACTCTGTCAGCTGACAATGAACAGATGATGTGGATCTCTTTTGATTAAATTGATTATAACAAAAACCTTCCCCAATTAGTACTGCGTCAATATGAGGGTGGGAAAAGTTTTATGTGTGGTTATAGAAATGAACTGAAGTCGGGCTGGGAGTTTGGCCTAGTGGTAGAGTGTTTGCCTAGCATGCATAAACACCCAGGTTCGATTCCTCCATACCATACATGTAGAAAAAGCCTGAAGTGGTGCTGTGATAGAGCTCTGGCCTTGAGAAAGCCCAAGGACAGCACTCAGGCCCGGAGATCAAGCCCCAGAAATGGAAAAAAAAAAAAAAAGAAATGAACCAACCTCCGTGTGTGTGTGTGGGTGTGTATGGAAGGAATATTTTTTCTTATTTTAAAGTTTCCTGCAGGTTCATATGAGCATTAACACAGTTCAAAGAGGAGTGAGTAACCCCATTCAGAGCTGGCAACCTGGGGCTTTGCGGGCAGTGACTTGTCAGTGACTGAACATGTCCTGGTAGGTGAGAGGGGCAGAGGGCTCTCTGGGCTCACCTTAGCTCCGAAGCCCCAGCTCTTAGCTGGGCTCCACATATCCTTCAGCAATTTCTGCTGTACTTACAAGAAGCTTACTTGCTTTATCATTTTCCCTGTTCTGCTTTTTACAAATCGAAATAAACTCAACCTTATCCCCAGCAATAAAGGCTGGCAATTTTAGGGTTAGTTGATTGCATGTGTTATTTTTCTAGCCAATGTGAACAACCACTGCTTCTAAGTGGCTCCTTACCTGTATCAATATGAGCTTGTAAGGTTCAAGCCGTATCCAAGTGGAAATTATTGTACTGATTGATTAGTTAATCCACGTGAAGGCCGCAGAGCACACTGCCAGAGTTTCGAATGGCCAAATGAAGGGGAGATCAGCAGAACCAAGAGTGATAATAACAAAGACAATGGGAGGAAGCGCTTTCAAGGGATGTCCGTGATTAAATGCAATCACGGAGAGCTAACGGGTTAACTCATTTCTGCCGAGCGCGGTGTGCTCAATTTGATAAAGGACCCTGCAGTAGCTCTCAAACCAAGAAACAGGAATTAAGCAACATTTCCCTCTCCAGTTACTAATTTTACAGAGATGCAAATGATTCTGCAAAGGGACATATTGTCTATGCCAAGGCTTCCCGGGAACAAATGCATCTCATAGTCGAGTCGGCTTTCTGAGTAAAATAAGATGGATTTTCAATGTATTCTGAAATTCTTTTATTTTGCTATCAATAGTTCTATTAATTGATTGTGAGGAGACACAATGGAGTGAGAACAATACCAGGTTACTTCATGAGTTCTAGAGAAATGCTTTGTGTCAAATTAGGTGAGAATATTATTTTTGAAGAACAATTATACACAATGTTGTTTACAAGCTAAATTCTCACTGATTTAAACTCCCCCACTGCCCCTCTGTTCAGCTAGGATAAATCCTTGGGGTCAATCATCCATGAGAAAAATGGTCAGCCTCTCTAGGAACTAGGTGATTGGTGTCTTGGTAAACTTCAAATATAAATAACCGTCTCAAGCTGTGCGCTGTGGCTCACGCTTGTAATCCTAGCTACTCAGGAGGCTGAGATCTGAGGATCACAGTTCAAAGCCAGCCCAGGCACTAAATGGCGCTGTGGCTCATGGGGTATGGTGGTAGCCTTGAGTTGAAGAGCTCAGGGTCAGCGCCCAGGCCCAGAGGTCAAGCCCCACAACTGACCTAAATAAAGAAATAACAGTCCCAGTACAAGGGAAGACGATAGGTCATTTACCTTGTCACAACTCATTCTTTCTGAAGTCTTTCAGGGCCAATGTTTGCCAATAGTGACTGTTGTGGTTAGTTGGAGTGTATCTTGCAATTCCTTGGATATGATCATCTCTTTGGGAGCCAGGATAGGCAATGCCTGATGAGGCAGAGGCAGCCATCCTCAGACTGGCTACAATTCCAATCCCTTTGATTGATCATCCACTCAATAGATAGCCACTCACAGTGGACCAGGAAAGATGAGGCTTGAATCCCAGGGCTGTCCTTCACAGCTTTGTGGTAGTCCTTGTTGACTACCTTCCTTCTTAGCTGCCTTGTGACCTTGCACAGAGTCTCCCTGGGCTTTAATTAACACTCACTATGTAAAATAATTCTATGAACTGTTTCCAGATCATTGGTTTCTGCACGGGGACAAATGGCCCCTTCACAGTGTCTTGAGAGATTCTGAGTCATTATTAGGGTGGGGAGAGAGGGTATTATTGCTATCTGGTAGGTAGAATGTGGGGATATGGGTAACAATTATTGTGAGATGTCATTGTGTCTGGGAAAGGGTCTTTGCAGTGATCTTGAGATGGAAAGGTAATCTTGGGTTGCTTAGGTAGGCACTAAATGAGACTACCTGTGTCATAATAGCTTTTATACACACATGTGTGCATGTACACACACAGATACACTGACACATAGACACACACACACACACACACACACATACACACACCCCACACTTGAGGAGCAATATGAGATGGAGGCTATCGAGTTTGTGATGCGTTGTTATAGTAGCTTCAGGAATGAAAGTATTTTCTTATTTGTTCGTTTGTTTGTATTTTTAATAGCACCTTAAATATTGTAAAAAGTTAATGGGCATTAGGAAGGGGAGACCATGTGGGCTTCTTTGTGTGTTTGGATCCTAATTCTGGGATTTATATAAGTGCTATCTTATTTGAGAAAAGAGAAAAAAGATCTCAGTGGGTCATGAGGTGAATTTGTCCAAAGAATTTAGTGGCTATAGACATTACTTGGAACTTAATGATATTTTGTGGGAGTATTCAGGGCTCTGGGTAGCTTTAACTTTACCATGGCCATAAATGTTCTGTATTTGGGAGGTCAGCTATTGGACAACTCCTAATCTTAGGATCATCTAGGTAATATAGACAAGTGGTTAGTCCTCATGGTGAAGGGGAGGAGATTTAAATAGGGGATGGAACAAAGCAAATGTAGTCTTTCACAGGAAATACTTTTGTTTTTCCAGATGAAACTATGGCCAGAAAAACTCAGCGATAGGAGCTAGTTTGACTTGCCTAAGGCATCACTAGAAGGCCCTCAACACTGGAACTTAGTGAAGGTATTATATGATCTGGTGCACATTGGTTCATCTTTATTATATTTTATTTGGAAATGCATCCCATGTAAATTACTACAGGGTTCCTTTTACCCCATTATTAACTTGGCCTTAGGTTTTGCTTGTCCTTTAGTAGCATTAGTTTGTGTTCCTGGTTCTTATATCTCTGTCCTTACCTTTAGTTCTGATCTTAAAAAAATCACTTTGTTTAAATTGTGTTTCTTATAAATAATAGATGTCTAAGATAAATTATCCCCTATCTCTCGTATTTGAGAAGACAGAAGCATGTGAATTCCATTTAGAAAGATTTCCATCAATGTTCCTAATATATAATATCTTGGTGCTAAGGAGACACTTCCATTATGTGAGCATAATTTACATATACAAAATAACTCATTTCCTGATGAGTTTAAGTAATTGAGGTTCTAGCACACATGCCAGTCAACATCTTGAAATTTTAGCATCTCTCTTAATCTACTCGAGTTAAAAAAAAATACCATTCCAGCTCCATGGAGCCATAAAAGACTGCATTTAAAATTTATAGAATGTAAGCAAAATTTGTTAATTTATTCAACTAATAACAATGTTGGGTTTTATTTATGCGTGCAGTTGCGCTGCCAGCAAGGCATGTGCTCTGCTGAGACAACTGTGTGGGTGGAGTGACGGTGGTGTGGGGTCTCATGGTCACCACGAGGCCCTTGGGAGGGGTCCAGCTGTGGTCCAGGCCACAGCTTGTGACCAAGGGAAGGAAGCATTAAATTCAGCCCGCGAGGGATCTGTGTCCCCTGACCCCGGCCTCATTAGCACCATGTTCTCACCAAGTGTGCTAATTGGTGACACATGGTAAAAAATTTGGAGTCGTGGAAAAGATGTTGAAGGAAGCTCTGGGTCATATCTAGTTCTGTTGGACTCTCAGCTCCTTCCTGCCTTGGCTGAGTTTCTTTGACTGGTTCACTCGAATAGTGAGAGCAATGGTGCCCATCTTGGAAAGAATTTAAAAAAATATCAGCCCAGGGAAAGTAATCTACTGAGGATGCCTGCACACCACAGCCTGCAGTTGTCTTCAGTAAGCATTCGCAATGGGTCGGCTTAAGTCAGAGTGCTTTTCTGATGTTGTGGAGGATGGTGGAGTCTTTCCCCATCCCTAACATGAGCCTTCTGAGACACAGCTAACACATGCAGGGCCCCCGTTGGCTGCAAAGGGAGATATTAATGAGGTAAACAGGAGAGCCATCCTGACTAGAGTCCCACTGTACAAGTGTTCGTGAACTGTTTGCCTTGGTGTGAGCACATGGGAGGGGGACACCCAGGGCCTCCCCCCATGACAGAGCCCTTAGGAAAGCACAGCATAGGAGCCGAGAGGGCCAATCTGTGAGATTGATGGGGGGGGTTTCAGTCCCCACAGGGCTTCTGTGCAGCCTCGGGGCAAATATTCAAATCCACAAATTACAGGTTCCCCCATCTATAAAACGAAGATCACAGCTATGGCTACCTCAGAAAGTTATTGTGACAAAGTGGGAGAGAAAACATAGGAATCCCTTAGCCTGGCCTGTGAAAAGTGCTCTGTAAACTCATAATCTCCCGACCCGCGGGTTCAGCTATTCATGCGGCTCGAAGAGGCACCTCCTGAAAGAAGAAAACCAATGGGGGAAAGAGAGGAAGGAGACCAGGCGCATAAAGAAAGACAGAGACAATCTGAGTCGCGTCAAGGTCTCATTTATTAAAAGTAAAGCAGGGTTTATATACCCTGAGTGTAAGGAAGGGAGTATAGAGGGGGGGGGGATGGAGAGTTTTTGTGATAACAAGAAGGAGAAGTCTCAAGGTTAGGGGTGGGTCAGGCTGTTCTTTTGGCCGTTGTGCTAACCCAAGCAACCACCTGCGGTTATTCCGAGAAGTATTTTGTGCAGATGACTCAACCAGATGCGATTTGCTCAAGGCTAGAGGGTCTTTGTTTTGTTCCATTTAACTCCTTGGTCTCTGACATCATAATACCAAAGTCAACTGTGGAAGGAGGCAGCTCTGCTGCTCACAGCCAAGGACAGGGCCACATAGCCCTTCCCTGGACCACACACGCTGGGGAAGGCTGCTTTCCTGGACAGGTGTGCGTGTGCTCTGACGAGCTTAAGGATGCTGACTCAGTTTGCTGAACATGAGGAGTTATAGGACAGACACGAACTTCCAAGGTCTGGTAAACAAAAGAAACAGATCTAACGAATAAAACCTGAGGAAATAGGTAACCTCAGGTGGTCGATTACTGAAAGGAATGACCACACACTCTGGCTGCCCTCAACGTGTGAAGCTGTCACACATCGGACCTTTCCTTGCATCACTGGGGCTGTCCTCTGTGAATCTCCTTGTCCTCAAATTCATGGCTCACTTAGCTCCCCAGGTGTGTATATTTAACTCTCTGTGTTAATGTCTTCATCTGGTCACCTCTAGCTCTGTGAGTTTGTGACTCACATGGGTGCAGCTTTACATTCTCTAAGAGATGATTTTCAGTGTCAGAGACTTTTTAATGCTGTCTAGCCATCTTGATTAAGGCACTTCAGCCGCGTCTGTGAGCTCCTGTGTCCTCACTGCTCCTTGTTTTCAATGGTAGATTTTTGTTGTCCTTTCCTCTTTTCAAGCCTCCAGGCCCCCTCTTTGCATTTTCTTTCCTCATGTATTGGTAGGGACCTTCAGAAGAGCATTTAAAAATAATTTCTTTAGTAGCTGTTCTTCTAATTTGTTTTAAAATATATCTTTAAATAGTTGTACAAAGGAATTTCAATTCATTATGTCAGTTTATAAGTGCCATGTATCTGAAAAACTGTCATCCCTTCCATCACTCCCAACCCTCTCAAATTTCCTGGCTCCATTTTTACGCATATATATTGAATATTGGGACTGCTTTGCCCATCCTTCATTTTTCTGTTCTTTTGCTCCCTTCTCTTTACCTCAGCCTCATCTGACAACACATCTTTCAGCTTTCTGTATTCATGGTGGTTTTTTTTTTTTTTGGTCAGTTTCAGGGCTTGAACTCAGGGTTTGAACAGCCTGGGTGCTGTCCCTAAGCTTGCTCAAGGCTAACACTCTGCTCATGCCCCACTCCCAGCTCTGAGTGGTTAATTGGAGATAAGAGTCTCACAGAAACTTTTCTGCTTGGGCTGGCTTTGAATTGTGATCCTCAGATCTCAGTCTCCTGAGTAGTTAGGATTACAGGCGTGAGTCACCAGTGCTTGACCTTATATTCATTTTGTTACACCATATGAATTAGGAGTTCAGAGGAGTTATGGCAGCAGAATCCTCCCTTGTGATTGCTGTTTTTCCATTTGTTTGTGTCTACCTGTATATGACCCTGCTTATGTCTTCATATATGTTTATTGTTTAGGTCCAACTTTCATGTATGAGAGAAAACATGCACCGATTGTCTCTCCAAACTAAACTTTTACAATTGTTGCAGACTGACTAATTGAATCCTTCCAGCTCCCCTTATTGTACATGTGGAAGATCCTGTTGTGAGGAAAGCTTGGCATAGTTAGATCATGAGGGGAGGGACTTCACGAGTGAGATTTCTAGATGGGTTTAAAAAGTTTGAAATTCTCCATCTCAGCACAAGAGGCCACGTGTGGCAGAACTCTCTGGTGCACCCAGCTATGTCAAGAAGTTGTAAATAGGAAAATTGAGGCCAACGGTGCAGACAGAAAGCAAGTCCCTACCACAAAATAACTATCGCAAAAGAGGAGTAGAGGTGTGGATTAGCAGTAGAGCATCTGCTTGAGCATACAAGGCCCTGAGTTCAAAAACCTATCACCACACACACACACACACACACACGCACACACGCACACACGCACACACAGATTCATGTCTTTATGAAAGAGACTCAAGAGTCTCTCAGACTCTTCTACCATCTGAGGACAAATAGGACCAGTCATCAAATATTTGACTTTCCAGCCTCCAGAATATATGAAACAACTGTGTTCTTAGAAGTCACTCACTCTGTGGCAGTCTTTGTATCATTTGTTCCTTTGCTTATTTGTTTCAGATAGCCAAGCTGTCTTCAAATTCACAGTTTCCTGCCTCAGCTTCCCTTGCAATGTGATTATATAGCTGTGCCACCAGGCCTCTTCTCTATGGTAGATTGAGACAGTAGCCTCAACAGAATTAGATAATCAAGAAATGTGATGGTGGTGGTATGTTTGTCCTGTTAAGGATTTTCTTTGTACTATAATGGTGTTAATTTGCTATTACGAAACAAAAATATTTCAGGCTACTGAGCTTTCTCCACTTGTGTCTGCTAGGGAGAACAGAAGTCTCTCACATTTTTTTGGTCTGAGTTGACTTTGCATTTCTCTGCCTTGACCCATCCTGCTCTACATTCCCAGAGAACAATTGAACTTAGAGGACTTTGATGTTGGGTCACTCACTGCCATGTCCATGTGAATCCCAGTTCTCTTCACCAAGCTCTTGAAAGTACATCAGCTTACATGTAATAGCGACTCAAAATGCTGCCAACATGACCTACTTAGACATAAGGTAGGAGAGAAAAAATATTTAGCATTTTCCATAAATATATGTGTCTCCAGATGTATCTGTTCACAGGGAGTCAGAACAAAATAGCATTACAGAACGTTCCCTGAGGTCTCCAGGGCCATAAATCAAGTGAACCCTGCCAGCCTGGGTCTTCTCTGGCAGTCTATCTTTAGTCTCTGAGTCAGTCTAAACCAGAGCAGGGAGAACCAAGGAATGATATTACTTGATAATGAGTGCTTTGCTTGGTCCCAAGATGGGCAAATGTGAGTTGCCATATTCAGATGAAGTCACTGTAGCTCCAGCAGTGCGACTCACTGTCTAGTATCATGCTACCATTCAATTGACATAATTGCATGAAGGGTGAATTTTCACCCAAGCCAATCAGCCCATAGATCCCTCTGTAAGTTACAGGTGCACTTTGCAGCCTGTGGCCAATCTTGTCCTTTCTTCAAAGTCAGGTGTCATCCCTGGGCATGATGGGGAGCTCTGTTCATAGACAGCAACGCATGCAGGAAACTCACAGCTGTTAAACCACATGATGTTTTCTAAATACCTGTAATCCAAAGAAGTTGTCAACAAAGGAAAAAGTTCCAGCAAGAAAGGGAAAGTAGCAAGACAGGAGAGTGAGGTGTACATGGATTGTGAGTCTGGGGGAGTTAGCAAGGAAATCACTGGCCGTGAAATACAGAAGCTTCTCTGGTTATGGAAATTTTGGAGAGGCAGCAAGAGTGAGGATGAGGAAACTTCTAGAAACAGGAAGGGAACATTTGTGACCTGCCCTTCCCCCCAAAAAACAAAACAAAACAAAACAAGTATTAGGGAAAGAGAAACCTGGAGAGATATTACCCAACCCTGAAAGCTTCGAAGTAAAAAATGATAGTAGCAGGGGACGGGAGTTTGGCCTAGTGGTACAGTGCTTGCCTAGTATGCATGAAGATCTGAGTTTGATTCCTCGGTACCATATACATAGAAAAAAGAAGCCGGAAATGGTGCTGTAGCTCAAGTGGTAGAGTTCTAGCCTTGAGAAAGCTGAAGGACAGTGCTCAGGACCTGAGTTCAGACCCCAGGACTGGCAAAAAAAGTGTTGGTAACAGATTCAAGACTAAAAGTAAGTAGGACAGTTAGATAGGCACTTCACGCTGAGATGTAGAGGGTTATAGTTTGAAACCAGCCAGAGCAGGATTGTCCATGAGATTCTATCTCCAAAATCACCAGATAAAAGCAGGACTGGAGGTGTGGCTCAAGGGATAGAACAGCAGCCAAGCAAGCTTGAGGTACTGAGTTCTAGCTCTGGTGCCAATAAACAAAGCAGGATGATCCATGAAGGGTTCCTCCTGTAACTTACACAGTGAAAGGAAGACAAGCAGTATTCAAACCAACCTTCTTAGGATTTTTACAAAGAAGTTAGTACTTTGATTCTCATTGTTTCTATTTCCCCAGGCATGATGGGACAAGAGAACAGTTGTTAACATGGCCAAACCTTTCACAAATCAAATTAATCTTTAACTGATGAGCCATAGAGATTATATACCTGTTGGAGTGTGTAGCATGTGGTGATTTGACTCTGTGCATGCATCATCCATCTCCTCAGAGCTTTATTGTTTTTTTTTTTTATAGTGGCAACCTTCAGCTTGTTTTTCCTAACTTTTAATGATGGACGGTCCTCGGTTGAGCCCTGCATCTGCCCCTGTGCCTCAGGAACTTCTTGTTTATGCTTTCAGACTCACTCATCTACTTGTCCCATCCCTCCATCCTTGACAAACATTTCTAAAGGCTGTAGAACAATTGGAGTCATTACCGCTAGTTAAGTTGCTTGGCACTGTGGCAGTTGCCTGGCAGGGCGTGGCTCTGTGCTATTCTACAAATGAGAACAACCTGTCAGATTTGCTCATTGAAGAAGAAAACTGCTACCTCATCCCCAAAAGGCTCTTGTTAGTGTGCAAAGGGGCCACAGCCTTACTCTCCTGAGTATCTATTTGATTTTTACCAGATAAAACTAACAAATAATTACATGTATGTTTACTTTATTATCTGTAAGTCCTTGCTCAAAGGCGTTTAAGTTCATCTGCTGGTATATGAGTACAGTGTGCCTCGATCCGTGTCATCCTTCCATCATTTTTCTCTGTCTTATCCAAATGGTTTGAAAAGGACAAACCTGTTTAATAGGCTGCTTTACATTTTCATTAACACGTGTTTCAATCTCATTCCATCTACAAATTGTCTCCTCAGCACTAGGCATCTGAAAATTGCCCTCCTTGTAAAAGTTTTATTTATTTGTTTATTTTATTTTTTAGTGCCAATACATGGGCTTGAACTCAGGGCCTTGTACTCTTACATGGCTTTTTCACTCAAAGCTGGTGCTCTACCACTTAAGCTATGCCTCTGCTTGCAGCATTTTGTGGTGAAGAGGGGATGAGAGTCTCAAGGAATTTCTTGTGGGGGCTGGCTTTGAACCACCATCCTCAGATCTCAGCTTTCTGAGTAGCTGGGATTGCAGACGTGAGTGCAGAGCTCACCCCCTTCTGTATGCCAGTGTGGCTGTGTCATCAGACAGGGTCCCAGCCCTCAACCGTGGAGAAAGCACCCTAGCAAAGAGCCACCAGCACCATGAGGGGCTGGCAGTCACGGTACCTAGATTAATGACAGCAGACCGTTCTACACTCCTCAACACAAATGAAAGGAAACACCACTCTCAAGTGCTATAAGACAGAGCAGTGTGGTTTGGGCCTGGAGCAATGAGGAATGTGGACGTGAGACCCTCTGTACAAGAGCCCAAAGGCACTGGGACACAAGCCTGCTGGATCTCAATCTGTGTTCAAGTCCTCTGTTGTCCATTTGGTCCTGCGAATGCTATGTCTGTATTTTTTCAATTGACTGTGTGTGAAGATATGGCATTTTGACTCATGACATGTCACAGGCATCAGAGTCAGGGAAAGGCGACCAGAGGACAGATTATTCTGGTGGCAGGCGCGCACCAGGCTCTGCCACAAATCACTATTATCACTCAGCCACATGCAAAACATATGCAAATTCCCCATCCACATGCAAATTTCCTCCTGAGATAGCCACCTCCACTCACAGCTCAGGAAGTGCTGTCAATGATTCCTCCTCAGCTCCAGGGGTGAGTGGGCCCTGTATTCATTTAAACTAATCTGCATATTTAATTACTTTGAGTGATGGGCAACTTTTGATATGGCTGACTTCTGTGATCCAAATGCCCCTGCTCTCCAACTTCTGCCATGTAAGGTGGACTTGAAACTTGCCGTTAATGAATCCAAGATGGCAAAAGTGATAAGATGTCACTTCCAAGATTAGGTTATTAAAAACGGATCCCTCTTCCTGTCCCTGCCCTTTCTCCTGTCCCTTTCCCTGTCCCTCCTCTCCTCCTCCCTCCCCCCTCCTTCTGCTCTCTGCATTGGTTTGCTCTGACAAGGCCAGCTGCAGTACTGTGAGCTGTCTCTCCCCCACCCCAGACCCCCAAAGATGGTCCACTTAGCAATGAAGTGGGCGTGGCCTCGGCCCAACAACCAATTAGGAACTGAGGCTCTCGGTCCACCTTCGCCCAAGGAACCGAGTCCCGCCAGCCAGCACTGGGCAGGAGACTAGACAGCTGGGTGAACCTGAGAGCCGGGACATTGGCCACTGCTTTGGTCGCCATTTTCAAAAGTCCCCGAGCTAGGACACTTGGGAAGCACCACAGTTGTTTCTCCCACGCATGGAAACTGTTAGATCATAAATATATGCTCCACATTTAGGGGTCAGTTAGTTATGCAGATATGGATAGCTGGTCCACTTTTGATGACAACTGTTGTGGCAACAGCCCCAGCTGTTGCCCTTGGCCAATTTGGGTGAGAACCCATCTTAAAGTGAAGCAAAAAGCCTATCCAGAAAGTGGTGAGCACGTGCCAATTCTGGTGAGCTTGTGTATCTAAATCTCACTGGATCTGAGGCTGCTCCTACCCCTAAGAGATCTGGTCCTTCCCTTCAAAAGGGTTCCAGTGGACGTTTTTCTTCTTAAGCCAGCTTCCCTCTGTGTGTGTGTGTGTGTGTGTGTGTGTGTGTGTGTGTGTGTGTGTGTGTGTGTGTGTGTGTGTGTGTGTGTGTGGTGCGTGTGAATGCGTGAGTTCAGGGCCAGAGCATTGTCTCCTGAGCTTTATTTTCTCAAGGTTAGTGCTCTACCATTTGAGCTACAGCTCTAATTCCAGCTTTTTGGTGATTAATTGGAGATACAGAGTCTCAAGGACTTTCCTGCCCATGTGGGCTTTTGAACCATGATCCTCAAAGCTCAGCCTCCTGAGTAGCTAGGATTTCAGGTGGAGCCACCCAACCTGGCCAATTTCTATTAAAAAAAACATTTATTTGCAACTGAAGACTTTGATCTGGCATACATTATAAGTAGCTAGTGTCCAGAACTTCAGCTATCTAAAGAAGAACTTTGTTCCAAATTGTGCCTGGAACACTGTTTGGAACATGTTCATAGCTTCAAGGAAGGAAAAAAAGATACTTTAAAGTTTGTGAGCACAGGTTAAATTGGAAACTAAGTAAGTACAAAAACATCTTCAATCAGAGATACATTTTGTTAGCTGAAATATTGTTGGTTTTTATGATGGTACATGTATATCTTCATATATTAAAACTTCACTATCATTAGGAAATGTCACCCAGAATAACAAACACACCTTTTTTCAATCTGGTTATAAATATGCAGAATGGAGTTTATTTCACTAAAGCATTACACGCTTCCAACTGATACTCTATCAATAAAAGCCCTCACTCCAAGATGTCATTAAAGCCACATTTGTTCATTTCTATTTATTATGGGGGGGAAACAAAATGAAAAAAAAGTGGATTTGAGTCATATTTCCTGTGAGTTCATCATTTGCTGGCATATAACACTTGTGAATTTTATTCAATTCATTTAAAATGATTTCTAACATGCAGCCAGGAAGTTAAGGGCGTCAAGGAATTCAAAATGATCAGCAAGCATCCAAGATTTCTCAGGAGACATATTCAGAATCACAAGTAAGGTATGCTTTCCGTAAGGAACCATATCTTAGAAAAACTAGCTCTAATGAACCAGAATCTTTGCTAATAAATTCAGCTCATTTGTGTTTTGATATCAGCACACCCTAATAACCTTTCTTAAAAATAGGTCACATGCAGGCCAAGATCTGTGGTGCTCTTGTTGTGACATCGTCATAGCACATTCTTTTTTCCTCGTTTATTTCATATAACAGTGGGATTACAGAGAAGTCAGTTGACCAAAGGTGGTGTGAACTCAAATAAATCTTCACCTAGAAATTTGAACAAAACCTCTTAGAGGTTGAGAATACCCAGACATTCAGAGGAAGTGTTTTCTTTGAAAATCCAGTAATCATTAAAGCAAAACAAGGTGAATAAAGCCTTTTATTCCCTCTCATTTAAAAAATTCCAGCTGTCCTTGGGGGAGTTGAATGCTACAGAATGTGTGTATGTGTGTGTGTGTGTGTGTGTGCACGCGCGCGCGCGCGAGTGTGTGCGCACGCATGTGTACTTGTGCGCACATGCACTCTTCTTCACAATGCCTCTGTCCTTTTGAGGGTACACTTTTAGAAATTAGCTAGCGAAGAAGGCAAGCTGGACACCCATAATGTTGGCTAAGCCACCGTGGAGGTTACAGACCTGGCGGACTAACAGCATGCAAAGCAAGGGTTCAGAACTCTGTCCCCAAGGGTCTCCATGAGATAGATGTCCCTGGAAGCTCTGGTGCCAGCTACATGAATCTTCATCAAACTGTGACTGCCTTCTCTTTGAACAGGTTTGAAAACCCCAGTTTTCCGTATGGACAAGGTGAGAGTCAGGGCATGCTTTCAGAGGCAGTGGGGAGGTAGAGTGGCAACCAGTTGTCTTTTTGTGGCAGGTAGCTAGGAGCAAGTATGCATGTGGGGAAGCCATGTCCTAAGGGCCCAGGGGTGATACCACCCCCCAGGGGCTGATTGAGGGCCATGGTGGGGGTGGCATGGGTGACAACACCAGCAGTGCCATGATTTTTAAGCTGACTGTCCATCTTTGGCTTTGTCTCAACCGACTTAGTGAATTTTCCACATCTCCCTTTACCTTCATCCATGCAGAATGAATTTGCTGTGTCCTCATCAGGATGACTGATTTGTCTTGGATTTTTTTCTAGGTCTTTGTCTACGCTGGCATTGATGGTTCTGCTTTCTGAAACAGACAACACAAACGAAACCAAGCAACCTAACACACAGAAATATTTCTCAGACCCTTCAAGTACAGGATGGGCTTGATCACCCAAAGAGCCAGCCATTGGACATGAGGCTTTCTGTGTATTTCAGTCTTTCCTGTAGAGCCAACCAATTGTTTCACCAGTAGGATATCAACCTATACCACCCAAATAGAGACCTTTGATCTTCTAGATTCTTCTGTCTCTGCAAGGCATTGCTCATCTAATGGGTTGAAGAATAACACATTTGATCCAGATCCACCAGCAAGTGTGGAGTGAGTCTGGTCTATGTGGAAAACTGCCACATAAATCTTTGATCTATAGAACTGGGAATTACATAAAAGCTAATTGTTCAAAGTCAGTCTCTCTTCTCCTCTCCTTCTTTCTTTCCTGCACCGTATCCACTCTCTCTATTTCTCCTTAATCTTTCCTCCTTTCCCTCTTCTTTTGTCATTGCCTTCTCCCTCTTCTTTCCATTTTAATTCCAGGATCACTAGATGCCCACTGGACATCTAATGTCCTCAGGGGTCCCCACTTATCCATACGTCCCTTTCCATGTGCACCTATCACCCGGAAATATTAAATAGTGCAACAGGATATTTTTTTGAGAGGGAGAAAGTTGTCCACAAAATGTTGATTGCCATATCTTATTGGTATTGTTCTCCTTTAGAATCCGTTATCACGGTTCGTCTTTCCCTGAGCCAGCTGTGTCACAGATGTAGATGTACAGGAAGATGTATTAGGAGTTAGGTTTTGTGCTACCTGTAGTCTAGGCATCCCCTGGACTGGTGGCCTGGGACCGTGGCCCCATCTTGGTAGTCAGTGGGAGAGGCTGTACCTATGCGTGGACTCCAGAGCCAAAAAGAGTTCTTTTTTTTTTCTTTTTGTTTGTGAGTCCTAGGGATTGGACATAGGGTCTCATGCTCTCCTTAGGTTTTTCTCTCAAGGCTAGTACCTACCACTTGAGCCACAGCTTTACTTCTGGCTTTTTGGTGGTTAATTAGAGATAAAGAATCTCATACACTTTCTTGTCCAGGTTGGCTTGGAACTACAGTCCTCAGGTCTCAACCTTCTGAGTAACTAGGATTGTAGCCACGAGCTCCCAGTGCCTGGATGAGAATTCTGTTTTCTATCATGAACCCTGATAGGTGCACAACTGTGTACACACTTGCTCACAACCATCAGAGGAGGTGAGTGATGTTATGTGTGGCCCCAGTGTGCCAATGTGGTTGTTGGACAGAAACATCAGATGTGCACAAACCAAACCCACCTCCTTAATCACCAGATCTCCGGCCCTTACTTCCATGTCCAGGGGAAAACAAACAGTCCTGGAAAGATTCTAAAAGGAAGCAGGTTTGCACTGTATATTGGATAGGAGGCCTGAGGTTCATGGCAAGAATGCTTGCACATGTTAGAGATGAATTCTTTGAGGAGCATGCAAACTCTTCAACTAAAACTGTTGGACCTAGCCCTGACTCCAGATTTGCTCCTTTCTTTTATGACAGTTTATGAGATGGCAATCTCAAATAAAGACCCGCTCATCAGAACAAAGAAAAGCCGCCTCACTGGGGCCCTTCTGTGATTTATAACCAATTCTCTCTGAACATGTGGACCCAACAAGCAGGAGATGGCTGACTAGCTAGAACAATGAACTTGTTAGTTAACAGAATTAGCAGTGTGTTGTTCCACAGGATGACAGTAATAAAACAGGAGATGTGACGCTGATACAATCACAACTGAATCGTAATGGATGAGATATTTACAGCAAAGCTGTTAAAACATTGAATAAAATATGGGGAGAGCCAAAAAGCAGATGTGTTTTTATTCTTCTGAGTTGAAGCTTGTAAGGTAAAAAGATAGTTTGAGTAATAATCGCGGGTTGTGATTCACAATGCATTAATAAATATTCATATGGTACCAGCCGCTGAAACGTTGCAAATACAGAAATAAAGCGAGAAAGCCTTACACTTTGCTAAGTTTAGATCTCCAGAGACACGTGTCAGTATATCCATTAGGCCCCTGTAAAAGTTGTTTTTATTTCCTACTGCATTCCAAGGTGTACAAGGGAGACATTCCTACATTCCTTTCCCATTTTTTCCCCTCCTGGATCACAGTATTTCCCCATTCCAAGAACCAGAAGGTAGACAAAAAGATGGCCTATTAATACAGAAGAGAACTATAATATAAAAAGATAGAGATGAATGAGGCACAGGTAAATGAGTCTGGTATCTTGCTGGAAACACATGTTGCCAGAGAATCTGCTTGAGTTTTGCACCCATGAACAAAACATAGTTCATGTGATTTTTTCCTTTTCTGTTCTCCTTGTCTGTGCTTCCAGGGCAGAAGGGGGAGTTTCTGAGGGCATGGGAAAGGCTCTGCTTCACCAGAGCGGCATCCACAGGACAGGCGTCATCTGGAGAGGAGTGTGCATGGGCTTGTCTGTTTCCCTGCATTTCTGAAAAGAAATTATTGGGCAAAAGGGGGTGTGGTTTGAAAGGCACAAGTGTGGCTTGGACTTTTGCAAAAGGGGGAAGTAGAAAGAAGGAAGGGAGGAAAGAAAGAAAGGGAAAGAAATAGTAGAAGGAAAGAAAAGGAGGGAGGAAAATAGGAAGGAGGAAAGGAAGAAAAGAAGGAAGGAAAGAAAGAAGGAAATAATAGAAGGAATAAAAGGAAAATTGGAAAGAATAGAAGGACAGAAAGGAAAGAAGAAAAGGAAGGAAGGGAAGAAGGAAAGAACAGGAAGCAAAGGGAAAAGGGAAGAAAGGAAAGAAGAAAAAGGAGGGAAAGAAAAGAAGGAAAAATAGAAAGAAAAATGGAAAGGAAGGAAGGAAAGAATAGAATGAAGGAATAGAAGGAAAGAAAGAAGAAAAGGAAAGAAAGAAGGAAAAGAAGGAGGAAGAGACAGGGATGGAGAAAGAGAGGAAGAAAGGAAGGGAGGGAGGGAGGAATTCAGAGAGCATTGTGCCCCCTCCAGCTCGGGCCCACACCCCTGCCTGCAAGGGAGGCGCAGATAGCTGGGTAATGGCTGACCATGCATACATGCTGGAGCTCCAGCTCAGCAGGAATCGCCCAGGTTGCCATGACATCCTTTGTTTCCACTTCCCTGCTTATATTGGCGTGTGTGTGTGTGTGTGTGTGTGTGTGTGTGTGTGTGTGTGTGTGTACCTTGGCTTGTATGTGGAATCAGCGATTTGAATCGCACCTTCATTTCTCTCTGTTTTATTAATGCCTGTGTCGCTTTGTCTCCATACTGCATTTGCTGACAAATTTCAATCTTTCCTTCGAGGTCCACTCTTTGCTTTCCCTCTGAAGGTTTCTGTTGACTCCTCTGGAGGTTTTGTTGTTCATTTCCTCCCTCCCCTCCCACTCCTTTACCCATTTTGAGATTATTATCATTGTTGTTCATTTCAACTGATTCCGTCCTCACACACTTAACTACATCTTATATTTCCTTGCTTTAGTGTCTTCCTTTTTAAAAAAGAAAACCCAAAACAATGAAACATGGTGCTCTGGATATGTGTGTCTGACAGAGTTCTGGGCAGGGGCTGTGGAGGAGGTGGAGGAGGATGGTGTAGAGCTGTGTACCAGAGGACCAGTCAGAGGGTTGATGCTCAAAGACAGAGCTCCACCAGGAGCCTCTTCCTCTTCCTCCAAACCTCCTGGCCAAGTGAGGGCCATGTCTTAGATAATCTCCCCTGTACACAGACCCCAGTGTAACCAGACCTCCCAGGGAACACGAATTCTGGGCCACTTCCCTGGGCATGGGTAGAGTATGTCACCAAGACAGTGAATACAAATCAAAGGAGGATTATAAGAATATGTTGGATTATTAATTATTTATTTGGTGCTGGTACTGGGGCTTGATCTCAGGGTCTAGGTGCTCTAACTTAGTTTGTTCCCTCAAGGCTGGCACTCTACCACTTGAGCTACCTATCTACTTCCTGGTTTTTGCTGGTGAACTGGGGATAAGAATCCCTTGGATGTGCCTGTCCTACATCGACTTAGAACTGGGATCTTCAGATCCAGTCTCCTGAGTCACTGGGATTGCAGGAGCGATTTACTGGTGCCCGATTAAAATAAGTATAAAGTATTTGCATGTAAGTTATAATGCTTGCACAGATGTATGTCTATGTCATCATGCCATGAACATGGAAGTTAGCAGACACAGCAGTGCATTCAATATCTATTCACTCCTGATACCCTTGTAAACAAGACCTGATTTTAAGATCCAACCACTCAGCATCTTGAATCAGGCCCCACATGGTGCTTGGAAGTCAACACGACTTCTTTTTTTGTTTTTTGTTTTTTATTTTTTATTTTTGGCTAAAGCCGGCAGGAATTGGCTGATCTCAGATAACAGACCAATTTTCCTGTTTCTCTGTGCACAATGAACCAGGTGTTTCCCCCAAAGCAGGCTGGGGTGGCAGTTTGAGTTTTAGATAACTTCTTTTTTCTCCCGTAGTAACTTTATCAGAGGAATTAATTATTACCATGTAACATCTTTCTCTAAAGGATATTTGGAATGTACTTCTTATCTCTTTTCCCTTCAGATATTTTTTTCTTCTTCAAATTGGACAGCTTAAATGTTAGCTTTACTCAAGCTGAACATCCTGTAACACTTAACCCAGGTGAAAAATGACTGTTGGCCAATGACTTTCCTATCTATATGAAGACCGTGCTGGCTGCACAGCACAGTTAAATATTGTGTGTTCCAGTGCAGAGCGTTGTAGATGGAGAGGGTGGCAGAGAAGCACTTCCTTTAAACCCAAGGAACCATGGGAAGTAGGGCCCGTATGGTGTCTTAGAAATCTGTGCAAATAAGAAAAATCATTCTCACTTCTTTCGGCATCTGTCTGTACCTGATTTTATGTGATATGATTTATTCATTGGCTAAGGAAGCTTTTCTTCATCTATAGATATGACTTTTCTTTTTCTATATGTAATTGGCAAATAAATAGAGCCAGACTAATCAGGAAAGCATACAGCTGATAAATTGAATACATAGGTTCAATGCTATTGGCAGAACTGGACTATAATTTTGCCTTGCTCTAAACGTTGATCGTACTGTGCTCACAGGACCTACTTTTTAGGACAAAGCTCTCTGGCTGTGAATGAAATTTATTTACAGAAAGCAAAGCATTTGGCTGAGTTTGTGACTTGACTCAAAATTACACATCAAGTCTGAATTAAATCTGGGCAGGAGGTTTTAAAACCAGGGCCCAGCAATTGGATGCACTCTCTTAGGTTCTTTGAGAGTTAATTTCTCATCATAAATAAATATACTCTGCAAGGGCCAAACATCCCAGTGCTAAGTGCATTTCCTCACAAATACTGTAAAGCTGTCATTGAGTTCTCGCAACTTCTTAAAAGCAAAAACAAAGGTGACATACACCTATGATCTTAGCTACTCAGGAGCCTTAGCTCTGTGGGCTATGGTTCAAAGCCAGCCAGGACAGGAATGTTTGAGATTTTTATCTTCAATTAATTGCTAAAAAATTCAGAAGTGGAGCTGTGTCCCAAGTAGTAGACTACAGGATTTGATGGGGGGGGGGGTGTTAGAGAGAAAAGAAAAAAAGAAAGAAAGAAAAAGCTCAGGGACAGCACCTAGGTCTTGAAGTCAAGCCCCAGAACTCGTACCCCTCCAAAATAGGGAGTGTGTGGCCTAGGGGTAGAGTGCTTGCCTAGCATGCATGGAGCCCTAGGTTTGATTCCTTGGTATCATGTACATAGAAAAACCACCAGAAGTGGGGCAGTGGCTCTAGTGGTAGAGCACTAGTCTTGAGAAAACTCAATGACGGTGCCCAAGGCCCTGAGTTTGAGCCCCAGGAGTGGCCAAAAAAAAAAAAAAGAGAGATAAAGTACATTTTGCTTTTCAGGTTGAGAAAGGGTTCTGTGGATCAGCAGAGGGGAGGTAGTGCAGGAGACATTCTGCTCCAGCAGGTTTTCCTGACCGCGCTGTTCTGTGCAACTCTGGGTAAAGTGTACGTACATCCACCACTCAAAACTGGGACCGTGGTACTCACAAGGAGCCTGGCAACCCAACCAATCAGATCCAAGTCAACCATGTTGCCAAGGTAACTAATATGCAGTCACAAAAACCCAAATGATCACGGCAGGGGAAACTCCCTTCTCCACTCCCCACCTTCCCCAAATCCAGAGAGAAAAAGAGAAAAATGCAGGCTGACCACAGATAGCAGGAAATGGCACTTGTTTCTCTTTTACAAAGTCCCCATTCCTTTAGGGCACGTGTACCACGTGCATGAGTCCATGTGTGTGACAATCCATCATCACAGAGACCACGTGCTCTGAGTGGCATCCTGAGTGAATTCAGGATGGGAGAACTATGGCAGGTTACAGCTTGTGCTAGAAAGGGGTGCCAGGTCACAGAACACAAGCACCAGACATGTTTTCTGCACTCCTGGCGCTCACTTAATGGTCGAATGGTCCCTCCTTGCTGCATATTGATACCTTGGCTACCAGGCAGTAAAGCCAAATGGTAGCCCACCTGCTTTGTCCTAATGCCTAACTACTTTGGGGAGGTGGACATAGGACCACATCCTTCCACTGAGGTCCCCCCCCCCCGAGGTGGGCACCAGGCCACAGGGCAGGCTGTCTTTTCACCGTGGCTGAGCAGCTCCTGCTGAGTCTTTGCCTAACCCTCTGCTCCCCCTCCCCTTCTGGCCCTCTTCCCTGCAGCCTACTCTGTGCCTCCTCCCCTCCATTACCTGATGTGAAAAGCTTACTTCCATGTATGCTTGTTTCTGGGCTGCACAGGTGCATACACTAGATGGTCAACATAGCAGAAATGCGGTCTCTCACTGTGATGCAGGGTGAGCTCATTTGAACCCTGTGTTCCCCTGAGGTCTCCTGTCTGAATGGGCTGACCGCCCCCCCCCTACCGGTCCTGGCAGATAGAACTTCAATACACCTGAAAGAGGACACGATCCACCATGACACCATCTCTGGGTTTCTATCTTGAGTCCTTTCTATCTGTCATTTCATGGCTAGCTCCTTCCTGTCTTTCTAGGCTCAGCTCCAAAGCCAGTTTCTCAGGAAGCTTCCCTGACTACAGGCTTTGAACTCCTTGTCATCACAGTCCTCTATTTCTTTCCTAGACCTTTTCACTACTGGACATACAATCCCCTCCCTCCTGCCATGCGAAAGGGAAGCCAGGAGCAGCGGTTTTTCCTGTCGTGTCACCTGCTCTGTTCCCAGAGGATAGGTGACTATCTGAAACTAAATCGGTGTGTGACAGCTATTCATCAGATCTAAAATCCCCAGCCCAAATTTGTGGCAAGAGTGTGAAGTTGCAGAAGAGGAGGCAGAGCTGGTATCACGTTGATAACAAGCATTTAAACAAAGCATCAACAAATACTTGGGGTTTTAAATGATATCTCAGTCCTTTTGGGTAACTAACAAAAAAATAATACCACAGATCAGACAGTGTGAGCAACACTTATTACTTATCAGGTCTAGAGGTTAGAAGTGCAAGGTCAAGACCTGGTAACAGAACTTAGTTGTATTCTTTCTTCTCAATTCTTACATTGCTGAAGAGGCAAAGGTCTCTCTGGGGTCCCTTTTATGAGGACACCAATTGCTGTCATGAGAGCTCCCCTGTCGTGACCTCCTGTGTACCCTAGAGCTCCTGACATTGTCACCCTGGGACCAGGGATTTCAGTATAAGGCTTTTGGGTGCACTCAGCTGTCCAATGGATTAAAAGTGGATATGATAAAATAGAAATGAGCTACTTGCAATCTACTTCCATTCACTAGTAGGACTGGAAGCTCTTTGCACTTACAATGCAGAATTAGCCATCAAAAACAGCATCATGCTTAGTTTTCCATTTTCACACCAACTGAAAACTCCCCCAAGTCCTAAGATCTATTTGGAATGCCAAGTCATTGTTCCGATAACCTGGCATCATGTTATAATTTATCTCTGAATTTGGTGGCTTAAATCCATGGCTTGGTTTGCTCATGATTTCTGAGGCAGGATTAGAAAAGGGGTCAGCTGACCAATTCTCTTGAAGTTTCTTGTGTCTGTGTTTGATATTGATGACTCTCATTGATATTGATATTGCTCTCATTCAAAGGCTTCACAGGTTCCATACAGCAAGTATTTCATTTGCATGACTGGCAGCCCAGGGAGCTTGGACCATGGTGGCCTCCTGTGACTGGATGTGTGACATAAGTAATGTGCCTCCCCAGAAAGAGGCACTCCAAGAAACACAGGTCGGGTAAATGAGGTGGCTTTTCTGGACTTCATCTCAGAAGCCACCCGGACTCCTTCTCAGGCAATCTGGAACCCATAGTCTAGCACAGGGAGTGTCAGTCAGCGCTTGGATCAAGACAGAAATAAAATGGATCATCTTAATAGCTTCCTTTTCTGTGTGTTAAGTTTCCCGAGGGATTTGAGCTGGTCACGAAGCAGGAATGGGGGAGACACACTGCTACCCTTCTCCACTCTTTCCCCCACATAGGCAGTTGTGTTGCTGGGACCACCTGCAATTCAGGTGCCTTTGGGGCACCTTTGTGACCACAATTCCCTTTTGTGAGAACAGGCTCTGACTAAGTCTGGATAATACAGATAGTAATCCAGATTACAGGGCATGTGTAGACTGGGAGGAAGCTCCATAGAAGCAGGCTTGGCAGAGCAAGCCTTCCATTGTCTCCCCTACCACACCCTTCATACCTCAGCCCCATCCCATCTTCAGCACCCTTGTCAGACCATCTGCAGCCAATACACATCTAGCCACTTACTAAAATGCAGCTCAGCGTGATCTCTTTCTTATTTTTAGTGTAAAAATAAGAAGGAATAGCAGGTCTGATTGTTTTCTGCTTATTTCTTACTTTAGAACACACTGCAGTTAACAAGAAAAGTCCAGAAAATATTTCTTAGTGTCTCGCCAGTTAAAGAAGGTGATGTTTCCAGGAAAGACACCATTCCCCATTATGGGGCACGCCCACACCTGGCCTTCTTTAGTACCTCCTTTTGTTCTGAGCAAAAGGATTGGAAATGGGTTGTCTTGTAGGAAGTAGCCCAATGTATGATGCTGGTTGAGTTCATATTGATACAGAAGAAAAGCTCATTCTAGTGTAGAGATAAAAGGACTTTTCTCCCCCTTATTCACTAGTATGTTTTTATTTTGGGGTAAGGGAGGGAAGATTATACTTGAAGAATCCTGCAGGTCTTTCTGTCTATGTATTAGGATATTGCAGGCTTTCTCTGTAAGCCTCTTGTCCCTGTTGTCTGAGGAATCTATAAACAGTGACAAGCCATCTTGTAAATGGAGCTGCATGTGGGATGGACTTGTTCCTTTCTTGCCAGGGGCCACTGGCATTTATTCCTGGGTGGCTGCATCACTGACCAGGCTTAGTGCTCCCAGAATCCCTGTTAAGCTGCACAAATGACAGAGACTTCTCAGCTGTGTGGCGATTCAGCCCAGCCTTATTCAATTCTTGCTAAATAATCCAAATATGAGCATCAATATGGTTATGAACAGCCAGCTCATGATAGTGTAGTAGCCAAGACCGACTCTGTGCCTGCTCCCTTGTCAGACGCTGTGCTTGGTAGCCACGTGGACTTATGGGTGATTCCTCCCAGCACCCTACAAAATATAGTGCCCAACGTGCAGACAAATTAGACACATTGGCTCAACTGGAGGAGAATCCCCATAGCCAGACACCAAGGTTGAAAGGTTAATTAATGACTTGTGCGTACACATCATTTATTAGAAATTCCTGGGGACCGGTCCCACTGCTTTGTGATCATCTTGTGTCAGCTCCTCAGGCCGAGCACTGTCAGATTGGGAGCAGAATTCTAAACAGATCCCCAGTGAGCGTGGGAGTATATTGCTGTGATCAGGAGGGAAGACCTCTATGGGAGAAAATGAAGATTTTTGCCCATTGTAACTGTGATGGTTCCTTGTCTGACCTTAAGATTATTTGGGGAGTGGGCCTGACCTAAATAGGTGAGCCTTTTGTAAGGGATTCCGAGGTCAGAGGAATGGTACACTGTGTCTGTGAAGATGGCAGGGCACTTGGCAATATGACAAGGACTATATGGGATGGACTGTACACCAGCCAGAAAGGAGATGGGGGCCTGAATGAATGTGATGTGGATGCTTCCTTGAGCCTTCCACAGATGATTGGCTCACAACCAATGCTCTCTTGTGGCTTTGTCAGATCCAGAGCTGAGAATCCTGCCATGCTGCATTCCAGCCTCCGGATTTCCTCAACTCTTTGAATAGTGAGCCTGTTAAGATGCTCAGTTCCTGGCCATTTTTCACGCTGCAGTGTAATGTCAATGGAGCCCCTGTGTCTGCCCCATCCTGTAGTTTCAGCTGTCCCTGTCTGGGTATGATCAGGTGCTGCCTCTAGCAATAGCCATTCTGGTTTCCCTGTCTGTTCTGGGGCTGAGACACATAGTGCCCCACCCAGTGGGCCAGCTGTCTTCTGTTTGCCCCTGCTGACCACTGGCTGCTTTTGGATACCCACTCCCTGGTCACAATCTGTCCTTTCAAGGTTGTTCCAAGTGGCAACCGTTTCTCTAGCATTTCTGCAGGGTTGTGGGGGGCGAGCTGAGGGAGAAGTGAGAAGAGAGGATGCTGGGAAATGTAGTTCTCAGCCTCCCTTCCTGTGGGGTTACCTTCATGGCCCTCATTCATCCTCATGTGATCTTTTCTCAGCCATGTTCCTGATTCTGGAAAGTACCCCCTGCCTTGTCTCTTCAGACCTAGGGATGTCAACTGCTCCTTTGCCTTCAGCTGCTCCATTTGCTTCCTTCTGAGTGGTGCTTGCCTTACACAATACCCTGGAGTTGTAACAGGTGCCCACTGGCTTTGTGGGAGCCTCAGAGGGGCCCACTGGGAGGATGAAGCTTACCTGGATGTCTCCTTAGCTCAGTGGTCTTGTTGGGTAACACCCACTGTGTCTTGGCTTCCCTGGGGTCTGGGTTAGAGGGACTGCTGCTGGGTGTTTTGTTCTCAGGACTTTTCACTGTGAAGCAAGCTCAGGTCTGAACCGAGGGGCAGGAGAACTGACATGGTCGAGAAGTCCTATCTTCAGGAAGGCGATCTGCAAAGGCTGTTTGTCACAGAAACCCAGTTGCCCCCTGGATTCCATCTTCTGCAGGAACTTCTAGAAACAGAGGGTGCATGTGTGCGTTCAGTTCTGATGAGAAACACATCTATTTTGCATACTGACACACATTTCAGCAAGGAAAAGGTCAGAGACAGGGCCAGCATTTCTTGTTGGTGTGACAGACGACATTTACCTGAGCCTTTGCGATATGCTGCCGTTTAAAATAGTTTAGTAAAATAATTGTCATGATTGATTTTTATTTTCTTTTTTGGACCCAGAGTTCACCTGCGTCACTCTTGGGCTCAGTAACTCTCAGAAGTCTAGATTTCCTTCTGATGGAAATTTGCTTCTTAAGTTCTGGATGGATGACAAACTTTGATTAAAATTTCCAACTCTCTTATGATCTGTTGGCAAAAGCCAGTGAACCCAATTGCACCTGATATATTCTCCAACCAGCATGTGTTCATCGGTGACATTACAATGGAAGAAAATGAGTGGTGGGGGAGATGTTTGGAGATTAATATTCTTGTATCCTCTGAGTACTTCCATGGAAAGAATGAAGATACACATTTAGATACCTAGCCACCACAATCTCAGCAGCTGCATATAGTTTCACCAACCAACGCCGTGGGCATACATTAGGGTGAGGAAACAGTCTTATTTTTTAATAGTAAAGCCACGAGATGGTTTACTTTGCACTCTGGGAGAGATGTCTCACCTTGTGTGGTGTTGTGTCTGGGTAAGGGTGACATGACCAAGTGGCACTTGCCAACGGGCCTCCTGCGACCTCCTGTGACCACTGTGGGTCACATCAGAGTCCTGCTCC
This sequence comes from Megascapheus bottae, assembly GCF_031878675.1. Lineage (NCBI taxonomy): Eukaryota > Metazoa > Chordata > Mammalia > Rodentia > Geomyidae > Megascapheus > Megascapheus bottae. Next base: position 41,528,845 of record NC_143526.1, read on the forward strand.
CCAGGAACTTGGCATTGTGAGGATTCATCTGGTCTGAACTTGCAGATCCTCCATGTGCCAAAGTCAAGGAACCAACCCTAGCCTGGTCAACTAATGGATTACCCCAAGGCTCAGGTGGGAACAAATAGCAAGATATGTGGAAGTGGGAAGCCGAATCCCCAGCACCACAACTTTTCTCACACTCCTTAAGGATTCTCTTTTGATTCTTTGTCGAGTGGCAAATGGATTTCAATCTGGGGGGAAACAGTTGTTTATGTTTGGAATTGCTTTTGACATTCACTGATGAGAGAGGAAAGCATGTTTGGAGCTCCTGCAGCCATCTTCCAGAACCCAGTGAATAGAATCATAGATGCTTCAAAAGTGAGCTTGATGGAATCCCTTAATGGATGAACGTACCACATCCTTTTACATGACACAGGGAACATTACAGGAAGTAGGGAGATGGGAGGCTCTCCAAAAAGATCCTCTAAAGAGGGAGCTCTGCACATCCAAGAGTGAAAAAGGAGGTGCGATGATGGAAGCAGAGGCTGCAGGGAGGATCTGATAAAATGGGAAGCAGGGCCACAACCCAAGCTGGTCAAGAGGCCTGTGGAAGCTAAAAAGGCCAGGGGCGGCATTTTCTCTAGAGCCCCCAGGAGAAATACCATTAACAATTCCAGGAACATTCTCAGACCTATAATACCTGTTTTGGAGTGTGGTCTTCAGAATGGTACAATACATTTTTTTAAAAAAATTTAAGCCACTAAGTGAAGAATCATTTGTTACAGCAGTGTGAGGAAGCTGATACACAAGAAGTCTGAGCTGAGATGGTGATGCACAAAGTAGGGCCATTGGTGCTCTGAGTTTTCTTAGGTTCTGTATTTGTCTGCTTGGCATCCATTAAAGACAACCCTGTGAATACCACCCCACAACCCTCGCCTTCACATGACTGATTCAGTGTTTCTCCTCCCTATCTCCTCCCAGGGTCAGGGACAGAAAACTAGGAGCAGCCTGCATGTTCAGAAATCTACCAGAGTTATTTACAGGAGCTAGTCCCAAACATCTCACCTCACCCTTCTTGTCTTTCCTGTGGAAACTCCAATAAAGGCTGACCTCTAGGCCTTCTGGCTTCTTTCAGCTTCCTGACCAACAGAATGCTTCCCCCTGTGGCCCTATGGGACATAACTCTTTTTCCTTGGGGAACCAGGAGTAGCATTACATTTCACTTCCAATGACCTTGACCTCTTTGTGTCATTACTTAATCACTTTATAAATCAAGACCTGACACAAATCAGCCAGCAGACCCAAATCTGAGCAACGTAAAGAAGAGAAGCAATAATAATATAAAAAACAGAGGATAAATTCAAAGCAAGGAAACAATTTGAGGAAAGTAAACAGGGTGATGTAATAAGAGCAACCAGTTAAATGTGGGGTTGAGGATTTTTGTGTCTATCTGTGTGTGTGTGTGTGTGTGTGTGTGTGTGTGTGTGTGTGTGTGTATGTTAATGATCCTTAAGCTAACCCTGGTGATGAACACTGACTTGTTTGAGGAGTGGAGCTCCACTGTGAAGGTCAAATGGGAGCTGGGTAAGTTCCCAGGTGTGGGAAGTATCAGGAGGAGCAGATAGATCAGATGGTGTTGCCTTTTCTTCTGGGTGCTGTGGGAAGTCACCAGGGGGTTTGAAGTGGAAGTCATTGGCTCCAGTATGCATTGTAAAGAAATGACTTAGATATTGTTATTTCCAGGATGGGGGAAGCAGGCCCACCATATGACATGGTCCGGTCCAACGTTTATGGATCTCTCCTGGGGCCTTTAAATTCATTCTGAAGAGGACTGCTGATGCTAATAAGAATTGTGATCTAGGAGACCAGAGGGATGGGCACTGCTTTGCTACATGTGTGTGTATGTGTGTGTGTGTGTATGTGTATTTGTGTGTATATGTGGGTTTTCCAAATCAATTGTACATTACAGAGAGAGCACAAATATCAGTCATGTCACACTAGTTTTACAAAACATTTTGTTTCAGGATAGGGATGCAGATAGGAATCAAATCCTCTTAGAAACTTGCAGAAATCAAGGACTTGCTTGGTCTCATTTTTGTATGCCCACCTAATTGAGCCTAGAAAATGGGAGTCAGTTTGTGATTATGAAGTCAATAGGGAAGCCTAGCAATTAGATGTTGGGTGACCCATTGAAATTCTAGGATGGATGGAATGGGACCCAGGTGTTTTTTTTTTTTCCACCCACTCTCAGGCTTTCTCTCCCTATACATCATTGACCTACTAAAGGGGGCAGAAATGAGGTGATTGAAGGTGCTGGAACATAAAAGGGAAAGAGGAATGTAGGGGTTTTATTTCAGTTGGAGGAAGCTAACCAATCAGTGTAAACAGCCAAGAGCCTTGTTTCTTGATAAAAGAAGGCTCTCTAATCAGTTCTAATCCAAGAGTCTGGTTGGCAATGAGAAATTGTAAAGACAAAATATTCCCTTTGAAAAATGAAACCCATTAAATTCAGGCATTGTAGTTTCCCATTGTGAGACTGTGGTCCCAGCGATTAAATTCTATTGTGAGTCTGCAGTCCTCGTTACTCACGATGTTTGGTGTTATTAACTGAGATTCTAAGAATATCAGCTCTCCATAGTGAAGTGCTCTCCTGCTCCTCACGTGACACAATTTGCATATGTCTTGTTTTTATCTTTGATTTGCCTCTTATTCCCTGCATCCAGTCTGGAGCCAATCCTGTGAGCGCCCAGAATTTTCTGCGCATGCTCATTTCTCTGTGCCTGTGTTTTACACCTGGGCCAATCCTGGAGGCTTCTGAACTGCTGTGTCTGCTGCTACCCACTGTGTACATAACAGAGAAATAGTTCCCCTCCCTCCCTCCCTTTCACCCTCCATCCCTCCCTCCCTCCATTTCTCTCTCCCTTCCTTTCTCTCTTTCTCTCTTCCTTTTGCACAAGAACAGGGGTTTGAATGCATGGCTTTGCATCTTCACTTGATTTGCTTGTTTACCACTGGTGCTCTACCACTTGAGGTTCAGTTGGAACTAGGGCTTGGTGAGGAGATCACAGAATATAACTGAGATTGAGAAAAGTGAGGTGGTAAGTTAAAGCAAATCTAATTGCACAGGAAGGGAAAACTTCCTGGGCACCAGGAGGAAGAGTCCAGAAATGTGGAGGGGGAGAGGAAGAGAGGAGGAGAGGAAAGTGACACCCTGGTTCCAGATTTTAAGTTCTCCAGAACATTTGGTTGGGAACATAGCTTTACAGTTTACAGGAGAAGGTGAGGCCCATGGAGACATTGCCACATTGTGCACAGTGGGCTTCTGTCATGCTTGAGGCAGGAGACAAGGGCCCGGGCATCAGCACAGCACCCCACATATCCCAGCATGGAGATAAACACTCAGCCACTTGCTCCTGAGGGGTAGTAGAAGTTGCTAGTTTATAGGAACCATCGGTCTAGAGGATTGGGTCTGGAAAAAGCTCAGGGGAACAGGGTTCTGCTCAAAGGCAGCAGTGATATCTACCAGGGGTGGAGACCAATAGCTCAATGGTATCCTGGAGGACGCTGGTCTGGACTTTTCATCTCGGGGAGACTATCCTGCATGCCCGTAGTCCCAGAGAATGGTTTCTATCTGTAGAAGAAACTGATGGGAAAAGAGCTGCGGTGTGGGACATGGCCTCATGGTATGAAGAGGAATCGATCTTTCCCTGGTTACACGAGTGTATGAGAGTAGAGATAACCTCTAAAAGGTGACATTGTAGAGTGCCTGGCAGGTCATGGCTAGTGTGTCTGGACTCTCTATCCAGGACTGTGGCACCTCTGCAAGAGTTCTCAGAAGAGGAAGGATGCAATTTGTGTCTTAAAGTGCTAATTATGGCCTTTTAGGCACAAAAGGAAAACATGGGGAGCAGGAAAGAGGCAATTGCAGAATAATCAGAGATGGAATTAAGTGGGAGGATTCAGGAAGTAATTTGGAGTTAAAACTGCCAGTACTTGCTGATAGATTGGCTTTGGGAAAGAAGGAAAGAGAGAATGTCATGATAATTCCTCAAGTTTTGACTGGAATAAGTGAGTGGTGATAGAATGGTGAGGGTGATAGAGCTTTTGACAAAAATGGGAAGACAAGAGCAGAAAAGACTGGGGTGGGCTGGGTTGCTCAGTCCATTGCTAATGCCTGGTGCTTGCAGATTAGTCAGTCAGTGCTGTGAATCCACAATCTCCCCCTCAGATTTCAAGGATTACGGCGGCAGTGTTTACAGTAAAGCTACATGGAGCCTGTCCAAGGCCAAGCGCTTTCGAATAAGGATTTTATTTAGTTGGTATTTATTAATGGCCCTGTTTACATTTGTACTGAGATGCTTTGCTATAATTGAAATAACTCCTTAATTTATCAACTGAGCCCTAAGTTAAAGACCCACAGTGAAATAAACCTCCAGTTTCTGTTCCCTTAGATATAGATACCTATATACATTTTCTTGACACTTTTAATGTTTAAAATCCATCAGAAAAGGGTAATATTCCATGTTTAAAGGAGCGCTGAGGGGAAAAAAGGCTAAAAAAATTCCATATTGCATAAAAGAAAGAGTCAGATTGCCCCCCGAGTGAAAGGAAATCAATGAAACGACTTTGGAGATCCATTTCAATCTCTTGTTGACATTGTTTTCTGGTAGTAATTTTCTCAAAATGTTAACAGTATTGAGTTTACCTATCGATTCTATTATTTTTGACCTTGCATTAAGTGTGGTCTAATCTTACATGCCATAAAATTTCCTTTCAGAGCTAAAAAAATTATTGTATGACTCTGGAGGAAACTTCCAATCAGGTCAGACATCGCTTCCTCGCTGCCCACCCTCAAGATTTTGATGAGTGTATAAGCAGCAGTAATGACATATGCTGACTTCCAGGGGACTTTCATAGTGTGTACATTTTATTAAATGGTGTAAGCAGGGTCATTATATGAATGATCCACGTATTGACTTGAGCGCTCAGGTCTGGATGAATTGAAGGCCATGGGAGCTAGCCAGATTGGTCAGCTTGGATCTGAGTCAATAGCATAAATAGATATTTGGCTACAAAATCGAAGGTGGCGTCATATTCATTATTCTGAAGCCCAAGGTAAATAGTCCTAAATTGTCCCAGTGGAAGATACATATTCTCTTTGCCCAGTGGTCTCCCCAACCAAGCCAAGTTGAATGAATTTCGTGAGATGGAAGGTCACTGAGGAGGGCTCAGGAATGAAAACCCAGGAGCTCTTGAATGGCTCCCTGAGAAAAGAACAGATTGATGGTTGGCCCTTGCTGCAAGGAAAATCTGGTTTCTGTCCTTTCCTAGGGCTTAGGAAACGGCTTACCACATGCCATTAGCATCCCAGCTCTTCCCCACATGGCCATCCCATAAACCTTCCTAGGAGGTCAGACTACTAGCCCAGCACGCTGCCCGCATCCTCAGCCCACCTTGTCTTATCCAGTCTGCCGGCAGGCACAGACGTTGCAGGAGGGGCTTCACTAATGGATGTGCCCACAAATACTTCCAACATTACTAGAGGAGTTAATTTGCCTCTTAATGGTTTAATTATATGCTACTGCTCTGCTCTAGGAGAGTCAGAACGGAATAACAACCATTCTCTGCCGGAACTGTGGCAGGCGGAGGCTGCTGCTTTTGGAGATGTTTGGAATAGAATGTCATTTCTGATCCTGTAGAGACTGAGGAAGTGAGTCATTCAGGAAGAGTTGAGGGCCTCAGGTACCCAGCCTCCTCCTTCTGTGGTCAGGTGACAGGTCTTGATGGCATGGTCTCTGTTGATTCCAGTCTTGGTTTTTATATGAAGTTTGTTGGGTCTTCTGGCTTGGAGATAGAAAGCTGGTCATTTGAGAGTGCAAGTGAGGTCTTCCAATACCCAATTCCAGCTTGTGTTCAGTGACTGGGGCTCAAGGAGCCTGAGCAACCAGAATGGCTCCAAGAGGAGTAGCTTTGGACGCCCTCCAGATTTGAGCAAGTGCTGGCCGGGCCAGACCTCACTTGGTAGTAATAGTTTGATTCTCTGGAAGTCGATTCTGAATCACGATGTTCAGGATCCCTGTAAAATAAAACGGGCAGAAAGCAGCACTGATGAGAGGCAGGATTCAAAGTGACATGTAGTTCTTGAGCGTCTTGGCTAGCCTTTGTGTCCCTACCTTGCATTGTCACTGTAGAAGCACCCCCTGGGCTCAGCTGCCATTTTTGCCTCTGGCAACCCCCACATTTAAGAGACTATTTAGGGGTTGTCTGCCAAGTACACATCCTCGGCTGGCCAGCGAGGACTTCCCTGACTGGAGGTCCAAAAGGCACATGGCTGTGTTGGCCACTCGTGGTGTCTAGATGTGTCTACAGAGGCACTGATCATCTGGGGAGACACAGAGGGCAGCATATGTGAAGGGATCCACCTCATCTGTGAGCAGGGAGAACACTGTGGGAGGTCAGAAGAGCTTGAGCTTGGGCCAATAGCACACTGTTTTACTGATGCATGGTAGAGACTGGGAATTAATCACCTCTGTGAAGGGGTTGTGGTTTTACTTTTACTGGCAGCACCAGGAATTAAACTCAGGCCCTTTCACTTGCTGAACAAGTACTGTCCTACATAAACTACCACCACCCCCCCCCCGCCACTTCCCAGTCCCCTTTGCTTTTAGTTTGTTAGTTTTGTAGGTAGGGGCCTCGTACATCTGCACTGGTCTGCTTCAGTTATGCAACCTCTGTCCACTGTGTGGCTGTTCTTACAGATAAGCACCATAAACACCCAAGCCCATAGGGTCATTTCTGTGAACCTCAGAAGATGAATGAGTCCAGGTCTGTGCCTCTCTCCAGCCCCCACCCTCTCCATTGTGCATGCCTCCCTCAAGCCAGGACACATCACATTTTGGCTTGCTCAGCTCACTCAGAAGTCCCTTGAGTGTCCATGGACCCACAGTGGAATCAACCTGGTGTCTTTCACTGTGCCATCCTATCCCAGAGGGGTTGCAAACCAAGAGATGGCTCTGTCAGTGACTGCATCACCTCCCAGAATTCCCTTAGCTCACAAGGGAAGCTTCTGGAGAGAGAGAGAACTATGGGCCACAGGTGCCTTATGCTCCCAGGACACAGGTAAGGGCAGAAGGAAAGTGTAGAATATTTTTGAGGGTTCATTATGGACTATCTACTGGGACCTGCCTTTTAAATGCATTTCTCCAGCAGTCTGAGGGGAGAAGGGATCACCCTGGACCCTATTTTAGAGAGAAATCAGAGGCTTTACAAAGCCCCTACTGCTTGTGGGGGTTGGTGCTCAGAGCTAAGGCAGGACAGTCTGATGCCAGGCTCTGACTAGGAGGCAGATGGGGCTGAGCTGGGAGGTTCACACACCCTGTGGAGGAGCTAGGAGATTCACACACCCCGTGGAGAAGCTGGGAGATTCACACACCCCGTGGAGGAGCTGAGAGGTTTGTCAATCACCCCATGGGTCTCAGCACAGTGGAGTGTGTGTCTCTCTCCCTCCTTCTCCACTGAGGGTAGATACATTTCCCAGTTTCATTTATCCACCAGCTCAATTACTCTTAGCTTTAATTTCATTTTCTTGCACATTTGATCTCTCAATCATTGCCTGGCAGGTACATGTATGTTTGACATATGTATGAGAAATAAAATTTTAAATGACAGAATCATTGGGAGAAACCTTTAGAGCAATATGCAGCCTCCTTTTCTTGTTCATTGGTCTTGTCTCACAGATGACTGTGAGTTTTTGAGGGTCCCCGTGTCCACATCTAATATGAAATCAGGATCTGCCACAATCCTTCAATTCTATGAACATAACCACTGAACATAAAATTTCTGTCAGAATCCCACTTCCCATGATAAGCTATAGCACATGACCATAGTCATTTCATAAAGCTTTTCTTTATATATCATGTTACTTACTGCTTAGAATTGGCAAATAAAGGGATAAATTTAAATGATCAGCACATAGTAAGTTCAATAAACACTTATCAATAAACTCTTATCACTGTTTCCCACAAAGGCCAAATGGATAGATCTGAGGTTATGTGTTTATTACACAGCAGGTCAGATTCTTGATTTTATTTGGTCCTTCCTTCCTTCTTTCCTTCCTTCCTTCCTTCCTTCCTTCCTTCCTTCCTTCCTTCCTTCTTTCCTTCCTTCCTTCCCCCCCTCCTTCTCCCCTCTTCTCCTTTTTCGCTTCCTTTTCTTATTTTTAAGGGCGGGGTTAACTGTTCAGCTAACACACTGATTCTGAATTGTGATTTCCAGTGATTATCTGTATTCAATGATGATCAGACAAGAGGAGAGTTGAATTCTCAAGCCTTCCCCTAAGTCCAGATTGACTTGACTTGATTTCTCTGTGGAAACAGAGATTTCCTTCCTCAATGGGAAAGAGACACCAAGGGATAAACCAAACTTCTTGTTTGAAGATTTCTTGGCATATTTGTCCCTAGAGGTGTGCGCCTCAGGGAGAGTTATTGTTGGAGGCTCTTCGCCTCGAGCTTAATTTCTAGAAGTATGTATTTCCCTAGCAACAGAACAGCTTCATTTGAAAGTCACAGGTGCCCTGAAGCTCAGCTCCAAAGATTACCTCAAGTTTCATTTAATACCAGCCTTAGACCTGGAGCTGGATTATTCACACCATCAATCTAAGACTGGATTTTCTCTTCACTTCCCATGGCTGCTTCCTCCTCCCCACCTACCCACTCAGGAAAAAAATCAGCAGGAGGAAGTCTGAGGAGAAGAGATCTATGGGCGTCTTTTCTCCTCTCCCACTAGTGTGCAGGATTTACGTTGGGGGCATCACTGTTCTGGAAAATGTGGTCCAGTTTACCTGCTATACTGCTTAGAGCAGGCACAGGTGCCAACTCTGAGACCAGAGTCTGAATAATTTGGGATGATTGGTTCTGTCACTAGAATGGTGTTCTCTCGGCTCACCTGGTGTCAGCAGCTGTCACACCCCCTGCCTTCAAGACCACATTGGTTCCTGAGCCCCTGAGAATACGAGAATCTAAAGATGCCTCTTCTGTAAAATGGTGCAGTGGTTACACATGCCCAGCATGCTTCCTGACACAATCCAGGTGCTGTAGAAATGAATGCTACATTGTATTTTTTAAGGGAAAAATGACAAGTCTGAACATGTTCACCGGAGATACATTTGATTTCTAGTAGTTCTGCCTCAGTGGTTGCTTGAATCCACAGATTTCAGAGGGCTGTCTAGGATTTGAGAGACAGAGTCATCTAAAAACATTGGCAGAGGATTGGAAAAGTGAGACACAGATGGGCAGGTAGTTAATACAGGGTATGTGCTCAGGCCTGGGAGGCCCTGGGCAGTCATGTGGCCACCCCCGGCAGTCATGGCTGCCTCCTGCCAGTGTCCAGGGAGTTGGTGGAGAAGCTGGTACCCCAGCTTCTACTGGTTATTTGGTTGAGGACTGCTCCCTGGAGGCAGTGACTCTCCGACACTAGTGGACTGGAGGACGACTGTGAACGAGAAGGTGGAACAGCACAGCACCTACCATCCCCGGCAGGCGCTGAGCTCCAGTGAGGATGGCCACTGTCTCCATGGATGCCACACTCCATCTGCATCCGTTTCGCCTCAGGGCTGGAACACATGTGGACATGGGTGGGGTCCAGTTCTGTCCTGAGCAATAACAATGTATGGAGCATGGTTTTGAGGCTTGCATTGTGAACCTGTTGGGCTCTAAGGACCTAACTCAATGAACTGGCTTGATCCCCTCAGAAACTGTGTAGGGTGGGTTATCTCAGTTTTCTGTGCTAGAGAGAAGGAGATGTTAAGGTTACTCACCCCCCCCCCCCCACCTCTCTCTCTTGGACTTGGACTCAGGGTTCAGCACTGTCGTTGGGTTTTCTCAAGGCTAGAGCTCTACCATTTGAGCCATAGTACTACTTCTGGCTTTCTTTGTGTATGTGGAACTAAGGAATTGAACCCAGGGCTTCATGCATGCTAGGCAAGTACTCTACCACTGGGCCACGCTCCTGGTCCCTTTATTTGTCAATGACAAACATGATATTAAACAATTTCCTTATTGACCTTACAAAGAACAGTATCTCAATTGTTTTCCTTACATTTATTGCAAAAATGTATAGTTATGATTATGGTAATACTACAGTCACAAAATATGTCAGAAATTGGGATAGTGCTGTGATATTCTTTGGGATGAGGTTAGACCTTGAGCTGGAAATGGTCACTCTTCAACGAGGACCATTCTGTTGCCTTTCAGGTTACTCGTTCTGTCACTTTTTCTCCACTTCTCTCTGAATGTCTTCTATCTGTCCTTGTCATCCCAGGCATGACCCTGGGACATTTTAATGGGAAACAACACATGTACAAACAACTTATTATTCAGATTGGTTGATCCTTGATGGTATCATATAGGACGTATATTTTGGGTTGTTCCTGACTAGAAGTAGTATTGCATAAACAAAACTCAATAAAGGAGTACTCAATTGTCCAGCTGGTAAATATCTAACAATGCGTTGTCCACATACATCATTGGTTCAAAGGAAAAAACTAGGTAAAATAATTCCTAGTCCATTCCTTTTCTTAGGTAGAACTTGCAATCCTTGTTTCAGTCCACTCATTTTAGGATGAATGTGCTGTGACTCGTGTTTACTGGTCCTCTCAAGGGTGACTATTTTCAGTTAGACAAATGTTTGTATTGTCCTCCTCTGAAGACAATTTCTAGTGTCTTACTCCGTTGATTCACATATAATTCCTCTCTATAAATTATCTTGCTATTGGCTTTGGAAGAAAAGATCGCCTCATTTCTTCCACTGGACTTTCTTCACCCGGTTTCATAGAGGAATTCATTTGCCAAACATGAAGATTTGATCAATAAACAGCCTGCAAGCTCTAGGAAGCCTTTAAAGGGATTTGAGTTGTCAAACACTGACTCAGGATTTGTTCTAGCAGTTGTTAAAAATTGCATAAACATAGCTTTTTTTTTTTAACCTCAATCAACCAAAGAGTCAGCAGTAGAAGATGAGGAGACTTGGACTTGTTATTGATTAGTTGCTGCACACGTTCTCTGGAAGAAGTTAATCAACAAGGTGTTGACATTGTCAGTAATGTCATGCGTCTCTTGTGGAAATTGCTGCTTACAGTCATGGAGTTACTACTGCACACCTCTTTCCTCCAGGAAGACAGAATTCATTTCTTTCACAGGAAACTTTCTAAGGGACTGTGGGCCATTCCTGTCCCCAAACTAAATGGTACAGTGCAGATAGTGCACTTTCCAAGCGAAGCTTCCAGATACCAAAGGTTATAGCATCTTACCAACTCAAATTCCCTGCACCTAGGACAATACTGGCCCAGAGTGCCTAACTTCGAACTACAGAAAATTACAATCTAGGCCAAGGTTATATCCTAGAAAAATATGGAGGGAATAACTTAGTTTCTCCTAATATATTAGCATGTTATAGGGAAATGGGATTTCTACTAAAGAAAAATTCACTCTTCTGTGGGTGTTAGTTGGTTGTTGATATATGCTGAAGTACATATGTAAAAATATAACTTATAAAGAAACAGTTTATGCTTAAGAATTATTTTCAGGGAAAATTAATATAAAATAAAGTAAGATGAGCTGCATTCCTAGATTCTGAACATGTAACATGTTAACTCTGTTACTATTGCTCCATGAATACTAAATTATACCTGAGATAAATTACATAAATAAGAACAAATTATCTGCGGTCATTCCTCCTCATCAAGGTCAGCTCTGGGTTTCTTGGTGGGTACTGACGGCAGTAACCATGACAGCCCCTGTGGAGTCTCAAAGTCTAGAATCTTTATGTTGAGTTTCCATCTCTTTCCCATCTTTCTTTTTATTATTACTTAGGACTGATTGTTAGACCCTGACAGCTGTCCTTACCTCCATTCTCCAAAGGAGAAGGATCTGAGCTCTTTCTACAGAGCTGTGCCTATGAGACAGGAAACTGCCCTACGAGGAGATTGACTTGTCCCAGTGCGAGCATGGGACTTTCCCGATCTCAACATACAAAGTACCTGCATGAACCCTCAAGCCAGGGCAGACTGGGACAGATGGTCACTCCTGGCCATGAGAACTTCAACAAAGATTCCATTGCCCTGTACTCCCCAGCATTCATTGTGTGGGGCTGCTAAACCCACGTATGGCAACCTAGAGTGGGCAAATCTATCAAAATTCTGAAAGCCTGACATGTGAAATCAAGGGATTAGCAGGGACAGATCCTCTCTGATGGCTTCCAAAGGAATTCTAGTTTCCAGTGCCAAGGCCCACAAGGTTTTGTGTTTCTTGGCTTACTTCCAACCTTTGCCCCAGTCTTCACCACATGGCTTCTTCCTGCATGTCTTTGCAGTTTTCTCCCATACTCTGCCTGCCCTTCTTTTGGTAAGGTCAGCAGACATATTGAATGAAAGCCTATCAAAACAACCTCATCATATTGGTTAAATTTGCAAATGCTATTTTCAAATAAGGACAGATTCTGAGGAATCTGGGGTTGACACATCTATAGATTATTATTATTATTATTGTTTTGTTCTGGTCCTGGGGCTTGAACTGAAGGCCTGGGCTTTGTCCTTAAGCTTTTTTTTTCTTTTTCTTACCACTTGAGCCACTGCTCTACTTCTGACTTTTTGATAGGTTAGGTGAAATAAGAGCCTCACAGACTTTCATGCCTGGGCAGGCTTTGAACCTCAGTCCTCAGATCTCAGCCTCCTGAGTAGTTAGGATTATAGGCATGAGCCACGAGCCCCTGGCTCTACAAAATATATTTTGGAAATTATTGTTCAGTCCATGATACCCAGTCGCTTCTGCATCCTCTGGTTCTCCTTCAGTGACCTTTTTAGCATAAATCATAGAAGATGGTAAGTGCAGGTTGGAGATGCCTGCACATCATCCACTAGGCACCAAGGAGTCACTGATAGCTTCCGAACAGAGGAGTGACATGCTATTAGTGTCACTTTAGTTGCATTAACAAGGAAAACTGTGGACATGACATATTGGATCGTGATGGGAGAGGACCATGAGAAATCTCCTGGGCTCAGTGCGTGGGTACAAGGTGCCTAAGACTAAGCAGTATGTAAACTCCATTCACAGTGACCAGAGTTCACGTGGAGCTGATCTCTGGGAGGAAGAGATAAGCAGAAAATATACCATGGGAGGATATTTATATCCATGGGTGGCAAAACCTCATGTGGTTAAGGGAAAGAGTTTTGTATTTTAGAAGTCCTCAACTGAGCAGGCATGTGCCTTTCAGGAAACATTTGACAATGACTGGAAACTTTTTTAAATTGAGGAGCAGGGGGCTGCTGGCACCTAGCAGGTGTTCAGTGGGCCACCTAGCAGACTGGGTGCCTTTAAGCAGCCTGCAACACCGAGGACAAACCCCAGCGCAAAGACGTTCCATGCCAGCAGTGCTGTGTGGACACAGTGAGACCAAAAGAGACTCTCAGGGGAGGAGCACAGAGGTGCCATGCCTCAGTGCCTCCCATCATAATAAAATCATACTTATTGAAAGGGAAAACAAGAGCTGTTTTTCTTTGTTTTCTCTTCTTTTTCTGGTTTGTTGGTTTTTCTGCCTTTGGGAGATAAGGGTGAACAAACACAGCAGTGGTGCTCCCTAGATAGGATGTTGAGCAGGAACTATGCAACTTGTGGGTGGGGATGGGAGGGAAAAACTGGGAGAGAGCAAAGGAAGGGGGGACTTTGGCTTACATAACTATAACTCTTCTGTATGTCACCTATTATAGCAATAAAAAATTAAAAAGAATAGGGCTGTGCAAGGAAACACCATTCTCAAGAGCTGTGGAAAGACATAGGTGAGTTTTTACCAGGAGAATTTCAGTGTTTCTTGTCTGAGGTGAAGGAAGGAGGCAGGATCACAAAAGATTCACTGACTCCTTTAGATGCATGGCTGTCTACAGTGTCAGCAGAAGTGGACCCATTCTCCAGTTCTGTGCCTTTTATGTAGCACTGGTTCATCCTATAAGAAGATCTGTTTTTTTTTCTGGGATTGAGATGGACCCACACAGAGGCAGATAATATGTTTTAACAATGAACATCTTGCAGATAAACCACATTTTAGTTGTATCCTTTGCTATCATTCTAAATATAAGCATCAAACATCGCCCAATCACAGCCAGTGGTTTTCACAGAAGACATGTGAAAATTGAAAACAATCAAATTGGTGCCCAGTGTTTATCATTAATCTTGGCAAATGAGTAGAAGAAAAACTCTTCACAAAATTAACTAACTTTAAATGCTTCCCTCTCTTCCCATGGAAGCCTTAACGTCCTTGCAAATGCAGTTCAGTAAAGAAATGTTTGTTGAATTAAATTGCTGATCAATCCAGTTTGGCTCTTGGTGAAGGAGAGAAGTAGGGATGGAGAGAGAAAGAGAAGGAGACACAGTTCAGATTTCAGGGCAGGCTTCAGCATAGAGCACTTCAGAAGACTGGCAAAGCTGGCATTGGCAGATGCTCCTTGCAGGCAGAGTTCTGGGCTCATACCCGGGGAGGCTGGCAGCATCTCAGCATCTCTTTAGAGCCGCTGCTGGACACATTTGGGACAAATGCAGCAAAGCCTCTTTCCATATTTTGACCATTATTCATTCCTTGCCCAGCACAGAATGCTAGGCAGGTGACAGAACAGCCCCTCCTCCATTCTGGCCACTCTTCGGAACACTGTAGATGTAGCACAGCCCTCTCTGGTGGAGTTCTTAGTCTAGGAGGAAAGACAGCCATTGAATTCTACGCTTGACTGAAGCACATGCATTCAAGATGAAGATACTGTAAGCAGTTAAGGGAAGGAAGGAGGATGGTAGGAACCTGTGAACAGGATGGGATGGGGGAGAGTGGGAAAGAGCACGGGTCAGGTGACTTCACTACAGGTGATCTTGACAGAGGACCTGAAGTCAGGGAGGAAACATGCTCTGAACTTGTTTAGGAAAAGTTAAGTTCCAGAAAGATGGAACAGTACACATTCATTCTTTTGGGAAGGAGTCACAGATGGATTTTGGGAAGCTGTATGTCCAGTTGATGTCCCTGGAGTAAATGAAGGAGTAGTCAGTGACTAATGGGAGGTCCCCGTCATGCAGGTTTCTGAGGACATATTGGTTTCTTCTTCCTCTTCTTCCCCCTCCTCCTTCTGCTTGGTGGAACTGGAGTGTCTGAACTCAGGACCCCATGTTCACTTGGCTTTCTTATTCATAGCGGGTTCCCAACCATGTGAACTATGCTGCCAGGACTGCTTTTCAAGGTTATTTTGTAGATGGAGTCTCACAGACTTTTCTGCACAGGCTGGCTTGGAAGTATGGTCTTCTAGATCTCAGCCTCTTGAGGAACTAGGATGACAAGTGTGTGTCACCAGTGCCTGGCTAGGATGTTGGCTTTCAAGAAAAGCAAAGGGACCCCTCCCTCAGAAGACGGGGACTAGAGGGGATCTTTCGTTGTGCCTGGTGTTTGAAGGATGATTCTGGCAGCTGAGAGGATAATAGGATGTGTACAGTCACAGTTCTGAGAGACTGTTGGTGGTTTTGACCTGGGAGGAGTAATACATGGCTGCATCCTGCCATGTTTTTCCTTTGTCCGATTACTCTTATCTCTCCATTCAGAACAAGAGTTGCTAACTCTCCATTATGATGGGCATTCCCTGCACTTTCACCAGCTCTCCTGGTTTCATTAGCATCCAGCTGCTCAGTTGTGACATACTGGTGATCTTCATCTTCATATTGATTAATTTCATTTTTGCATGCATCGCCCTCATTTCCAACAACTTCAGCACGGTTTGCCCATGATGAGTCATTTGTAGAAACGACAGATTTTCATTACCGGAGTCATCGTTGAAGCAGGAAGGGTTGGACTAGACCCAGGTAAAATGTTTACTCAATTCCGCTTAGCGTTTGGGAGTTGATGGGTTTCTTTGAGCCAGACCACTGTCGCAATAATGACAAAGCTGTTTTCTGTTATTTATTTGCTGATCCACTGGCAATTGTGTTATTGTTGTACATGGAAAATGTAATTCCAGCAGTCACTACTTTTAAATGAAATGATAACAGCACTTCCTTATGGATATGTAGCACACCCGTTGTGGATCTGGAACCTTAGTACTTCGAACCCTGAGGCAGAGGAAGACTTCATTCCTCCTAGACCCAAACTAGCATTCTGTTTGCAGGAGTGGTTTCCAGTGCCTTGGACTCAGAGAATAGCTGATAGAAGCACCCAGTGCTGGCGGAGGAGACTAGAGCATGATGGGTAGCCGTGGATGGGCGGAACCATCACTGTCTGCTTGCTGACCTCTTGGAATATAGTTTCATACCACCAATTTATTTAAGAAAAAGGTGGAAATCTCTCTCTTGAGTATCCTAAGGTTCCATTTCTTTCCACTTGCAGAGCCACACTTTCAGATCACACTTACTTTCTCCTATTCTGTAACTTGTATGTTGCAAAGGCCACATTGTACTTTTCCTTCCATCTCTTCCCATGTGGGATTCTGTATAGCTAAAGCCTGTCAGATGCTTAGGGCACAGCTTAGTCTGTCTAGATGGCTGTGCAGTAGCAAAACATCACAGGTCAGTTAGCTCATTGACCACAAATAGGCATTTCTCACTATTCCAGAGAGTAGAAAGTCCAAGATCCAGTGGCTGGCAGATCCAGGATCTAGCCAGGAATGATTCCTGGGAGCATAAATGGCTCCTTTTCCTCTTGTTATTAGAGAATGAACTCCATGTATAGGACCTCTGCCCTTATGGCCCCACCTCCTGTCGCTGTAGTGGACAGAATATGAGTATAAACATTTGGAAGGAGGATCTATTTTTTGAACAGCTGGCTTCCAGGTAGGTTGTGCATTGAACCTTGTCTAAAGTGAGTCGCATATTCTTGGTTTTGTGCAACAGTGCCCACAGTTAGAAGATGGCATAGGTTAATAGGTACTAAATTCTGCCTGCGGACTCCAAGCCCTGTGATTTTTCTCTTGCAATCTCAGTCTTGCTATGGAGGGGTTAGAACCTTAGAACCAAGTGAGACATGAGTCCTGACTCGGTCCTCAGGCCTACCCATGCCTATTTACCGTCTGTGCTGGTTTAGATAACTTGGTTAGCTTCCAGAAGCTCTGGAGCCTTGTTTACGTAATAGGCTAAAGTATGACCTACCTCTGAAGTTATTTTGAACACTCAGTGAGATAATATATTCACAAAGCCTGAACCATGCCTGGCATAGAGTTCATGCTCACCACTTCAAAGGTCTTTAGCAGCAATGCCTCTCAGAGGAGCACAGCAAAGTACCCATCTTCATGGAGAGTGTCTTTTAAAGGCACTCAGATTTGCTTCTTACGGTGCAACCCACAGGAAAAATCAGTTGAGGATTGTATTCCTACTTGTACTTTTCTTCAAAGTCCAATGAAAATAAGCTAGCCAACTCAGGCCAGGAGCATTCCCTGACATAGAAGGCATCCAATCTTTTGGATCCTCCTTTTCTTAACTATATGGAAATGGGCAACATGGGATTTAGATGGGGAAAAGCCAGGATTTGGATTAAAACCAGTCAGGTCCAAAAAAAAATCAGTCTTATCAGTCTTATTGCTATTCTGGCCAGCATCCATACATCAGCCTAAGACCTTAATCCTTCTGTGTCCACCTCTCTCTCTCTCTTTTTTTTTCCAGTTCTGGGGCTTGAACTCAGGACCTGAGTGCTGTTCATGGGCTTTCTCAAGGCTAGAGCTCTACCTCTTGAAGCATAGCACCATTTCCAGCTTTTTTCTATGTATGTGGTACCGAGGAATCAAACCTGGATCTTCATGCATGCTAGACAAGCACTCTACCACTAGGCCAAACTCCCGGCTGTGTGTCCACCTCTTATCTGTAATGGAGACATTTTTTTCCAGCTGGACCTTGAGTTGATTAGCATCTTCAACAATATAGAAACTTTATAATTTTATACTTACTTAGGTATAAATTTCATGTCTGTCTGTATCTATCTGTACCTGTCTGCCTGCCTCCTTGTCTTTTACCCTTCCTTCCCTACCATGCAGTGATTGCCAGTCCAGAATCTCACTAAAATATTTAGGTAATGATTTTAATATTTCAGTGTTTGATCAGTCCAAACTAGAAAGACCATCTGCCATCTTCAGAAGAATTTATCTCTTACCTATGAGGTCTTGTAGGCAAGGAAAATCAATCCCCCCCGCCCCTCTCTCATCCCAGGGCTTGAACTCTGGGCTTAGGAGCTGTCTTTGGGTTCCTTTTGCTCAAGGCTAGCACTCTATCACTTGAGCCACAGTGCCATATCTGACTTTTGTGTGATTAATTGGAGACCAGAGTCTCACTGACATTCCTGCTTGGTCTGGCTTTGAACTGAACCATGAACCTCAAGTCTCAGCCTCCTGAATAACTAGGATTATAGGCATGAGCCACCAGCACCTGGCTCATCCTCCTCCTCCTCTTCCTCCTCCTCCTCCTCCTCCTCCATTTCCTCCTTTTCTTTTTAATGATTTGTAAAGTTTGTTTTTTAATTGTGTATCACAGGTATATAGCATGGCATTTTATACACATACTAAAATAATTCCTACAGGTAAGCTAGTTAACACATCGATTACTTTCCATAGGTTGTCTTTACTATGTGTGGTTAGAGTTACTGAAATGCCCACTCTTAAAAAATTATTATTGCAAAACACATCAATCATAGCAAACATAGCAATCATACACCAAATGCAGTAATGCAAATGATAGGTGAACGATAGGCTTATGCACTCTCCAGCTGCAGGCTTCCATGCTGGTCCCTCGGCTCCTCATTCTGCCCTCCTCTCTGCCCCTGGATACTGCTGTCCTCACTTCTCTGGTTTTCTACTCTGTTTCGGTTTCAGAGTCTGGCTGTCTCTGTGTTACACTGGCTTCTTGATTCCAAGCCTTTTTGTGTCTCCCGTCTCTGCCACAGAGCTTCTGGGATTTCTATGGGCTCTCTTTCAGCCCTTCAAAGAGAAGCCATGACAGCTGAGGTTTCTGGTTTATTACTTGTCAGAGAAAAGATCCACATGCTTGTCGGGTTAGATGCAAACTTCTAAGTTTTTAATGATTGTCCTTCTACATCCCCTGTCTTTTAACTCATGCTGTTATCAGTGAGGTCTAAGGAAAATGGGAATTTTAATCCTTTTCCACAATCTTTTTTAGGTCTCTGGAATGTCTTTTTAAGGTTTTTGTCATTTTTGGGTTTTTTTTTGTGAGATTTCACCATAGCCCTGCCTCTGTGTTGATTTTTAAGTCTTTTCTTATTCTAATGAAAGATAGTTTTCATTCTTCAATCTAAAGAACAGAAATATGAAGACTGTCAATATTATTGTCTCTATTTCTATATATTGTATAATATAAAATATAATGCATATTATATTAATTCATATTATTGATATCATTATAAATACTATTTCTTTTATAGTAAACTCACATATGTGCATACACCAGTACTAGGGCTTGAACTGAGGGCCTGGGTGCTGTCCATAGCTTTTTCACTCAACACTATCACTTTACCACTTGAGCCACAGCTCCACTTCTGGCTTTTGGATGGTTAATTAATGACAAGAGTTTCTTAGATCTGCCTATCTGGGCTGGCTGTGTGATCCTTTGACCTCAGTCTCTCGAGTGCTAGGATTACATGGGGTGGCCAGTTAGCTGGGATATTTTGTTCTTGTTTTCTAGCCTCTTGATCATGAAGGAGATCTCTGAGATTTCATTAAAAGTTTAGAGAAAGGAATAACATCTTTCAGAATGTTAATGGCTACAGCTAGCTCTTTACCTACCATATTTCTTTAGACTGAGCTCCCAGCGGCAAATCTCTGCCATATTTATTTTAGTTTACTTAATGCCCAGCACATGGTGTTGTTCTTACATATTTATAAAATGCATGCCATTGTAGAATTTATAAAAATCAATTGCATATGGTTGTTTTCAACTGATTATGCAAATTGATTAGATGGCCATATCCCAACCCA
This sequence comes from Megascapheus bottae, assembly GCF_031878675.1. NCBI lineage: Eukaryota > Metazoa > Chordata > Mammalia > Rodentia > Geomyidae > Megascapheus > Megascapheus bottae. The sequence goes on from NC_143526.1 coordinate 41,548,811, forward strand.
AGAGGGCGCCTGGAAGCTGGGTCATTGCTTGGGAAACAACATTCAAGTCTCTATTGGTCATTGTAGGAAGGCCTTGAGCATGCCATTAACCCTTTCTCAGAGGGGCAGGCTAGAAGCACACAGTGGCCACAGGCAGATGTTCACATTTCCAAACTTAATTTAAAGCAATAATTAAAAACGTGCCTCAAGGGGCCGGGAGTTTGGCCTACTAGTAGAGTGCTTGCCTAGCATTCGTGAAGCCCTGGGTTGGATTCCTCGGTACCACATACATAGAATAAAGCCAGAAGTGGTGCTGTGGCTCAAGTGGTAGAGCTCTATCCTTGAGAAAGTCCAAGGACAGTGCTCAGGCCCTGAGTTTAAGGCCCAGGACTGGCAAAAAAAAAGTGCCTCAAAATTATTTTCTCTCCCTATTTCTTTAGTGATTTACTCTAAATGCATAGCACATCATCATTCTGTATCAGAGTTCCACTGGCACCTGTATTTTGTAGGGGAAATAAACAAGACCTCTCTCATCCGATGAGTTAATTACGGTGACATATTCCCTCCTCCCTGGAGATACCATAAACTAAAATGTTGCAAAGCTTTCATTGGAGCAAGCAGGCTGGAAACAAGAGCTATGCGTTGGTGTAATTTTCTTTGTAAGAATCAAAAAGTGCAGCAACAGGGGCAAAATAGCTTGAATTTCTCACGCCTGGCCTCATCCGATGTCAGGGAACAAATCTGGAGGTGATGTGCGCCTGAACTCATTTCTCAATCTCTTGGCATTATTTTCTGACCTGTGTGTGTCTGAGGATCGTGTGGTAATTTCCCAGCTCTACTTCCTCCTGTTGTTTCTCCCTCCTCTCACGCATTCGGAGCTGGTTGTGCGTCTAGAGAGCCATTCGTTCCCAGAAGTTCCTCAGTCTGCTGGGGAGATGGATGCAGATCTACCACAGGGCCTCTATCCTCAAGGAACCCGGACAAATGGAGGAAGAGGCTGCCATGAACACCCCAGCTCAGTGTCTCTAAGAACCTGAGACAAGGGCTTACTGTACCAGGGAGCTCTGTTCCCCAGAAGAGCTGGGCCAGGAAGTAGGAGAAGCAGAGCAAAGCAATGGTAGAAGCCCAGCCAGGAGAGCTCTTGGCAAAGGCAGCCTCAGCTCCACCTCTCGGGAGCACTAGCTTGTGAGTTAGTTTTTTGGTTTTCTTCCACTGGTGGCAAAAGAACTGGATGCTCTCTTCCTTCCTGGAGTCCCTGCCTGAGAGCCACTCGTGGGACACTAGTTTCTGGCAATCCTGAAACTGCTCCCTCTGGGGTCAGAGAGCCCCCAAAGCATGGGACTGTGGCTTGGACAGAACCACAGGCCTGTGCAGTCCTCATGTGGCATGGCCTGACTTAGCACATTGCTGCCCTCGCGACAGTCTGAATGTGAGCCCACTGCAGCCCACTCTGCACCCGAGCTGTGGGGGTGGGCCTTTCCCTGGGGGTAGCCACGTGCAGTGAGATACTGCCTTGTAATGCTGCACCCCAGATCACCACCCCGTGGCTGGTACCTCCAGGAAGACCCACAGGCACTTGGTGTTGTGCCGATGGAGCCATGACGCTTAAGTGTGCAGGGCCAGTGAGGGCAGGACGTTGAGGACTCGTCCTAGGGTGCCATCTTTGCAAGGCTTAGGATGAGTTGATTGGAACAGGACTCTATCCTAAGTCAAGGAGTGTGTGTCCCAGCAGCAGGGAGCAGGGACAAGAGACAGGACTGCAGGAGGGGTGACGGTGGAGTGAGGGTGTCTCTATGTGAGTGCAGGACCTAAACCTGGGTGGCAGGGCCTTCCTGTCACCCACATACTTGGGGGTGTGACAGGGGCACTGCTTGAAGCAGGCGCTCCGCAGAGGACCTGAAGTTTGCACAGCTGTTGAGGGCCTCTGCAAGATTTGAAACCTGGATTTTTTTGTTGTTGTTGCCATAGAAGAAATGAACTTGAAGTGACTATGTTCAACTAATATTAACCTCCTCATGGGTTCTATTCTGACCTTGGTGCTGGGCTTACCGTAGCAGACAAAACACAAAGAAACATGTTCTTGTGGTAAGAATAGAAAGATGCTGAACAAGAGAGATGAGATGTATGGTATCTGATGTTCCTCATTCCCATAAGGAAAACAAATCAAGGGAAAGACAAAGAGGGCACAGGTTGTGTGGACAATTGTGAGGGGTACCGTTAGAGAGAGTGGTCTGTGGCGCCTTCACTGACAGGGTAGCATTTGAACAAAGGCCTGAAAGAGGTGAGGGAATTTGCCATGCAAGTGTCCTGGGGCAGGACACACATGGTGACAAACAAGGAGACTGGTGTGGCTCAGTGTGTGAGAAAGAGAATCGTGGCAAGTAGGGGCTGAGAGGAGTCCAGGCCTCATAACACTCATCAGCTCTTCACAAGATCTCAAGAGAGGTGTATTTTTGTTTTCTCACCTCACTATAATTCCTGCTGTTAGAGCAAGGCCCTCAGAAGGAACACTGAGGCAGCACAGTTGTTTGTTTCCTTCTTGGGTGCATTGTGGAGCTGGTGGAGTCTGGGGTAAGACAGCGATTCTGCTCCATCCTGCTCCTCACTTAGAAGCCCAGGTTCCTCCTACTTTGCTGCTCTGCCAGCCCCTGCGCCTCGCCAGTGTCTGTGGTAGGGATCTTGATTCACGAGCTACAAGAGATACTCCAGTACCACCTAGACAGGAAAGGGGGTAGAAGACAGCAAGCAATGGTACCCTGAGCTGCATGGCCAGAAGCCCCACACATCCCACCTGCCCCTGTCCAACCCACTGGACTTGGCCTGGTGTGTTGGTTAATTTTATTTATTGACTTGACTGGGATAGGGGATGCCCAGATAGCTGGTCAAACATTATTTCTGAGTGTGAAGGGGTGAGTGATTGAATCAGTAGTCTGAAGAGAGAGTTGCCTGTCTAGAGTGGATGGCTGTCATTCAGTCTACCGAGGGCTTGAAAAGAACAAAGAAGAAAGAAAGGAGTGGGAGAAGGAGGAGGGGAAGATGAGGAGGAGGAGGAAGAAGAGGAGGAGGAGAAAAAGGAGGAGGAAGAGGAGGAGGAAGAGGTAGAAAAGAGAGGAATGGTAAGGGTGAGAGGGGGAAGAAAGAGGAGAGAAGGGGGTAGGAAAGGAGAGGGGGTCAAGGGAGGAGGGGAAGGGGGTGGGTGAAGGACCAGCTAGATGAATATACAAGCTGAGAATCAGTAGGTTTGAATATACTTAATGTGATAAGCGTGGCCAGAGTTAAGAAAGTCTTATTTTTTTAAAGAAAAGGTGCATAAGATAATGTATGATTGAGGGCTGGGAGTTTGACTTAGTGGTAGAGTGCTTGTCTAGCATGCATGAAGACCTGGGTTTGATTCCTCAGTACAAAATACATAGAAAAACCTGGAAGTGGTGCTATGGCTCAAGTAGTAGAGCTCTAGCCTTGAGAAAGCCCAAGGACAGTGGTCAGGCCTTGAGTTCAAGCCCAAGGACTGGCAAAAAAAAAATGTTGGGTTGAAAATGTTGAAAGGGGGCTTGGTTAAGATGCATTGTATTCATAAACTGTTTTATAAAATGACAACCCCTTTGTACAACCAATTGAAGCTAATAAATGGATAAATAAAAGTGTGCATTTTTATGGGATAACATTGTATCAAACCAGTCTTACCCACCCCTGCTCACGCTGGTCCTGTGGCATTGCAGGTATCCAGGTCAAATAGCGGTGCACTCTAGGAAAAGGGCAGAACTCCTGGGAAGTGGACCAATAAACTCACAGACTAATTTATTCACTTACACCAGGCAATATAGCCAGGACAATTGCTCAGCCAGTCTCTTTCCTGGTATTGACTTACCTAAGAAACCAAATTAATTATCAGAAGGTTGCTGTGCTAAGTATGGAATTAGAAAGAACGGAAATTGGATGGTCTTAAGGGATTGCTCTTCTGCGTCCAGCTAAGTCCTGATAAATTGCTTGTAAAGAGAAATGAATACATCACATGCAGAGACTCTGCCCCTACTCTAAGTACCTTAGCCTTGAACTTGAATGTTGACCCAAGCTTGTCATCCAAGGTTTTTTGTTTAAATGTGTTATTATCTAATTACCTTATTTTTTTAAAAAACATCTCAATTGCATTTTAAGTGTGTTGTGTTTGTCGGTGTCTAGGGAAGTCTCTTAAGCTTGTGGATAAATGATAATCTTTCAGTGGAAAGGATTTCCTCTTTTTATTTCTTGGTTCATTTTACTTTAGATCTCTTCTGTTTTTTTTCCCCCCCTCATCCATAGTGTAGCTCTCAAAAAGCTGGGAATTACACATTGTTGTAAAATACTCAGATAATTTGTACCTTCTTTCATCACAGGGCATAAAAGTCTCTACTTCAGCCAACTTCTAGTTCTTATTCTCTGTGGCTCTCTGATCTCAGGCAAGCTTACATCACCTTGGGTTTCTTATTTATAAAAAGGGAATGAAAATCCCATCCACCTTGTCACAGACTTGCTATGATGACAGTTTGAGCCCATGTGGACAATTTGCTATAAAAATCCTCAAGGGAAATGTGGGTTCGATTCCTGAGGTTCACAGAGGCCTACAAGGTTCAAATGCACCTTTGTAAGGATATTGGAAAGGTCATTTGGCCTTTTGCGGTAGAGTTTAGGCAGGAACGCCGGTTTCCTAGTAGGAACCCGGGTGGGACAGAAGCCACATCTGGCCACCGTGACAGCCTCCCAAGTTCTAGATTCCTCTTTTTTCTTTACTCATTCATGTCTGTGTTTGCTCCCACATCAGTAGGCACATTTGGCTGTCCTTTGTGAATGGAGCCCTTTGTAAATCCTATACCCATTGGGACGCCAACACGTCTTTGGCTTTACCAAGACAGGCTACAACCCAGTGACAGAAATGGAAAGGTAGGTCCTTCTCCCCAAACATCGTCTGCATTTGAAGACCGCAGTAGCAGAGTACTGGTTGAGCGCAGTACTCTTGTGCTTGGCTCCCTGGGGAACTGAATCTGGGTTTTATTCAGAGGACCTCCTAGCTCGTGGCATAGAAGCCCAGGTTGCTATCTGTGCTTCCCCAACTCTGTGCTGAAAGGCAAGTACAGTCCCGGGCACACCCAGTGATATGGGCAGTCGGAACTGGAGGGCCTGGCTGCTTCGCCTGGAGCAGGAGCTCCTGGATACTCCCGGTAAGTGGGACGTGTCTCAGGACACCATTGGCTGACGGTCGCAGCAGAAAGGTCCCTATTTGCTGCTGGTACGAGATGGCGGCCATTGCTTAATCTGTATTTAAGGGAGCACGTTTTTTAAAAATAAAGTCAGATCTGTACCTGGAGTCTGGTCTCTGGGGTCTGAGTTCCCGGGATCATTCATGGGCTCCGTTGTCACCTCACCCCCCTCCCAGACGTCCGAGAAGGACCCCGACAACTACAATCTTTCTGAATCAGTTCCTGGTGCTGTCCCTTGGGAGAAACAAGCAGAGGTGTGGTCTCACATGCTTCCCTCATCTTCTGTCATCATCACTTTAACCAGGAACAGTCAGTCCTAGTCTGTGGGCCAGGATGCATGGATGCTATAATGCTCCCTCATCTATATTTTTCCTCTTCTTCCAGAATCAGAACTATTCCCTTGTGTGTAGCTGGGGTTTTTTTTGTTGTTGTTGTTATTGTTGGTCATGAGACGTAAACTCTGGGCCTGGGCACAAATTGTCCCAGAGCTCTTCAGCTCAATGCTACCTACCCCTTGAGCCACAGAGCCACTTTACTTCTGGTTTTCTGGTGATAGACTTTGATTGGTTTAATTGGAGATAGACTGCTTATGGACTTTAGTGCCTGGGCTGGCTGTGAACCTTGATCCTCAGATTTCAGCCTCCTGTGTACTTAGGATTATAGGTGTGAGCCATTGCGCCTGTCTAGAAGTGTGTTTACACAGCTAAATAGGAGCCGTGCTCCCTCCAGAGCCACCCCAGGAACCTACTGTTCTATTCTAGAACTCCATCTAGAATCCTGCCATTCTATGGGTATAGCAACTTGATATAAAGCATGAAGAATGACATGCTTCATCTTCTAACAAACCTACAGAAACTGAACCATAGTTAGCCAGAGAGAGATACTTAGTCCCACTGACCAAACCATGGGAAGACTGGAGTGAACTGATTTCAGCCATACCTGGGTCCAGGGCCTTGGCCTGGACTCTCATGGTTAGAGTCTTGACCTTGGCTTGACACTAGAGCTACCCTGGTCCCACTATGGCCAGTGAGTGATACGGTGGAATCCTTGGTTGGGGTTGTGTCCTCTCATGAGCCTGTGAAAGGGGAGGAGGGTGGTGACTCCACCTAGCAACCCGAAAGTCACCATGTGTTCCAGGGAGAGGGTGGACAAAACCTTTATGCAGGGCCCTGGTTCACCACATAGACCTTTGCAGCAATGTAAACCCGAATACTGGCTGACATTGAGCATAATGAGTGCAATGGAATGGAATGGAATTTTGACAGAGGGAGAGGGCAATGTTGGCGTCTCAGGGGTAAAGTTGAAGAGAACAGGCAAAGGGAGGAAACATTAGGAGAACCCTGCTGCTCTATGAAAGACATCGGGGGAAACCCGGGAGTTGGTGTCCATGCTTGTTTTAGGGTTTTGAACTTCTTCCCAGTGGTTATCAATGCCAGGGTAAGTTAAGGCAGTTTTTAGTTGCAAATGACTGATTTCAGAACAAACTAAAAAAATCAAAATAAAGATGAAAACAAACCATGACCTGGGAATTTTATGAGTTGGATCACTCTGTCCCATGATTTATTAATTGCATAAACACATCTTGTGACCAGGCAAATGCGCAAATAACTGTTGATTAAAGAGTCAACCACCCTTTCTGAGCTGGTGGTGGCCTGCAAAAGATAAAGTGAATAGACAGCCAGCATACTTGGATTTATCTTTTCTTTCTTCATCACAAAAGGTGGTATTTTCGCAGAGAATCGCCATTGGTTCTTCCACTGCTGGCATGGAGGCAACAGATGAATTAATTATAGGCAAAGGAGATGTGGCAAGAGTCACTTTCGTAAGGGTGGATGCAAGCAATGAGAGGTTGCCTGCGTTCCAGCGGTTCACTGATTTCTTAAAATTCCTTGCAAGGCTGACCTATTTCTAATTCCTTGAGCCTATGGTCAGAAAGGCCATTAATCTGGGCCTGGCTCATGATGTCGAGGCTTAAGGTCTCTATTTTTTTCTTTTAAATGCCAGTGGTGTGTCAGATTGCCTTTGGGAATGCTGGCGTCTCTATTCAGGCATGCTGTGGTTCATCAGAGAAGTTCACTAGCCCTGTCCTTTCCCAAGGGGACATTTGGAGCCACCTGTGTTTTCTTTGGCCATTTGGATCTTTGTTTTGAATTATGGAGACAAACCAATGCCCTCCCCCCCACTTATTGTCCCCTCTCCCCTTCCCCCACAGTTTCTTGTTGTCACATTCAGGGACAAATAGGTATGTGTTTGTTGAAAAGTTGACAAGCATCAATGTACTTCTTGGGAGCAGAGCTAGAAAAAGACATGGAAGTATGTTTTTCTTGTCACTCGCTTCTCATTCTCAATGGAAGGAAATGTGAGCTCTTTCTTATCACATCCAAGGTTCTCTTGGTCTTTTTTTTTCTACTTCTTTCCTCAGTCTGTCTTCTAGTCTCTCCTTGTACTTACCCTTGACCTCCAAGAACAAGCTGTGCTTTGGTTCTTTTTAGGGCCGCTGCCAATGCTGCAATATACTCTCCCCCTGGCTGAGGCCTCCTTAGGCATTCCTTCATTTGGTGGCCTGACTTGACTTTCTGTGGTAGAGGGTGGGACTACCTGCTGGTGTTTCTATAGCAACTGGTACATGCCTCAGGGGCACTTCTTCTGAACTTATTTACTTGTATTCCTTTCCCTTTTATTGCTGCTTTCTTTTCTTCTTCCTCCTCATCCGTCTCTTCCTTCACTTTCATGAATTTTTTCTTTTTTCCATTTGTTATCTTATTATCTATAAGTAGTTATACAAAAGGATTTCAATTCAGTATGTCAATTTGCAAGTATAATGCATCTTGGTCAGTGTTACCACTTCCATCCCTCTTCCCTGGAACTATCCCCAACCACACCCATTCCCTCAGTTTACTTGATTGCCTTTTCAATGCAGTCAATGCAAACATCATCAATAAAGGATGCATCTCTCCTGGACCTTGTGTGGCATCTCTTCCATGCCTCTCTGACTGCTGGTTTCTTGGAAGCTGACCACGGTGTTGACATGGCTGGGCTGATTCTGCCCTCCAGCCTCCTGTTAGGCTTGATCAATGAGACGAAGAAGACCAAGGATGATGGGGCAAGTTTTGGGTATTCACTCCCTGGGTCCATGACCCAAGCCACATGCCTGTAATAGCAACAGGAACTCTCAGGTGTCATTTGTGTATCTCGTTATTTCTGGGCAAGGATCATTAATGGTGCTACTGTGAGCTAATAGTCCGAAGGCACTGTCTTGATGCTTTCTGCACAGATTGTCTCATTGATGTGTGTGATCTCTTGGTGAAACAATTCCTTCCCTATGCAGTCTAAATTTGTATCTTAGACCTGTTGACACCCTACATGATAGAGGCCCTCAATGCCAAGCCCAGTTCCTGCCCTTTCCTCAAGGGTCTCCCCAGTTATAAATATGTCTTCTGTATCATGGAAACTCTAGAGTCCAGCACACAGCATCGCACTTTGAGCCTCAGCTGAATGCTGTTGTTGAATCTTGAGCTCCCAGGAGAAGATGAGTCAGAAGTTGCTAATTCCAGGCAAACACTGCTTTCCTTTGCCTGTCAAAGTGATGTGACGGGCATACAGTGTCATGGCAGCAGATAGCAACTGCATGTTCCAATGAAAGACTGGGGAATGGGTAGAAAAGAACCCACTGTACACCAGCGGAAAGTTGAAAGCACATTCCACTCTTTCCTGTTGAAATGAGATTGGCTCCTAGATGCTTTCACTCCAACACCCATCCATCTAAAGCTTGTCTCCAAGGGTATGGGAAAAATGCAATTTGTTTCATAAAAAGCCTCGGGAGTTTCCTTTAAAGACATGATTACCCAGAAGGCACCAAGAGCTGTCTATGGTTTCATCTGTTTTAAGAATATTTCTATCCTAAAGAAAGACAAGATAGCTCCCGAGTTTCCCTGGGAAATTCTGCCTCATGAACAACGCAGACAATGGCATTCTTGCATGTCTGTGATCTATCTTGGATTGAGCCTCCTTCCCCTGGTGAAGAGTACTTAAATATTCAGTCCTTAGAAATTCTCTCAGGCAAGCTATAAGTGACAGCTTTTCTTCTAGCATGATTTCCTCACTGGCTTTTGCTTATGTCATTGCTGCGAATCGTGCCCTTTACACCCACAGACAGACACATGGAGGCTTAGGGAGGTGGATGAACATTGCAGCTGAGGATGGAGACAGAACTTCTTTCGTAGCACAGGTTCTGGTGTCTGCTGTCTCTGGCCTCTCCAGTCAGCCGAGCAGTGATCAACTCTTAGCTTTGGGGTTGCCTCTCTATTTGGCATCCATTCTACTTTGGTTCTCATCTTCCTGTGTTATATTGGCTCAAACTCAAGTGATAAAACAATATTTGGTCCACAACTACCATCCCTCTGAAGTCTTTGACCAGTGTCCAATTTGGCTGTTTCTTAAAGGCTCCTAGAGGTTTGGTTTCCCAGCCGTGGCACTCTCAGGAGGAGTAGAGCATTGAGAGGTAGGCTGGTGGGAGGGTTAGATCACTGGGGACTAGGTCACTGGATAACATGGAGATCTTTCTCCACCCTTTGCTTTCTGGCTGCCATGCTAGTCCCCGCCATGCTATTACCTCCCCACAGGCCCAAAGGAAAGCTGACATGTATCTCATGGCCAGGAGCCTCACGTGTCAACAGAATCCTCACTTCCTCACAAGTGGGTTAGCTTAGGTGTTTTTATCACAGTGGTGTTAGGGTCAGGGGCCACGTGTCTGTTTCATTTAATTCCATCCATTTCTGACAGTGGTACACAAAGGGGATCAGCCACTCCACAAGTCCCGCCTCCAGTCACTCTATGTAGGTTCACGGAGTAGACATTTGAATGAACAGACATGTCCCTCCAAGTCCCCTCCCACCACACCAGGCTCTTCTTTTCCTGTGGCCTGGCCTTGTTATTTCTTGTGTCCATTAGCTGGTTTCCATAGCTGTCCTGACTTACACGTGCTAGGCATTGATTGCCTACCAGGCACTGGCTCTGAGCAGTCTTCCTTACTCATGTGCTCTCTGGCATGGACCCCACTGATCTGTGGGGCTATGCATCCCTGTGACGGGGCCTTTGTGGGCACTGGGCATTACAGCCCTCCTGGTGTCACCTTGGACATTACAGGGTGCCATGTGGCAGCCTATGGTTTACTTAAGAGGCAGAAAAGCTTGAAAGGAGGAAAGCCCATGGCCATGCTAAGTGTAGTTTAGCAAACTTAGTTGTAAGTTTAGCAACCTGAACATTATCATGTCATTTTCTCTGTGTGTGGGCACAATGGCATCTTTATTACCTTGCCACTTAATCCTCTGCCTTATGGCTCCCAGGGAATCTTTACTGAAAGAAGGACTCCATGGACTAGTGGATACATGCATATTGAATAAGGATGGGTTTATCTGGACTGGCATTACTCTTTTAAGATTTCAGTCTCGCAAGCAAGACTTAGAGATGGAAATGTTTGAAATCCTGAACGAGGTAGTTCAACTTCAGCAGGTTGTTTTATTTCCCCATCTTTGGTTCTCCCTGGATGGAAATAAGGGTGCTGTGTACATTCTAACTCTGTCATGGCATTTTAATGAGATCTGCTATTTGTAGATCACGTGGTTTCTCACTGGGCCTGCAGAATACACTCAAGAAATATGGTGAACATTTGTTTTCTTAGTATATCCCTCTGTGGACAGATAGGCTATGGACAGACTATGGCAATGATACCAGAGAAGTGCCCACAAAAGCCTTCTCTTATTCTCAGATGGTCTGGCTCCATTACGCCAGCTCTGATATCAGTGCTGAAGTACTTTGAGTAGACAGTAGAGACCACAGCACTTGCCAGGTAATTGTGGTTGAGAGATGGGCAGCTGACCGACTCTTCTGCAATGACTGTTTTGGGCAGCTCTTCCTTTGCACTTTCCTGGTATATGAATGCCACATGGGAGGCCTCTTGCTATAGCTGTCTCCTCAGTGTGTTTCATCTCTGGGAAATCTCGATGACACAGATCCTGGTGGCTTATTCAGATTTCACTTGGCCAAGAGGACAACTGGGTGTGTGCTGTGAACGAACATCTTCCACCATAATACTTGCAGAAACAGTAGATCCTTCAGGCTCTCCTGCTTATTCTGGGTCTTGGGGCAGGTGCGGAACAAGATTCTGGTTTACAGATGCTGGTTTTATTGTTTCATGTCCCACTGGTGTCAGGTGCATTTCTAGATGCATCAGCTTCACCTAATACAGCACACTTTAGCAAGGTAGACTAGGTCAGATTGACCCTCAATCCATCCCTGCAGGATCCAGGCCACAGGGAAAGCGGGCACCCCACAGCATCCCAGCTCAGGGCACCTTGTCAGTTTGAGTACTAACCTACAAAAGATCCAGTCCTTCATAAGAAGCCAAGATACCCATGCTTTTATGTGACATCCAGATGGTTCAAATCCCAGCAGTGATCCCCAATTTTAAATTCTAGAGGAAACCAACACATTTGGGATGGCGGCTGAACCTCAGAAATCAAGGAGGTGCCTGGAGGAGAACCCTGATTACAACAAGAATTTCTGCATTCTTTGGGGGCACACTGCCCCACTCTGAGAGTGGCAGACAGGAAGTCCAATCTCTGTGCTCCCAGCACCCTCGAATGCCCCATTTCCAACATGTCATTGCTCAGGGAGCAGCACATCTCACTTGCGAGCTCTCACCTCTAAGTGTGGAAGGTGTGAAGGTGTGGGTGAGGCTCAGGAGGGCCGGGTGCCACTTGTGGAGTTCCTGCTGCCTGGGGCCCAGTCCCCAGCCTCCCGAACCCTGCATGATCACGGAGAATCTGCTCACTCCCCTCTCCTGAAGACTCCCTGGAGCCCCCTCCTGGTGGGTGACCCTTGTCTGTTTGAGGCCATGATGCTGAGACCTGTTTCATGATACTCACTATTGGGGTAAGATACTGTCCATAGAGAAATGTATTTGCTTTTAGCCAGGAAAAACAAAGCATTTAATTAGCAAGATGTTCTTTACTACAAATAGTCGTCCACAGCTGGGCGTGTCTTCTCAAGTGGTGATCATTTTGCCCCTGGGGACATTTGGGTTGCCATAGAAGGGATACAGGCACTACTCAAAACTAGGGGAAAACAGGATGGTGTAGGTACTGGATAGAGACCAGGATGCTGCCAAGCACCTTATAAGCAGCATCCTTGTGAAGACCCCAGCAAACAATATCCTACCCCGACTTACCAGTAATTAAGAGAGCCTGGCTCAGAGACCAGATTCCTTCCCCCGCCCCTCCACCAGTAGACAAAGATAAAGGCACACTGGCCTGGGTGTTTGTTCCTTGTAGATGATGAAAGGTGTTTGCTGGTGAATGGTAGACAGTAAGGGTGTGTAACAACAAAAAAAAAATTACAAGACACGTTCTTTAGCTAGAGCAGGAATTTGTGGCCACTCTTTTGGTTTTTATTAAAGCTCAAGGCTCACCAGCAGAAGAGGAGATTTGTTATTCTAAAGACAGTTGCACACCAAAAGCATGCTATTGTATAATCTGGCATCCGTTCCCACTGGGGAGCTATGGTGCATTACTCACGAGTGACAGAACCAACGAGCTTCATCTCCCAAGAGGCTTGTGCATCTGTTTAAAGGGAACAGGACTGTGCAAATCTGCCCCTGCTGCCTCCCCTTGCCCCTTCCCTCTGCCCCTCCCCAGACTCACTCCTCCCTCCCTTCCCAGAAGAGCCAGAACTGGAGGTAAGCAGCCATTCAGATATAAGGAGGAAGCCAGGCACCTATCCAATATCCCCTCCTCCCCACACAAGGAGAGGTTTGCTAGTAACAGAACCATAGCACAGAAGGCTCCATCTTGATAAATGTCTCTGGTGCTGTCCTGGATCTTTGTGTGCCTCTGTTTCTCAGGATTGCTGCGAGTACTGGTTTTCAGTGTGGATTTGGGAAAGGCCGGCCATGGCGTGGCTTCTGGTGTGTCTCCCCCAGACCTGGACATCTCCGAGCCTCTGTCTGCTCACTGAACAGTAGTAGCAGACAGGTGTGTCTCATCAACTTGCTGTCAGGGAAAAGGGGACACGGATCTCAAAAGGTCTCTCAGCTTGCCCAGCTTGAAGACAGAATCTTTTGGAATCTTCTAGAGCCCAAGGGTCAATGGTGGTCAGCAGGCTTCCTTTTGTAGCTCACAGAGCAGGTGTGAATTAAAATGAGATCGTGGATCCAGACCAAAAAAAAATCACTTGGAAAAATCCTCAATACTCTATTGTCATGTAATGAAATCAGTGTAAACCTCAGTGGGAATGAAGTTTGTTGTGCTGACCCCACACTGGGGCTATAATTTGATAGATGTTTCCATTCAACCGGTCCATTTTTATCAAAATAAAAAGAAAGAGGAGAATCTCACTTTAGCAATCCAATATCTTTGAACCCAGCCCAGTGCTGATAATGTCCCTGGACCATGGACTCCTCGGAGTTTGGCAGCCCGGTCAGTTGCTTCCAATGGAACACTCCAGACATGCAGTCACCAGCCTTGCTGCCTCTGTCTTTGAAGTGGGTGTGATAGCCAAACCCACCTCCCACGGCATGTTGAGGAGTGACACCGGACTAGTCCAATATAGAACAGAACACCTGGCACCTCCGAAGTGCTGGTGGAACAGTAATCTTCATTAGGCCCATTAACGATCCTCATTGAGATGATGTATGTGCAGAGTCCTCCCAGAGTAGGACAGAGACGGAAAGTTTCTATACATTCCTCATGCTGCTAAGGCACACAGCCCAATGACCTGACAATTGCTGGCGAGGACTGCGGTTCCCTGAGGAATTCGTCACTGCATGTCTGGCTCCTGGAGATTCCAGGCAGGTTAGTGACATCCTTTGGTAAAACCAAGAAGGTCGTCTTGATTTCTGAAAAGGCCTGCAGCTCTGCACATGGAAGGCCCTTATGCTAATTTTGTTTCAGACTATGAAGATTTGCGATCAGTGGGACTTGAAGCACGTGCTTCAATCCACCTAGACCTGTGGTTCTCGAAGTCTGGCATAACTCTGAGCCCCTGGAGAACTTGTGAAACAGGTTGTTGGCCCATCCCTATATTTCTAACAAATTCGCAACCCCATACAGGCATTCCTTGACACAAGTATTGGGGCCTCATGGAGCTGGGCAACCTTTAGCTATTAATGACCATTCCAGACCATTTCAGTTGCAGTAGACTGAATGTCTATAGTCTGTGTCCAATGCTGTCTGCAAGGTACAGTCACCTTTGACTGAGAATCCCTGGGGTACAGTGGACTAGAATTCAAAATATAGGCACTCAGAGTGGTAGGCAATACTGACCCTATCCCTGTACCCCTCTGGGCTCCCTCCTCAATCAGGTTCAAAATGTCAAAATTATGAGCTGGCATAGAATGTGGTATGCCGGAAACCCTCCTTCCTGTCCCATGGACTTTGTGTAATGGTTTTGCCATCAAAATGATATCACATGGAGCCACGTGTAGTAGGGCTCACCTTTATTCTTTCTCAGTGCTCTGGAGGCCAAAGCCAGGATCACAAGTTTAAGACTGGCATGGAATCTATAGTAATACCTTATCTCAACCAAGTAAAGGACAGGATAGCACAGCAAAGCAAAACTAATCTATAATGTCTTTCTATAGGAAGAATCTGTCTGCCTGGCTGATGGGTGGAAAATCTGAGAATTCCCAGTTCAAAGCAGGCAACTTCCAGAAAACAGTCCAAAAATACACATTCAGCATCGTGGGGTTTTGTGTGTGTGTGGGGGGGGGTCATGGAGCTTGAACTCTGGGCCTGGGCACTGTCCCTGAGCTCTTCAGCTCAAGGCTATCCCTCTACCCCTGAGCCACAGCCCCACTTTCCATTTTCTAGTGATTAATTGGAGATAAGAGTCATTGAACAGAGATCCTCAGATCTCAGCCTCCTGAGTAGCTAGGATTACAGGTGTGAGACACTGCACCCGGTCCTGTCTAGCATCTTGAGCCAAAGTACAGCCATTATGTAGGTTAGTAGCCCCATCCTCAGTTTGGAAGCATACACAGCTTTATATGTGCATCTCCCTTAGCTGCAGTGGGTAGGAGGCAGGTTTCTTCCTCTCCCCGCACCCCTCTCTTGTCATGGAGCTTGAACTCAGGGCCTGGGTGCTGTCACTCAAGGCTAGCACTCTACCACTTTGAGCCATGGTGTCACTTCTGATTTTCCGGTGGTTAATTGGAGATAAGCATTTCACAGATGTTCCTGCCAGGGCTGGCTTTGAATAACGATATGCAGAGCTCAGCTTCCCGATAGCTGGGATTCCAGGCGTGAGCCACTGGCACCTGACTTCTAGTTATTTATATCTGAGACAATGATGTCCTCACTGGCATTTCTTTTCCACCTTCCTCTGGAAGTGAACCTTCTATTTGAGTTCTGTGAGCTCCCAAATACCCGCTGTTAGGAGTTATAGATGCTGGCACCACAAGGGATCACAGATTTTTCTTTGCCTGTCAGTTCTTGAAATTACCCAGCAATCCCCAAACAAATTCCCACTAATCTGACAGTTTTGCCTCTCTTGACATAATGTACTGTATATTCAATGGTCAGCAGGGACTATTTAATTGCAGTTAAGTCTGTGCTGTTCATTGTGGCATTTAAAATAGAGCCCTGTGTAATGTGGTTAAGCTTTCTGGCTCTCCAGGCCCAGATGGGTGGGTGGAACTTAATTTTTAAAAACTTTTTTTTTCTACCTGGGAACACTTATTAATTAACTTTTA
Organism: Megascapheus bottae; assembly: GCF_031878675.1. Classification (NCBI taxonomy): domain Eukaryota; kingdom Metazoa; phylum Chordata; class Mammalia; order Rodentia; family Geomyidae; genus Megascapheus; species Megascapheus bottae. The sequence goes on from NC_143526.1 coordinate 41,564,771, forward strand.
CTAGCTAGCAGCTTTAATTCATTCACTTTCAAGATTTATAAGTCTGAGAAGCAAAACTGCACTAAAGTCCTTCTGGGTGAAAGGGGCTAGAATATCAGATGGAATGTATGTGGAGTTCAAAATGGAGTGCAGCATAAGAAAGGAAAGATTCAATGACACACCACATGTATTTTCTTTTTTCTTTTCTTTTTTTTCTTTGTGGGTCACAGGGTTTGAACTTGGCCTGGGCGCTGAGTTCCTATAGTCCTGACTACACAGAAGGTCCAGACAGGAAGATGGCAGTTGAAGGTAAGTCTGGACAAAGTTAGCCAGACCCTGACTCAAAAAAACGAAAGAGCTCAACTGGTACAGAAAACAAAAACAACCCAGTGAGTCTTGGGAGCTCCTGTTTTATAGATTTAAAATTGCTTAGAGATTTAAAATTGCTTCTCAAGACCTGATGGTGTGTGAGGGGACTGAAGGCCCCAGAGCAGGTGGTATGGTGGCCATCTGTGCCTTTATGCACCACATGTAACACCCCAGAAACAGCACACATTGTGGGGTGTCAGACAGGGCAGCTGAGCTCTGTGCGCTTCAGAGTGACTGGCTGAGAGTTAAGCTGGAGTCCAGTGATGATGATATGCTTTGCAGCTCCTAATGTCCTAGAACCCCCATTTCCTCATGTGAACAGAAAACTCAGGAAGAGCATTTGAAAAGCGGTCTTTCTTGATTGTTGTTTTCAAGACATTGCATAGTTCTGAAGTCTCCAGTGACAGGATGAATATTTAGGTTTCAGACTTTCAGACTTTGTAAGGCAATGTAAAATGTAGTCTTTGGGACAATGTAATGTTGAGAATGCATCCCTCAACTTGATGTTTATTTGAGTTACCCATTTGGATCCAGTTATCCAGCTGTAGATCAAGGTGTTTGAAATGTGGACCCTGCATCTCCAGGTGAGCTGTGGAGAAACGCTGTTTAGTTCACAGCTATCACCATGCCTATGTATATAGCATAGCCGCAGCAAAGCCACCAGGTCCCAGGAACAGGTGACCAGAACGATTTGAATGGGTCCATGACTCAGCAGGCACTGTTGAGGTTCAGAATTGACCCAGGAATTTGCTTCAGAAAATACAGCAGAAACTAAATAAATCAGTCCAAAATACCTCTCTCTGTGAGAGTCTGCATGCTGGTGGGTGGGGCAGGTAATTGAGTATCTCTGGTAAGTGAGGTGGTGAGTGAGTGTGAACCAGGCAGGAAAAGCCAGGAAGGGGGAAGACATTAAGCTTCCAGCTGGAGCAGGAATTGTTTGAGCAAAGATCCCCAAGCTTGTGGGAGAGCAGTGCAGGCAGCTCAGCCCCTGGAATCTTGAACACTTGTTGAGCTGGTTGTGTATGAGGCCCAGGAAGGAGGACTGATGCATGGGAGGTTTGACTTTTCTTGTGTCATCATTCTTAGATAGTGCAGTTAAATAAACAGTGGAGACATAGTAGACCTTCCATCAATTATACTTATGAATGAACACACTTGGATACGTTTTGAGGTGTGCATATATGCACATGTGCTACTATCACCACAACCAGAATACAAACATGTTCATCAGGCCATGTTCATCAGGATCTGTGGGTAGATCCATACTTTTCTTTCTCATGGAGTTGGCTTGGGGGTGGAAGGACAGGCTGGTGCAGTAGGTGTATATTTCACATGTGTTTACATGCATGCACGCATGTGTTTGTTGAGTGGATGAATGGATTCTTATGTGGCTTTGTGGCTGACAAGCAGGTTTGGGCAGGTTTTAGTGATGAGTGCTGTCTTTCTTTACTGCATAGTAACTAGGGTAGCATTCGTTGCTATCTGCTTCCTGTCTCTCTCATCTCTCATGGATAGAAACTGTAGATGAGGAGAACCAAATATTCTCTGTGTGAAACTCAGCCATTGTGTGTGTGTGTGTGTGTGTGTGTGTGTGTGTGTGTGTGTGTGTGTACACCAGTCTTGGATCTTGAACTCAGGGCCTGTGCATGATTCTTAGCTTTTTTTTTTTCCCCAAGGCTAGTGCTACCATTTGAGCCACAGCTCCACCTCCAGCTTCTGATGATTAATTGGAGATAAGAGTCTCAGGCTCTTTCCTGTCAGGACTGGCTGCGAGCTGTGATCCTCAGACCTCAGCCTCTTGAGTGGTTAGGATTACATGGGTGAGTCCCCAGAACTCAGTGAAGCATAGCCTTTTACTGTCTCTCAAAGCTTTCCACACATGATCACTTTTACACTCACAGTGAACATGAAAGGTCTCAGGTCGGGTGGATCTTCATATTCAAATGATGGGGAGAGGATTTGGTCATAACTGCCTTTCTACTTGACTTTCATTTCCTTAACGGCTGTAGGACAGGGTGTGGCTCATCCACTGGGTGGCCTGGCATAACGTACAGTATCGGTCATCATTTTTGTCATTTGCATCACTATTGGCCATTTTGGCCATCACCTCCAGCCCGTGCTTCTCTCCTGGTAATAAACTTTGATTTGAATGTGGGCAGCAACACACTTAGACCCAGGGAATAATAGTAACTGTGATACTGAAACCTGTGTATCTTTCACCCTGTCGCAGGCAGGGTTCTAAGGCAGTCACACGAGTTTCTCTGCTTTAAAGTAGGCAGACAGCAGGCTGGGATTCAAGTTGGCCACATTGCCACTCTCCCTGAGCTCCACACTATAGAGGCAGCCCTGTTGCCCCCTCTGCTCATCTGAAGCAGGGCAGACGTGTACTGCCTGACAAGGATTTGGGGCCAACCTTGCCACCCTGGAGAATTTAGCTGATACTTCGGTGCCTTGCCTCTAATCGATGACATAAGGATACCTACCCCATGAGCTTGGTGCAGAGGCTGGACAAGAGATAAAGCATGGGATATACTATGTCACCTCAACTACTGTTGGTCACCTGAGGACAGTGCTCCCCTCCCCAGGGGACATTGGCCGGGGTCTGGAGACATGCAGGGTAGGGAAAGGGAGGTCTGTTCTCCATGGGATAGGGACCAGAGAAGCTGTTAAACATCCCATAATGTACAGAAGAGCCCCCCTCCCCCAGCTGCTTCAAACAAAGGATTACCATGTCTAAAATGTCAGCTGTAAGGAGGGAAACCCTGCATTAGTTCCTCATAAATAAAATGAACCACTTGAGCCCATCCACATTATGGAAACCGTGAGGGCAGGGGTCGTGTCTGCTTGGCTTCCTGTCGGATGCCGGGAGCTCAGTTTCCACGGGTGAAATGAGTGACCCTGGGGAAACTTTTGTCTCCCTATCAGACACGAAAGGCCACCGATGGTGGGATTCTACTTATACAACATGTGCGAATACAGGAAGAAGCTCAGCAGCAACTACATGTGAGGATGAGGAAGAAGATTGCCTGTAAATGGACACGAGTGACATTGCTAGAGGATGTCATGTTCTGCATCTTGTACATTTACTGCAGATCATTCAACGAAATGTTCTAGGTGATGTAACTTATACCTCCAAAATGACTGCAGAAGAAGCTTCAGAGTTAAGTGAGCTTTCAGGCCCCTAACATTCCATGGCAGGATGTTTATGCTTCCTTGGAGATTATTTGGTTCGTAAAGACAGAATCTCTGGCCAAGTCAGATGGAATATTAGCCATTCAGCCAGCCCGAGGAGTGGCTGTGATGAATGTGCTGGAAACATCTGGTGTCTGAAAGGGATACTGGGAATTCTAAAGCTAGATCTAGTCCCAGATCTCTGACTTCTGTTCCTTCTAGAGAAGGACACTCCATACCTTGTTAAAGGATTACTTCATTTACTTGCTGAGGCTGTTAGTTTTACAGAGATGGCTCAAGTAGAAATCCTCATTGCTGTTTCTTCTCCTCCTCCTCCTCCTCCTCCTCCTCCTCCTCCTCCTCCTCCTCCTCCTCCTTCTTCTTCTTCTTCTTCTTCTTCTTCTTCTTCTTCTTCTTCTTCTTCTTCTTCTTCCTTCTCCTCCTCCTCCCCCCCCTCCCCTCCTCCTCCCCCTCCTCCTCCTCCTCCTCCTCCTCTTCCCCCTCGTCCTCCTCTTCTTCTTCTTCTTCTTCTTCTTCTTCTTCTTCTTCTTCTTCTTCTTCTTCTTCTTCTTCTTCTTCTTCTTCTTCTTCTTCTTCTTCTTCTTCTTCGTGTGTAGCCATATTTGAAGATCCTGGAAGCCAGGTTGTACAAAGTCTTTAAAAATCGAGCTTCATTAGGTATGCAGATATAGGTGTGAACATGAATTCTCAGCTGAACAATTGGAGCAGCTAGTGAAAATTTGTAGCTAGGTTTAAATCTCTGGAAACTGGTCTTTTAAAAGGACACATTACTGCAAGCTAAATTTGCCTAGAAAAAACTAAGCGATAATTCTTCCATTATAAACCACACAGCATTATAAGACAGTCCGGTTCGATTACTTTCTAATACTTGTGGCTAGTGTCAACTGTTCAGAGGTGGTTGTTTCTCTCAAAAATGATCCCTCATGACTTTTATGTAACTTCAAGGGCATCGCATGCCTAAAGAATCAGCTCAAAAACATCACTTGAAATTTCAAAATATCCTGGTGGTACTCCTGTTGCCGTATTCACTTTGAGTTTCTGTCTTTGAAAGCTGACCTTGGTATCTCATCCAGAGCAGTGTGGAACTGAACTTGCAATTCAAAAATACACTTTGTTCCTCCCACCCCCACCAACCTCTTGTCACAACCAAATGGAGGGTGAAGAGGAGCCAGGAGGAAGGGCATTCCGCTACAGCTTAGAGCTGGTCTGGCAGGAATGGGTCTTCATTGGGCCTGGTTTCAAGATGCCTGGAATTTTTTCTTATTACAAATTAAATAAGAACAGCAGAGGGGAACAGGAGAGGCTCTTTAGCTTAGAGCTTTGTGAGAGACATTGAAGAGGCTTTTATGAAGTACCAGGGGTTCTGTAGCACATTCTACCCTCACCTACACAAGAGGTATGGTGTCCTGGCTGTCAGTCCCTTTCCTGAGACAACTGCAACCTGGGTATTTAAATCAGGAGCAGGATGAGAAACTATTTTCCCAGTGTACTTTTGAAGGACATCTAGGGCTCCATATTGCTGAATTATTAGCTTTTAATTCTTTTCCTCTTTGCCCGCTCCCTCCTTCCCTCTCTCCCATCTCCCTCCTTCTTTCTATCTTTACCTCCCTTCCTTCCTCCTTTTCTTTCTTCCCTCCCCTTCTTCCTTCCTTTTCTCTCTCTCCCTCCTCTTTCTTCCTCTCTGTTTTCTCTTCCCTTTTCCCTCCCTCTCTCTTTCCCTCCCTTTATCCTTTGTCTTTGTCAGTGTAGGCTAGTATAGGTCCTGTCTGTGTTTGGGGCCCTTATTTTGCTATTGTGATTCTGTCAACCAGTTTTGGTTAACAACGAATGCAGGCGAGTGTGCAGTAGAGCATCTAAAATGATGATGTGTTGATATATCCTCCTGGAATTTTGTCACACTGTGACTTGATTCAGTCCATGTTGGTTGGAGACTACATTTCTAACACGATCAAGGATACTGGACTATGGGTTGTTTTAGGGGTGCTAACAATAGCAGGAGCCCCTAAATTATTAGATTTCAGATTTTTTTAAATGACATTGAGGTAGGGGATAGGCTGACTAGGAAGACTGGGAAAAAACAAAGTGATGACTAACCTGCATGGGGATACACATCCACAATCCTAGCTTCTTAGAGAAAATCAGCCCAGGCAAAGTGTTAGTGAGACCTCGCCTCAACCCATTGTCCAGGGACAGTGGCATAGCTATGTCCTTCTAGGAAGCCAGAGCTAGTAAAACTGTCTGGGCTCCCCTGGGGAATAAAAGGAAGCCCTTATCTAAAGTAAAGCAACAAGTGTCTGAAAAGTTCTGAGCATGTGACTCAAGTGGTGGAGCACCTGCCCAGCAAGCACAAGGCACTGAGTTCAAGTCCTAGTGCCATAAAAACATCCTCACCAAAGACCCTCAAGTCCCCCCAAAAGGTAAACAATAAATAAAAACCATCACAACAAAAGCGGAACTCTGACTGCACACTTGGCTGTGAACAGCCTCATTAGCAACCCTGATTCAGTTTGTTGATTTATCATGCTTGATTTATCATGCAGGGCCTACAGTGCACATGTTGCCATGTTTTTAGAATGCACAAATCACTTCAGGTCCAAAGAAAAAGAGCCTCCATGTCGTATATAGGAATAGGAAACATGTACATGCATGTGTGTGCCCGTGTGCTCGTGCACACATCAGAGACACATAATACTTTTCCAACACGTGTTCTCTCTCTCTCTCTCTCTCTCTCTCTCTCTCTCTCTCTCTCTCTCTCTCTCTCTCTCTCTCTCTCTCCTCTCTCTCTCTCTCTCTCTCTCTCTCTCTCTCTCTCTCTCTCTCTCTCTCTCTCTCTCTCTCTCTCTCTCTCTCTCTCTCTCTCTCTCCCTCATGATTTTTCCCTGAGGGCACACAGGAACTTCTTGTTAGCAGTCACAGTTTTTGCTCTAGGCAGGACTAACGCTTGAGGCCTGAAATGCAGCAGAATTCATCCTTTGGAAATTCAGTAGACGCCCTGGCCACCCACTTCTTGTTGAGACCCCAGACTCCGAAGGGATTTGTTGTCAATGAAATCGAGGGAAGCACCTTGTCAGCTACAGAATGTGGTATAAATACTGCTTGCCACTGGTATGTCCTCTCTGGATTTTATCTTCTGATTGTTTTGTGTGTGTCAGGGGGCGTTGTGGGGCTTGAACTTTAGGCTTGGGCTCTGTCTCTGAGCTTTTCAGCTCAAGGCTCATGCTCTACCACAAGTCACTTCCAGTTTTCTGGTGGTTAATTGGAGATAGGAGTCTCATGGACTTTAGTACCTAGGCTGGGTTCGAACTAAGTTCCTCAGATCTCAGCCTCCTGGGTTGCTGGAGTTACATGCACGAGCCACCGGCGTCTGGCTCTTCTAATATTTAATTTCACATAAAATTATCCTGTTAACTTTGCCACGGTTGTGCACACGTAGAATCCCAGCACTTGGGAGGATCTTGAGTCTGAAATCAGCCTGGGTTATGGTAGTAAGACGCTGTCTCAGAACAACAGATACGTTTTGGCCGTGTGTGTTTCTGTATATTTGTGTCTTTCTGCATGCCGACAGTCCACACCATTCATATTAGTTGCACTGTTCTAAGTGTCATTGACACTGAAGGAGAGTGATGCCTCCGTCTTCCCTTCTGATGGAAGGGAATTCTTCTGGAACACTTGTGTATACATGGGGAGAGGTTTGGGAGAGGATGGTCACCGTGTTATTGCTTGAAGGGAAACATTTCTGAATATTCTGAATGTCCCCTCCAAGGGATGGCTTAGGGGCAGGCCAGATCCCAAAGGGGCGGGGCCCTGCTTCTGGGAGCCCAGGTGGAGGGGAGTAGAGCATGGGCATGTACAAGACTGATAAAGAACAAAGGAAGAAAAAGGGAAGGAGAGAGAATGTGTGCTGGGGTGCGATTGTCCACCTGGTTGTCAGTCTCGCACGCTGTTTTCCATTAGTCTGGTAAAATGCTCTTGACAAAAATCACGATAAGAGGTTAACCACAGTTATTACTGGGCTAGAATTACATGGTGCATTCCATTCTGTGTTTACACTTGTTCTTGCTTGAATTCTGCATCACAGAACGGAGGGCAGAGCAGGCTAATAGGGGACTGAGGGCCTGAGTTCACGCTGGCTGGACCCTAGCATGGGTGAGCATAGATGCCCTCAATCAGCCTTGTATGGCAGGCCCACAGCACGGCAAGTTTTACTGCACTGGGAGAAGGAATAGAGTATGTTAGGTGCTTTGTCCTTCTTAACTGAAAAACCAAGAATGTTCTAGGATCATCTCCCTGCTCTAGCCATCCGGAACCACAGGAGGCTGGTTTCTGTGCTGTGACTGTACCTGGCTCTGGCTCTATAGCCACAGGGCCTCACACAGCCTCATGTGCCCCTCTCCTCTGCCCTCTGACCCCATGTGGACCTTGGCATTTCTCCAGTGGTGCCCCGTGAGGAGCCACACGCCATGCTCATGCGTGTGGGCTCGATGTGATAGGCACAGTGTCACCCCGAGGGTTCTGTGTGAGCCCTGTGCTCCCTACCGTGTGGGGCTTCCAGGGTGAGCTCTAACTGTACTGCTGTAGTTTAATTAGTCATCTCATGAAATCCATGTTAACACATGGGTTTTAAAAGTGAACACATAGCTAATAAGAAATATATTCATATTAAGGCTAAACACCTAAACTTGTATGGAATGCAGAGGGCAATACTTCCTACCCCTAAGTCAGCAATGGAACAAAAGGGGTCCATCCCTCTCCAATACCACCAGTGTTTGCATCTCTCACATTGGATGAGACAATTCACAGCCATGGGACCCAGCAGTCCTGTTGCTGGAAGAGGGGAAGAATTGCTTCCTAGGAGAGTAGACACCGTGTCCTATTTCCTTTTCTTGTCTCCACCCTCCCCTCTAGTTTGGTGCCCAGCACATGATAGATGCACAGTTAATACTGGATGGATGGATGAAGAAGTGAATGCTAAATGAATGAATGAATGGATGGGAGGCTCCTCATTTTATACTAGTGCTTTTCAAAACCAATTTCTTATTGGCTTCTGTTGAAAATAAAAGCAACTTTCCACGGTCATATGCCAGTCTTCTCTGCCCATTTTGGAATATTCCTTGTACCAAGAGCTCATCCAGAGGGACCATCACCACAGAGCCATGAGCTTGTACACAAGAGGGGAGAGCATTGACTGCAGTGGGCCTACTGGTGGGATTTGTAAAGGACTGCCTTCCTGTGCCACTCAAGTACCTCTGCTGTGATGTTAGAGCACAAAGCCTTTCGTTCTTATTTAATTGCTGTAGAATCTGCCCCACCACAGTGTTATGCAGATCTTGTCCATTCTATAACATCAAAGGACTTGAGTCCTGGCATGTGAGCACCATCTAAATTAATCCATTGAAACTCACATAATATGGTTAATTGAGATCTCTTCTCCACTTGGCTCTGTGACCCAGGGAGAAGTCACATGTATAATACATACATGTGCACAGACAAGTAGGTATATGTGTGTGTGTGTGTGTGTGTGTGTGTGTTTGTGTGTGTGTGTGTTTGCACATTCCTCCCCAATACAGAGGTACACAACAGTACATGTCATTTCTGTGTAAAATTCACAACAAATGTGCAGCACTCTCCTGCAAGTTTCCAAGTATTCCAAATTCTTAATCTTGTAATCGTTTTCTTCGTGTAACTGACATAATTATTGTTTTCAATGAAATGGGAGATTTTCTTTCTACCATCTATTTTTCAGGAAGAGAGAGATATGTGCAAGCTTACAGCACACACATCCACCTATCATATAATTATATTCTTTTCGAATCTTTATTCCAGTGCTGTGATTTCCTTTATGTCTTATTGGGGGTTTCATCCAGCAATTGAATGACTGGAGGGAAAAATAGAAATTTTTCATCTGTCATAAACATTAGTGTGGTTGGATTTAATGTTACCTTCTGTGCAAGTCGTTATGTTTTTGCATACTTCAGACCTTCTGTGTTTCAGCTTTATGCTATCTCCACGTACCTCTTAGGTGCAGATATGCAGCGTGAAGTCCCTAGGAGCTGTTTGGTTTTGACATGGAGGTGATTGTAGGTGTGTGGACACTCCAAGCTTCATCTACTTGATTTTGCTAAGCCAGCCTCACCATTTTATTAAAAAACGAAAGTCAACTTTTCCCCACCTTTGCAGCTCAAGTATTTGGATGCAGTGGGCCTACTGCTAAGGTTACCAGATAAAGTAAGGACACCCAGTCAAAGTTCAGTTTCGGATATGCCACACCTACTTTGTTTAGAACAACCAGACTCCAAATATTTCATGAGCATCTTGTCATTTATCTGATGATGAAAGTTACCTGGACCTGTTGCAGACTTCCTTGTTAAGCAGGCAACCTGAGCTCCAGAACTCACCACGCCTGGACCCCCACTTGTGTGACTCACCTTAGCCTTTTCCATGACCCTTGAAAACCAGCCCCAGTGCTCTTGTTGGATGCCAGCCAGAAAGGGGCATGTAGCTTCCCCAGAATCGGATGCTGTCAACTGCAGTCATGGATAACCACAATGGGAGATGAGCGTGGAAGGATGAGATGCCCTGAACGTGCTAGTAATGAGTATTTATCCAGAACTTCCTGTGTTCTCAATCCTGGTCCAAAGAAAACATACCAACTCATCACTCTGTCTATAATCTGGTGCTTGAGGCTGGAGGGGAAGGTTGGGATTAGATTTATGAGTGTACACCACTATGATATTTTGGATCGAGTTAGTAGTTTTCTGTCATGGCCAGGTGTGGTGGCTAAGTGATGACACTGGGACCAGGGCCCTTGGCCTTGGCTTCTCCACTTTCCCCCAGCAGGTGGTTTTTGTCTCTGTGGTGGTGAGATGGCCGCTGTACTTCCACGTGCTCTTTTCTTACGATCTTAGAACAACAGGGGACGGCCCTTTCTGGGGAAGGCTTCGTTTCCTGCTTAGGAAATGAACACTGGTAATAGGGTAATCTTATCATTACTACCAGCATTATCCCATTTCCTCAAGGAAGCAGCTGAGAGGTGTAGAGTGTGACTCGGTCGAGTGTTACATAACTATGGTATTAAAGATTCCTGTGTGTGGAGAGAGAATTAGAGATAGAGAGAGAACTAGAGAAATTTTAAGGCAACTTGATAAAATTGTGTGGCAGCAAAATGTACAGAGCAAGCAACACACTTGGAGGGAGGAAGCAAAATTCCTTCTTTCTCAAGGACACCAGTTCTTCTTTTGCTTGGTTGATTTTGTGGATATTGGGGTTTGAACATGGGGCTTTGGGCTTGCTAGGCAGTTGCTCTACCATCTGAGGCACATCCATTATCCTTTATGGTTTTTTTTTTCAGCTAGAGCTTCACTTTTTGCCTTGGACTGTGATCCTCCTACTTCTGCCTCCTATATAGCTGAAATGATGGGCAGACAGCCATATACTTGTTCCTCCATTCTCCTTCCTCTACATTCCTTGGGTTGGATGAAGTATGTTCTCATGTGGAATGTAATCTGCTTTACTCAGAGTCTACAGGTTGAATTGATTATTGTGCCTGAAAAATATCTTCAAAGCACAGGTAGACTGGTGTTGGCCAGATGTCTAGGTACCAAAGGCCAATCAAATTAATACTGGAAATGGATTTCCCAGCAACCAGGTCCAGAGAAGCTAGGAAGTAAAGCCTAGGTCTGCTTCCCCTGGCTCAGACCCTTTCACAGGGCCACTGCTCACTGTTCACTGGCTGCTCTGCTGAGGAAACAACTGGAGCAGGAATGGGGTAGGGAACTTAAATGTTATACATTATATAAGGGGTTTACCCTGTGTGAAGATTGAGAAGAGAGTGAGAGACACACACAGACAGATAGACAGACAGGAGAGAGAGAGAGGCGTCCCGCATAGGAAAGGAGTTTGCTCTCATTAGAAAATGGAGTGGCAGACCTGCAGTCGCTAACTATGTGAATCACTTGAATTTTACATTTTTAGGTCACAATATGACACTAGACATTGAAGCTCACATGAAAGATAATCAAACTTAATGCAGAATATAAAGTGATCACAACCCCAATTTTCTCACTCTTCTTGCACGGTAACTGTGATCTTGACAGAGATTGGCTGGGAACTCTTTTATAAATAAAGTTTTATTGGCACACACCCACACCCATTCATTCACTGGTCATATACAGCTGCTTTTGTGGTGCTGTGACAGAGTTTGTGCTAGTTGTGACCAATACCATCTGGTTCCTTCCTTACATTTAAAAATATTTTCCATCATCCATATGTCCAGCCTTTGCCACTATGACTTAACCTTGCCCTGTGTGTGTGTGTGTGTGTGTGTGTGTGTGTGTGTGTGTGTGTGTGTGTGTGTGTGTTACATCTTGCTTATCCTATAGATTCTTCCCTTTTCTCTTTATTTTCATGGCCCTGTTTCTCAGAGACTCCAGCCATCTCACTTGTGTGTCTGGCAGTCTGGGGTTGGGACTGCATCCTCTTGCTGTGGATGAACAAGCTCCTCTGTCTGCCGGACTTGCTGCAGGTCAACAGATCAATCTGGACGTATGACCAGACTTGGGTCCCGTCTGTCTGGCTTGACTCTTGACAGGGGTGTGGTCCTTCATCAGAAGGCCAAGGAGATCTCCTCATCTCTTTTTCCCTGGGAGGACATAGGAATTGCTTGTTGATATTCTTTTGTAAAAATCTATAACTTTTAAGACTTCTAGAAAGTTTCTTGTACTTATCTTCTAGTTGAGCTCCTGAAAGGAAGGCCAGTGATGTTCAACTTAAGATATTTAATTGATTCTCGATCATCCTTCAAAGAAGATCATTTAATTTTATTAATAATATTATTAGTGCTATTACAACATAATGAGATGTCTGATGGGCTTTAATCATTACATTTATTATCCTATTGAAGCACAAATTATCCCAGTTTTGCCGGTGGGAGCCTTTCAAGTTGGCTTCTAAGAGTGTCTGAAATAACCTGAAATCTGATAGTCTTTCCTGACAGGATATCTAGGTACATCCTTGCCTCAGATCTAGATCAACACCCTGCCTCTCCCCAACCCTTTCCCCATGGAATAAGAACATAGAGTATTTGAAAATCTTGCATACTATGTGTTCACCCCTTGATTTTTGAATCTTGACAGTTTACTGAGCCCCTCTTGTCTTCTAATTCCTTGGTTTGGGATGTAGCCATGAACAAGAACTCTTAAAGTCCTAAGAGTGGAAAATTAAGGCTGAAAATGTAAGTGGATAAATAGGTAGAAAAATCTAAAATCACATTCAAAGAAAAGCAACAGAAGACCAAGACTGAATGATACTTGTATATTTTCAAGGTCCGCTTCTCATTGCATTCAGAAGTGTTGTTCAACTGATGAAGACACTCTGGCATCAATATCTCTACTCTCGTTGACTGATGACCTCACATAATAAAAGATCTTGACTTACGTGTACATTAACAATTAATGGAATGAGAAATGTGTGGCACGGGGTAAATGGAAGGTAATAAAGAGGTATAAATGAGAATTATATGGGTTAGTTGGGTCATTAATGGTTCTTTTGTTCTGCAATAGTGTCAGTATCATATTCAGTAGACAGGATTGTAGGGCGAGTTGCCAACATGAGTTAAACCTGCCAATTCAACTCTGATTGGTTCTCTATTGGTATTTCCCATAGCAGATGTCCTTTGCCGAAGGCCCCTACAGAATTCCCAACTATCTACATTTGGTTTCCTTCATTTGTTGATCTTTCAAGGGACTTTGGCCACATAGAGACCCTTGTAGTTTGTCAGAGTATGATTTTACCCATTGGGTTCTATAAATGTGAATGGCTTCTTACTTCCCCAAAGATTTCTAATCTTACATCCAAAATACAAAGTTGATACTGGTGCCTCGTTCCTATAATCCTAGCTACTCAGGAGGCTGAGATCGGAGGATCATGGTTTGAAGCCAACCCGGGTAGGAAAAGTCTGTGAGACTTACCTCCAATTAACTACCAGAAAACCAGAAGTGGAGCTTTGGCTCAAGTGGTAGAGTGTTAGCCTTGAGCAAAAGAACTCAGGGACAGCACCCAGGCCCTGAGGTCAAGCCCCATGACTGACAAAGAAACAATAACAACAAAAGCCCCCAAACCAGTATCAGAAGACTGAGACCCGATTGATTCATCCAAACATATATGGCATAAAAATTGAACAAGAAAGTAATATCCACGGCTGGGAAAGAGTATTACTGTACATTAGGGAGAAACAACAGTTGTTAGCATAAGAAATGCTGAAGTCTTGATGGCATCAGTGTGTTAGAAAACACTGGTCCCCTTGTACAGTTATGATTCTGTAACACAAATATGTTTGGGGAAATGCAAACACCTTGATCCATGCGCTAATTCAGTCATTCAATAGCAGTATAGTGAGTTCCTAGCCTGGGTCAAGGGCTCCAGAGACGGAGACACTGCAGGGAAACATGCAGAAATGGCCCTGTCTTTTGAGCTTTATGTTCAACAGCAGAGAATTAGGAAATGCAGAAAGCACACATCAGGGACTCGTTCCTTTTTGGACTTACTGAGATACTAATGACTTCAATGTTTGCAAAGGAGCTTGGTTGCGACCAACTTGGAAGGATTGATGTCACCATGCAGAGATTTGCATTTCTTCTTTCTGCATTTGTTCAACTTTCTGAGGACATTTGTTTACATCCTGTTTCTTGGTTGGCCCCCATATTGCTCATATCCTCTCAGGAACTGAAGTCATCAGGTGCACTGATGTGCATGGTTTTATTCAGTGCATAAATGGTACCCAGTTTAATTTCTGGGAAAAACAACTATTTTTGTCATTGAATTTCATAATTTTCTGAAGGCATCAGAAGAGAAAGTATTATCTGTTCTATGAATAATACGTGCTGTGATGCCATCTTTAGATTTTAGGGTAATTGTTGCCTCATTAGAGATGGATTCTAGATTTTTCTAAGTACCAGGTATATGGTTATTTCCTGGTACTTCCTCCCTTTCATTTTATTAATATTTTTCTCAGTGCTTGTACATATTTTAATCATGCAAGTAATTAATTACATGCACCTTACTCTGTTGTAAACTTCAGAATTGAGGAAGGGATGAGTCTGTTTTGTTCATAATTCACAATGACTTGGGCATGCTAGTTCTTCAAGAACATTTACTGTATGAATGAAATTCACACCTTTCCCTTCCTTATTGTCAGCCCCCAATTCTTTCATTTTTTTTCTCTTCATTTGGTAATATTTTTTTGGCAGTTGTGGAGCTTGAACTCAGGATCTGTGGACTGTCCTCGAACCTCTTATCCTCAAGGGCTAGTGCTCTACCACTTTAGTCACAGTACCACTTCCAGTTTTTGAGTGGTTAATTGGAGATAAGAATTTCATGGGGACTGTTTTGCCCAGGCTCGCTTTGAAGCATGAACCTCAGATTTCAGCCTCCTGAATAGCTAGGATTGCAGGCATGAGCCACTGGCACCTGGCTAATAATTATTGTATCTGTTCTACAGTTAAATAAGTAGTAATGACATTAGCTAGAGTATTTGTTGCAAATTTGCAATGTGCCAGACACCAGTGGAAACAAAATAATGTTAATGCAAAATGGGAGGAATAGCTCCTTCTCATTAATGCCTGTGCCAGGCATAGTGTCACAGTGCCAGGCTCTTGCCATCCATTCTTCTGTAATGGTCACATTGAACACCAGTAGCCCCACCCAACAAGGAATGGGGGCTCTGAGAAAGTAGGGGGAGTGGCCTGGTTACACAGCTAGAGACTGGCAGGTTTGGAAGTGTTGATGAAGTCTCTGCCAACCAGACCATGTTCTTCAGCAACTCTCAAAGTAGACTAAAGCTTTGGGAAATCTCTTTTAAGAACATTAACGGATGCTACAAGGGCTGTTGAAGTTTAGTTGGTATTGTTCTTGTGAGTAACACAAGCACCTTTTTGGTCTCAGAATCTTAGTCTTTGAAATAAGAACATCATTCACAAAACACTCAGAAAATAAGAACATCATCCGAGTCCATTCATTGAAATCTAGAGCGACAAGAATGGCACAGCTGTCTTCCCAGCTGGCACTCACTCCTTCCCCAGTCTCAGTGGCTCATTCTAGAGATTGCGTTTCTCAACTGCCAGGACAGAGCATAGGCTGCTGCCTTCCTTTCTCCCTCTCTCCCTCCCTCTTCTCTCCCATCTCCTTCTTTGGTTCTCCCTTACCTTCCTCTCTTTTCCTCTTGCCTTCCTCCCTCCCTTCCTCTCCTTTCTTCCCTCCTCCCTCTCTTCCTCCCTCCCTCTTTCCTTCCCTCTTTCCCTCTCTTCTTTTCCCTTTCTTTCTCTTCATTCCTCTCTCCTTCCCTTCTCCCTCTCTCCCCTTCTCCCTCTTTCCCTTTCTCCCTCCCTTCACCTTTTGTCTCTTCTTCCTCCTTCCCCCTTCCTCTCTCCCCTTCCTCTATTTTCTTCTTTCTCTTCCTCCCTCCTTCCCTCTCTTTCTTCCCTCTCTTGCCCCCTCCTCCTTTCCTCCTTTCTTACTTACCTCCCACTCATTGTTCCCTTTCTCCTCTTCATTTTCCTTTCTCTCTCCCTCCCTTGCTGCCCCTCCCTTTCTCTCTCCCTGCTCCTTTCCTTCCTCTCTTCCTTTTTCTCCCTCACTTTTCTTCCCACTCACCTCCTCCTTCCTGTCTCTTTTCTTTCTTCCTCCTTTGCCTCTCCCTCCCCTTTTTCCTTCATTGTACATTTTTATTTAACATTCTCTGTTAAACAAGAAGGGTTACAATTATATAATCCAGACAAACAGTACATTTCACTTTGTACAATGTTACCCTATCCTTGCTCTGCCATCCCACCCGCCCACAGGTCATACAGTTCGTTTTCAACATAGTGTCCAGTGAGTGCCATTTCTACATTTGTTTACTCTTTGTCCCTCCATTTCTGTGTCTCCCTTTACACTCCAAAGACATATAGACAAAACCAAATAAGTAAATAAAACATCAAAAAGAGAAAGCAGAGCCTCTCGTTTCCATTTGGTGGAGTTCCCATCAATAGACTTTATGCCCACATAGGCATTGTACCTTTGTATTCCTTTCCCAGGAACACCCTCCTTCGGGCACACTGTGTGTGTGAATACCTAGAGACCTATATCATCTGTTCTGTTCCAGTAGCGGAGAAACCATGTGCCTTATGTCTTCTGGGGCTTGGTTTACCTCACTCAATATGATTTGTTCTGGTTCACTCATTACCCTGCGAATGACATTATATTATTCCTTCTAATGGGTGAACAGAATTCCATGTATGTAGTACTTCACTTTTGGGGTTCACTCATCTACCGTGGGGCATCTGGGCTGCTTCCACAACTTGGCTATGGAGAAGAGTGCAGTAGTGGACTTGGATGTGCAGGGGTCTGCATGATATCCTGGCTTGTTGTCTTCTGGGGAGATGCCCAGGAGTGGCATGGCTGCGTGGTAGGGAAGGTGTACCAGTTTACATTCCCACCAGCAGGGCAGCAGGGTCCGTTTACCCACAATCCCACCAACATTTGCTGTTGTTTGAATTCACCATGTTGGCCAATCCAAATGGAGTAAGCTGGGACCTCAGAGTTATTTTGAGTGGAATTTCCTTTATGATCAGGGGTAAGGAGCACTTCCTCATTTGTTTCTTTGCTATTCAGACCTCTTTTACTGAGACATCTCTCCTTAGCTCCTTGGCGCAGTTTTGAAATGTGAGCTGTGTCAACAGGGATCCCTGGTTACAAGAGTGAATCACTCTCCTGGCTGGTGGTTCCCCCCACACCATGCTCTCCTGACTGTCACACAGCACATGCCTCAGGGCAGTGTGAGCTTGGCCTAGGAACACTCTCCCCAGCCTGGCTCTGGGCTAAGCTGCAGCCCCACTCTGCGCTCCAGGGCTCTTTTCCTACAGATCCCCACTCTGTGTCCTTCCATCTGACTTCACATGTGAGCCTGGTGAGGGCAGCAGCCCTGTAATTCCCCCTTTCTCCTGCATCGTATTTAGAGATATCTAACAGCCATTGATGGGTTTTTATTAGTTCTTTGGGTTCATTTTCCATTTCTCAAGCAGCTCTCATCGGGGGTCCTTTGCCAGTAATTACTGCAGCACAGAGGGCTTGAAGGAGCTTCCTTTCAGCCTTGAGTGATGAGAGTTCTTAATAGGACTGCTTTTTATTTTTGGAGGAGAAAAATTAAATTAAATGTGCTGCTCCGTACAAGGCTTATTTAGTCTGAGAAAACAGGAATAATTTTGTTAGAACGAACAGGCTTCTCCATCACTCTGTCGAGTCATGTGAAAATGAAAAGGCCTCTCTGTATTTATCATTTCCCTGTGTGGCCTTGCGCAGAAAGGGTCATAGATGTATGGAAAGGACCGAAAGACAGACCAGGGACCAGCAAGGTTGAGAGTAAGCCATTTGCCAGATTCTTAGCTCAAGCAGGCCAAGCTAGGGCTTTGGGCCCTAATGCATCTGGTGCCTTCCTGTTGGGAAGAAAGTTGTAGTGGAGCTCAGCCATACCTAGCCATTGACAGACTGTCCATGGCCACTTTGATCCTAAAATGGCCATGTTGAATAGCCACATAAGACACTGTACACTGCCCTGGTGTCTAGAATATTTACTCTCTGGACCTTTGTAGAAAAAGGATGCTAGTTTTCAACCATGAACAGATAGGTGGTTTGGGGTGCACATTTTAAGGTTTCTACATATGTACTTGTCCTACATGGCAAAGCTCCATTTACCTACATAATTTTGTCATTTATTGGCAAGGCAAATTCAACTGCAGAGCTCATATCAACAAGAATAGGCTTTTTCACAGTTAGAGGCTCACTTGTAAGCTTCCTTCTGAGCTCTTTCTCAGTTTAAAAATGAAGCCAAACAAAACCCGCTACAGAGAATTACAAAGGAAGCAATTCTTTGCTATGTTGCTCTCAGAATTTCCACAAGACCACTAATTCTTTTTTTTTTTTTGGCCAGTCCTGGGGCTTGAACTCAGGACCTGGGCACTGCTCTGGGGCTTTCTCAAGGCTATCGCTCTACCACTTGAGCCCCAGCACCATTTTCAGATTTTTCTATGTATGTGGTACTGAGGAATCAAATCCAGGTCTTCATGCATTCTAGGCAAACTCTCTGCCACTAGGCCAAAGTCCTGGCCCCAACACCACTAATTCTAACACAAAGGTTGCCAAATTCCTAGGGCCAGCCTTGAGGGCCTGGTTCATTTTAATTGACTTAAAATGATCTTTCTTTGTCTGAAAGGCAATAATGTCATTTTTTAAAAAGAAACTATAACCTGTTTAGCCTTGATAGTTGATTTAGCCTTGGGTAATGATGGAGAACTCACCCCTTCACCAAGATTTACGTAAAACACAGTTTTCACAATTAGCTAATAAGTGTACATGAAATTTTTCCACTATTTAATTTGGAAGCAGATTTGAATATGAGTAAAAATGAGACTTTATCCTCCTCCCCACTCCTTTTATTAAAGGAAGTTAGATATCAGAGGATGCTCATTACCTCCATGTTGTTTATACTCTGGGCTAGAGCTCACCACTGAGAAACTCCTTGGTGAGGGGTTACTTTATCCCTAGTACGGATATGAAATCATAATAATAGCTGAAATATGGACAGCTAATATTAATTGAGTGACTTCTATGTACCACACCCAGCTCCTGATCTGCAAACCTTGGGCGCGACACATTTCCCTAACTCCTGAGCTAGCTCGTGTTCCATCCCCATTTCATGCAGTGCCATGTGAAGAGTTCAAACTAAAACTTGGGTCTGCTGCTTGAAGGTAGTTGGGAAATTTCAAGCTGAGGAGAGTAATTTTGTGGCCTCCTTCCCTACTAGTCCAGGGCACACTTAGAAGAGTCTAGATTCATTTCTAAGCATATAGATTTATCTGTTATGGAAGCTGACTCATGCCACTACAGAAGCCACGGAGCCACACCTCTGCCCTCTACAACACAGAGACTTGGCAAAGCCAGTGCTGAGATTCACTGGCAGTTTGAAGGCCTAAGCAGCTAGCATGAGGCCTGAGTCCAAAGGCTAAGAACCAGAAGTCCTCTAATGTCAAGGCTTACAAAAGAGCGTTGTTGATTCCTATACTCTTCCGTCCCACCCAAGAGCCTCAAGAGATTCTACACCAATTCCCACATGGTAAGAGTGATTTCCTTCACTGTTTACAGATTTTAATGTTATTCGCTTCTTGAACCATGCTCCTGGACTGACACCCTGAAACAGCATTTCACCTGTGCATCCATCAGCCTGCATGGGTTGAGTTGATTGCTGTGTGTAGCTCTGCATCCTTTCAGGGTTCTTTTGCTGCAGAATCCCAGTGTCCCACATGTACTGTGTTGTCGCTTGAACATAGAACCTTGCTTCAGGGATAGGAGCCCCTGAGACCCAGGGCACTAGCTGAAACAGACTGGTTTTTCTACTCCCCATGAGCGATTCTGTCTGTGTTGCTGAGTGGAGGGGTGATGGGTTTGGAGGGAGTTGCAGTTGTCTAGGTGAGACATTACTATGGTGGTAGGAGCGGGTTTTAGAAGAAAGGGTTGATGTTCAGACAATACTTGGAAGGTAGAGTTTTTCTTGGTGGTTCCTTGTATGTAGTAAGAGAAAGAGAAATAAGATGTGTGTGTTTCTGCCTGGGTTTCTGGTTTTCAGGAGACGGATGGACAGGTGGCATTGGCATTATTCACCAGGACAGGCAGTTTCCTGGGAAGGAGGTCAGCTCGCTTTGCATCTGTGGAAAGAAAATACTTGAAAATCCTATTTACAGAGCTGTCACACTGGAAAAATAATAATCAAGGAGGGACTGTAATCAGCTCAACGGGGTAACAATAAAAATGGCAAAGACAAAAAGAGAAGAGACAGAGAGAGGGAAAGAGCGAGCATGTGTGCATATGAGAGAGAGAGAGGGAGAGAGAGAAGGGGAGAGGGAGGGAAAGACAGAGAAATTGAGAGAGACACACAGAAAGAAGACCCATGATTCATTTTCTTTCCTGAATACTTTCCCGTAATCCTCTCAGTATAACTCCTTCCTACAAAGGCTGAACTGCAATCCTGGATGTAAAAAAAGAATGTGGAGAAAAACTCCAGCTTTGTGGAGGCTAGTGGAGGAAGAGAGGCATCTTGGGAAGAGCCAGGTTCCATGTTCAAGTTTATGGCAAATTACTGTATTTAAAGAGAGAAAAATACAACTTTTCCAAATTATGAAAACCATCTCGAGTGTCACGGTAGAATTGTAATAGAGTCTGTACTCCCAAGAACATTTTTAGGTGCAGAAAATAGAAATGTTGCTCAATTTTATGGCAGAAAGAGACAAGAAGATGTGGAAATTGCAGGACCTTATTAAACTCTGGGCAAATCGAGGAAGATATTTTATGCGATTTGAAAGAAGGTATGATCTTTTTGTTTTTTTAATATCGAGTGAGAAGGAAGGCTGCAGGAATGACTGAAAACTGCTCTGTTATGTATTTGGCAGGAAGTTTACCTTTTTTTTTCCATGGAGAAACTAGTGGGAAAGGTGACTTTTATTGCTGAAATTAATTTTATTGCTCTGCTAACTAGTCCTTTCCTCTTCACTCCCTACATTTGTGCAAAGATTTCTGTTTTAAAAAGGTGCCTAGAAATGCCTTTTAAACACCATGCTCTTGTAGTCACTGGGGAATCTGTCAGCCCACTGTTACCTTTATAAATATATCCTAGAAAACTGCAAAGCTACAAAGAGACACATAAAGAATGAGGAATCTGATTAAGAAATGAGCATTTATATTTTTACTGGGTTTTTACTTTTAACATAAAACATCTTGAAAAAAGTTTTATGATTTAGCATTTATGAATGACTAGATTTTAAGAGAATTGTAATATTTTTTTAGGGTATTTCAGCTCCATGAGTTATTTCTTATAGATTCAGATAATGACATTATAAATCTTCCTGTGGAGACAATTACGAAGGCAGAAATGGCCTATTCCCCATTGGCTTTTAGGTTCAGCTCACTGACATATTACAAGCAGGCTTACCGTGGTCATTAAAAGCTGATCTGGGATTTATTGTACCTCTTTAAACTCTCGGTACTTTGAAAAGTATTGAACAGAAAGAAATGCAAACGAAAATTACAAAGAGCCGGAGCAAGATGATGGGGAGACAAACAGAGTTGATTCATCTATCCAAGAACACTACAAATGTTGTGGAAAATATCAGAACATTTTAGCAGTAGATTGGCTGGTAAGGGTGGATTTCTACTTGAAATAGTTTCAAACGCAGGCTGGAATTGAGAGGTAAAGGGGCCTCCATTGGGATCCTGCACAGAAGGTGCAGGGTATTGGTAGAAGGACCTAAGAAATGGCCTGTGTGCAGACCTAGGGCAATGCTTCCTAGCCAACATGCATCCGTTGCATAAGCAACAAACTTTCCCAAGGTGTGGGCGGAAATAAAAAAGAACTTCGCTACAGATGGTTTGTATTCCTCACTGACTTTCTCAGTGATACTGTCTGGGGCTCCGTCCTTCTGCATCTCCTTCAGTGGTGTCGTGATACCTTTTCTCAGAAAAGCTATCTTCATGCCTGAATGAATGAACGGATGAGTGAAAAATGGGTAACATCAATCAAAATGTATTCCTTCACACAACTACTTAAAGATGATTTTTAAAATGCTTAAAAAATAAAGTGAGAGAGACATCTGAGTTCAGCCTTGATTGTGAAATTTGCCTCTGTGCTTCAGGAGTGTGCCTTTTTCCCTGGCTGGCAGAATAGTGTTACACTCAACCCTTTCTGCTAGATGACAATACAGACAAGACTTGAAAACACTTTTACTACCTTGCACAAGAACCCTCCTGCAGGTTCTGGGTTTGTTTGTATCATCATTTGAGGCTTGCTTCATGTAAAATCCTGGCAGCTTGTTCATTTTTTTAAAAAAGAAATATTCTACTGTATACCAACCAACAAACAAAACCCGTGCAAAATTGTCAGAATTGTTAAAGTACTTTGATTTCCATGGCTGGTTCCTGAGTATACAGGTTTTAGAGAAAATACCAATGTTTTTCTGAGCCCTTCACCACCCAAGCACTTGAGCAGGGTCCCCTGATGGTTTCTTTACAGAGGTTGATATTTTAGGCTTTGGACCTTCTCAGTACTTGTGCCAATGGCCCAACCTACAAAAAGAGACAGGGAGGAGCTAGGAGCAGTACATGGATGTGAAATAATAAACTTTATTTACAGGAATAGGTGGATGGCTATGGTTTGCCAGCCTTTGATTTAAGATGACAATCTGAAATTTTTGATACAAAATTTTTGTATCTCTCCAGTAGAATTTGGAATGTTCTACTGAACAATCTGTCACTGTGGATACGTAAGGGACACGTAACACCATATCCCTAGGGAATCAAGGGCAGCGTGCAGTCAGTATTCAGGACACAGATGCTCAAATGTCAAATGTCAAATGAAATCATGGCTGTTAACTCTGTTTTATTGAATTACAAAGGAAGTCCACACTTTTTCTGGAAACTTTAGAAATGTTATCAAGTAATTCACTTTTTAAAAATCAAAGACCTGTGGATTATAAAATAAAACGTTGGAGTTCAAGTCTCCTGAATTAATTGGGCTTTTTCTCCTGATTGGTTCAGACATCTTGTCCAGATGTTACTCAGGCTAGATTGAATCTGGCTTATATCATCATAATATACCACCGGTCTTGGAACTGAGTTCTTTCTACTCGAGTCTGTAACTCATGCCGCAAAGGAAGAATGCTGTGCACTGTGGAATGCTGGGAGTTGTGATGGATCCCGTGTGATGGAGTAGCTTTGTCTTCATTAGCCATGGGCCATTCCTGGGTGGTGGGGATAGAGAAGACCGATCTGATGGCCTGGTTCCATTTCCTGACACATGGAGATGTTCAGACAGTCTTTACTTCCCAGCACAGAGTATTTGAAAGCTTTGCCCTGTGCGCTTTGGTCAGGCTTGCAGGACCACATAATGTGCTATGGAATGCTATATGCTCTGGTGTGGTGTGGTGGACTGAATGACTCCAACAGAATTCATCAGTAAAGCTCATGTCTAAAGCTTCCTGGCCGAAAGCCTTTGTGTCAAGGGGGCTTCTTGCATTAGCAGTGCTATATTTGGGTGTGAGTGGCTTTAAAAACCAACACTCAGCATTTTTTTTTGCAGAAACTTTTAATAGACTCTAAATGCAATGACACTCAAGAATTTTGGGTCACCTTCTGAAAATACTCACAAGAATGAAAGAGGGCACTTTGTTATTTTTTAACCTTTATTTTTTTATTGTTATTATGAGGGTGATGTACAGAGGAGTTCAATGACAAAAATCAGGTAAAGAGGACATTTCTTTGTAGACAGTGTCAGCCCTTCCCTCACTCTTTCCCAGTGCTTCTCTCCCACCCCCATGCACAAGTTATATAGTTCATTTTCAACACAGTGTCCAGTGAGTGCCACTGTTACATTTGTCCCCCAACCCCCCAAAGAATAAACAAGACAAAAAGCAAAGAAACAAAAGCAGCAACAGAGACAAAACCTCCTGTTTGCATTTCCTGAAGTTCATTTAGATAGATATTATTTTATATGATCAGAAGCACATAGGCATTGCTAAGGATATTTATTGCACTCAATTGAATGGGAGAGGACACTTCATAAATCCTCACGGGCGGGCATGCTCAGATTTGGTCCCTCTGAGATTCTCCTCTGATAGGCAGAAGCTCTTACAGGCCGGAGTGTACTCAGCAGCCCCCCACTGTGCAGGCCAGCACCTAGAGTTTTCCTTGTACAGAAATAAGATAAACCAAGTGGGAGTCTTTGGCGGGTCCTAGGGAATGAAGAAGGCAGACAAGCCGTCACTGGGGCTCAGGGTACATGATCGTGTCAAAGCTTCTTGCTTTGACTTCGGGCTGGAGAAGATGACTCTAGAATTCTCGAGCGTCTCATTATGATCTCCCACCCAGTGTGACTGAGAAAGGGCCTCTCATAATAGGGCCTGTCCTGTTAACTCTTCATGGTCCTATTAACCAGCTCAGCTGGGCAGTCTTCTTTAGAACTAGCAAATGAGTATCAAAGAGATGACTCTTTTCCACTGGAGTTGATGAGATTCAGTGATGATCCTAGAGAGATAGCCTGTGGGTTTCTTCACTCCTTCCACCATGTTTAAAGTTTATCCAAGCACAGGCAAACAATGCCTACAGAAGAGGAAAAGAGAGGGCCCGGAGGCCACTGCCAGAACTTTGGGGAACATTCTATCCTTGAGTTCTAACTGTATGGGCCAGTCAGTCCCCAGCCTTCTACTTGACCTATCTAGTGGGATTTTCAGTCACTTACAACTGAAAGAATCCTGGCTATTATGGCTTTCTATTTCCTGTCATTTTACTTTTATCTGTTTTCCTAACTTATAGCTCTATGGTATAAATGTTACAATAAGCAGCACTTTTGAGTCTTAGTTGAATGAATTCCTTATAATTTGATTCTATTCACTAGAATGTAAAAGCTTAGTCCGATTCACCCTCAGTTATCTAGTATTTTCCTTATGATACTATTTCTTAATTAGAGAGATACAGCTTGGTCTGCTTCTCTTGAGATACTGGCTTATTTAATTGGTTTGGAGTAGTGTGCTCAAAGCAAACACTTCTTCCCAGGTAAGCTAGGATGAGAACCACAGCTCTGCAGGATCTATGACTTATTTATTTTAGATTAAAAGTCCTTTTATTATTTGCTGGGTTTGGGCTTTGTAAGGGATTTGTTGCTGAAGTCTCTTTTGAGTTAAGAGAGCCTTAGCTTCAGTCATGTAACTGTGGAGACTATTGCTGCAGGTCGAGGGGAGGAAAGTTTTTTCCAGCTTGAGCTCCCATCTTTGGAGCAGAAGGTGATGTGTTTCACATTTCACCTTAGATGATAGGGCAGGACTATCTGGGAGACCAATGGGGGCTGTCTCCATAAGAAGAGAAAAAGAAGGTAAAGCCATTCGTGACACTTCTACTCAAAGCACAGTAGCATGCTGAACTTTTTTCTAGTACTTTCTGTGTTTAAGATCACGGGGCTACTAATGGGAGGAAGCAAAGACCAGACCATGGAGATCAGACACTACAACACACACTCTAACCCACAGGCAGAAAACTGCAACTTCCAGTCAAATATGGCCCTCTACTTGTGTTTATAAATAAAGTTTTATTAGAACACAGCCACACTGATTTATTATGTTTTCTAAATCCATTTTTTTGTGCTACAAAGGTAAATGTAGTTGTGACAGATTATAAAATATGAAATATTGAATACTGTGTTTTTAAGCTAGAGTGGACATTTGAACTTAATCTGCGTTAACCACTGTCACAACCTCTTTGGTAGGTTGACAAAATTCCCTACAATGTTTGTCTTGGTGACAGGAAGATCTCACAGGACCCACAGGAGCTCCAAAAACCAGGCTCTGGTGTTTTGGCTCTTCTGGAAGCTGGGCTTGTGAGGTAAGTTCAAAACCTAAGATTGGGCTGTGAGTGTAGACCAAGTGGTAGAGCCCTTGTCTTGCAAGTGTGAGGCATTTAGTTTCATCTCTGCTACCACCAAAGAAAACAGCTAGGAGTCTTACACCCCTCACTGAGCCTGAACCATTGCTTAGAAGGAAAATAAAAAACCTTGTAGGAGGTTAAGTTTTGGATTGTCAGGAAATGTAGCATTGCCTTCAGCCCCTTGGAGTAAGTTCTGGTTCTGTGGTTAGTAGAAGGACTGAAAAATCACCAAGAGACTGAGGGCTCATGGATCTCTTTCTAGGAATTATTTTTAGAAGTAGTAAATTGGGCTACTCTGCCAGTCCAAATGTTCATCCCTAACTTTGCCTTCTGGCATACTGCTGATGTGAAATTAGCAGATCTTTTCATGCTAGCTTTTGTTTAGGTTTTTAAATTTGGTTTTTGTTCAGTACTCTTTTTTTGTTGTTGCATATGTAGGACAATAATACATGTTCTTCCAAAGACATTTTTTGCTTGGCCAAATGCTTTGGTATCTTGGAAAGGATTAATCCCATCAAAGTTGTTTAAAAAAGAAACCTTTTCTTTACAAATGTGCCCAGTTTCTCATTCATGGCCATTACAGATTTGGAAACTCTGTTCCAGTATGGGGTGGGAGGGTTCCTCTGCATGTGCTCACCATTCCCCACCCCGGAATCATTGGAAACTTTTCACCAAGCAAGACAAAGAAAGCAGAAAAGGCCATAGGCTCTGGAAATGAGCAGAGGATGGATGTCATTCTTGTGTGGCAACCCTTATCTGTCCTGTGTCATCTCCTGTCCTTGCTCTCTACCTGACAGAGATTTCCATCTGAAATCTATGCTTTTTAAAATTTTCATTTATTTATTTATTTATTGCATTTAGAATAGAAAAGATCTGAAAGACCTGAAGTGTCCCTTTCTCGGGTCTCAAGTTGGTAGGAAACTAACCAGTAGAGCTTCACTCCCAGCACCCAGTGGACTTGAAGGACTCCTGGACCCTCTCTGCCTTCCTCTTCACCTCAGTCACTGACTTCTGACCGACTGGGTGAGGAGTGGAATGCTCCACAGAGGCAGCTGCTGCAGTGACAGAAGTGTGGCCGCGAGTCTCTGGTCCCGTCCTTGACTATATTATGACCCCATGGAACCTTCATTTTTAGAACAGAGAAAATGGAGAAGAGGGAGACAGCCTCAAAATCTCAGTTCCCTATGCCAGACTTCCCAAA
This sequence comes from Megascapheus bottae, assembly GCF_031878675.1. Taxonomy (NCBI): domain Eukaryota; kingdom Metazoa; phylum Chordata; class Mammalia; order Rodentia; family Geomyidae; genus Megascapheus; species Megascapheus bottae. The sequence continues at coordinate 41,592,000 of NC_143526.1, forward strand.
CTACCATGGCATAGCACTTATTGATGGTTACAGGGCTCATTTCCTGTGATGTCACCGCACAGGAATGTGGTACCTCTGCTCCATGGAGCCTGCAGTCTTTCTGGAGAGACCCCCCTCTCTCTACCTACAGCCAACACACACAAGGCGAGATAGTTAAGACTTATGCTGGGGCCATGAAGGAAGGAAATGGGGTGTTGACAGAAGAACTGAGGATGGAGGAAGGTGTGCGGGGAATCCTGGTTGGGGAAGGATCTCTCCATGGGGTGAAGATGAGAAAAGCCTGACAGGAAGTGAAAAACGGGTGAAAAGCAGCCACTTGAGCAGCCTTGACCCATCTTCTACCACAGCAATGGCAGGCCTGCCGGGCTGATGGGTTTGCGGAGGAAGTGGCAAGGGGGCGGGAAATTCATCCCACTGGTGGCTTTGCCAGGCCGGGATGTGCATGTGCCTCTGCAGACACGGCTTTGTTTCTCCACATCCTCGTTTTCCTAATGCCCTCACCTGAATGCCAGTGGCTAAATGAGGCAGCAGCTCTGGATCTGGAGAAACAAAGAGGATGGTTGCCATAGTAACAGAGGCCACCAGGAGCCACCGTGCACAGCTCCTCCCCTTTCGCTCCAGAATCATCTCTTCAGGGGGAAGACTTGGAGGCCCCTAGGTGCCAGGATGGTTTCCTCCCTTCTCTGCAGGGTTCCATAGGGCTTAGCCAGGCTCTTGGAGGAGAGTTTGCCAATTGTATTCCTTCCCACCATTACAGGAAAATTAACTTGGTCCTTAGTTACTGAGCACAAAAGAACGAGAGAAGGAAAGAAAGCAAGGAAGAAAGAAAGAAAAGAAGAAAGGAAGGAAGAAGGGAGGAAGGGAAAAAAGAAGAAGGGAGAGAAGGAGGGAAGAAGCAGGTTAGATGTTTCTAGATAGATAATCCTTTGGAAATACTTTGCATTTCTCCAATCTCAGTGTCCCTTAATTTCCCTGGCCAACCTCAATGCACATAAAACATGCACCGATTTATGTTACCAGGCAAGTCTGTAGCATTCCCTGTAGTACTGTAATACGAGTTGTTGCTCCAATCCTGTAACTGAACACAAGTCCCATCATTGGGAAGTGATATTTAAAAAAAAATGTTCATCATGTTCTGATCAATTTGAACAAATCAGGATATCTGTGAAGAGATAATGCTTGACAGCAAATGAATTGAAGCTCTTTTAATTGGAATGAAGTTCCCTTGTGAGAATTTAATGTGGGATTTTTTATTGACATTTCCAGGAATTCATCCCAGATAAGTTAAAAGATTTTTTTTATGAGATGCTATTCTTTCCTATTGTCTCATACTTGGAAATGACTTCCATTTTAGGAGTGTTGCTAAAGTTTTAATTTATAGATTTTTTTTTACAGTCTGGTCCTTGGTCCTATTAATGGTATGTTCTGGAATTTGGGCTGAGAAGTAGTCCACTGTTACTTCTATTGTCACCTGTGTATGGGAACACTGTACTGATTTGGGTCTGGAGCCTAGAATGTAGAGTCAGGTGGGACTGAGTTTGGGGTCAGATCTTGGACAGGATGCTTGATTTGGTTCAGTTAATCCATTTGTAAAATATGCATAAAAGAATATGCATAAAAGAGTATCTGCTCGTGATAAAGCCAGGACACATGGAGGGTTTAGCTCAGCACCAGGCGTCTCCAGGTCACACTGATGGGCTGGTGGCATGAGCCTGCCCCACCCTTCTAGCCCAGGACCTGCAGTCAGCACCTCATTCTCTCCCTCCTCTTTCCAAATAACTGATAAGAAATAGTTAACTGTTAAAGTGATTTGATTAGTTAAGCATATTATTTCCCTCTCCTCCAGCCTCCCAATAAAGAGAGGAAGAGAGGGGAAGATGGGTAACTAAATTGCAGGAAACTCTAGCTAGGAATCGTTCACCATGGAGCCTCTGCGGTGTAGAGATGGATGGGACTCATGAGAAGGGTCAGAGAGTGTGGTGTGTGGGAGCCGTGTGCTGTGACCTTTCCCACTTGGATTAGAAGACGATTTTCTATTTCTCCTTTCACCAGTACCATCACCTCCATTGCTAGAAACATGGATGCTTCCCCATTCCATAGGGTGTTTCCTCCTGATTCTTCTTAATCCGATAGTTTTGAGGGGCTGCATCTATACAGAGCTTCTCACCATGAGTAAAAAGTGGGACCAGCGTGGACAGACTGGAGTGCAGGAGAGTGATCTGGAAATGGCTCTGTTACCCAGCTGGATTTCCATAGGATGTCGCTGCTGCCTCCTCCTCCTCCTCCTCCTCCTCCTCCTCCTCCTCCTCCTCCTCCTCCTCCTCCTCCTCCTTCTCTTCCTCCTCCCCCCTTCCTCCTTTCTCCTCCCCCTCCCCATCCCTCTCCTCCTCCCCCTCCCCCTCCCCTAGACCCATCTCCCATCAGTAGGTAGGGAGTCCCAAAGGTGCAAAGACTGGAGGACAGAAGGGCAGAAGGAGGCAGAAGGTGGGCAGGTTCTTTTGCAGGCTCCAGGAAAAACAGGAAGTTTCATTCACTGTGGATGTCTGTGGTTCAGGGTCTCAGAACTCTGAGCATGTCTGCTTTGTGCTGAGAACACTGCTGGGGTTGTAACACTGCCCTGATAATGTAAATTCTCCTTGTGGAGAGGGAATGGAAGTATGTTTGTGGATCATGGTGTAGAGTTGAGGGAATTGTAGTGGAAGCCTCAAAATATACTGCCTGGATTTATCTTACAATGTGGGAGAATGATCATTTCAAAGTCTATCATGTACGTGAAGTCAACTAGCACCAGCTAATATATAGTGGAGCGGAGTTGATTGCTGGGAATTCTCTTTTATTTTACTGAGAAATGCATGCTGTACAGGGCAAAGCACTCAGGTACACGGCTCCATTGGTCCTGACAAATGTAGGATTCCAGGTACCCATAGGACTGGATGGTGGTCTAGAACAAGTGCTGGCAAAAGGCTGACTGAGGGCCACATCCAGTCTATGCAGCCTAGGAAAAGAATTTTTAAAAAAGATTTTAAAGGGCTATTTTAAAGCATACACACCAGTAAAGAATATACAACAAAGACCATGTGTGGATCTCAAAGTCTCTTTACAGAGAACCTTTCTCAATTACCTATGTATAATCATCACCCTAGATATTTTCCTGTTATGTCTACCCTCATTGTTTGCCCATCTGGTTTTGAAGCTCATAAAAATGAGACCAGGTGGAATGTCCCCTCCCGGGGCTGGATCCTGTCATAGGCACAGTGCTTCCTAAATTGATTCGGGCTAGTTTAACGTGTAAGAAGCTCATTCTTTTTCACCATTGAGTAGTATTCCATTCTATCAATAAGCTATCTCTTCTAGTGCTAATGGAAAGTTGAATAAAGCCACAAGCAGCATTTCTGTACAAGTATACCACCTCTATTTAGTTTTAGAACCTCTTCTTCATCCTCCAAGGAAATCTGTTCTCACCAGCACTCACGTCCCCCTCTTCCTGGCTACTGATAGGCACCTAAAGGCTTTTATTTGTACAGAATGGCCACTTGGGGCAACTCAGAGAGTCACCTAGCACATGGCCGGTGGCTGCTTGCCTTCACATGGGCGTTTTCAAGGGGTGCCCATCTCCCATCACATGACATACCCACTCCCCTTTATGGCTGAGTCATTTCCATTGCAGGCACAGACAACCATTTGGCCATCTATAAATCCATCTGTGTCCTTTGTGTTGTTCCTATGACCATTTTGGTCATAAAGGTGTAGCACCTGTCTTATGGGAACATGTATTAGATTAGGGTATTTAATTCTTTGGGACACACATGTACACACGCACATGTACAATCTGTCTTTGAAACTGAGGTCTGTAGTGATAAAGGAAGGTATTTGGTATTTATGGTGATGATGGAAGGTTCTAGAAAGTCTCAGGTTGCAACCACTGTTTTTTTTTGTTGTTTATAAAAGAATAGCAACTACTTATCATAAAGATAATAAAAGTATAACTACTTATAATAAAGATAATAAAAATATAATTAAAAAACATATCAGGAGAAAAGTCTCTCAAGTTAATAGGAAGGAAACACCATTTAAAACTTGCTTATCCAAGTGGGAAAATAAAGTGACCAGTAGTTGATTTCAAAGCTCAATGAAGCCTGTAGTAATCTTCTGAGCTGAAATGTTCCTCGGAGAAGCAGAGAGCCGGAAGGCTTCTTGGGTTTTCTCCAGCTTTGTGGAGCATTTTCTCCCGACCTCTCATCTGAGGCCCTCACCGAGTAAATTACACCTCCTTTTTCCTTTCCTTTTAAGTTAACATGCCAGATCTGCAGTCATATTTGAATTCTAGATACCAGGCAAATAACATTTCATCTGTGTTCCAAATATGGCATTATTTGTTATTTATCTGGTATTCAAATTTAACTGCGCAACCAGCATTTTTATTGGTCAATATCTGGCAACCTTTGTCCTAGTGCCCTGAGAGAGGTGACATGATCTGCGGTGGGCAGCCTGCAGGGGAAGCCATCGTCAGGATGTTTTTACTCAACTCATTTTCCTGTGAGAGAACCATTTTCCTTTTTCTATAAATAATGTAAAAATTTGGAGACAAAGGATGTGGGGCATAAGGAAGGTGAAATGGAGCCTTTGCAATGAAAGTGCTTTTTCCCTGGCTTCAGTTCATTAGTGAAATCCAGTGATTGAAATTACCCAGCTAACCTCTTCCGCCACTGTAAGATTATAAATCAAGGAAGTGGCTACTACCTGAAGGTGTTACAGGGTCATTGCAGAAGGTTCTCATCAAGCTAAGAGGGGCAGAAAAATTCCTATTACTATGCCATGCATAAATGGTAATGCCTGACCGGCCACTTATAGTATATTACCTCTATGCAATTCACTTGCTAAAATAAAAGCAGCAAATTTGGGACATATTCACAGTTTTTTTTTTCTTACAGAGGAATAAATAAGATGGTAGGGTCTCTGCACAATTGGCTGTAAAATCTATGCTGCCAGAGACAGGCATACACTAGCAAACACAGACAAAATGCAGGAAGTATTGGTCTGTTTGTCTTTCTCACCTTTATTTCTGTCCGTCTCTGTGCCTTTGTGTGTGTATGTGTGAAATTTTGAAGATGAATTTCATTTTCTATTAATTCAATGCCTGTCATATTACATTACATCCTGCAGCTTGGATCACAACAATGAGATGTTAGGGTTTAAATTAATAATATTGCAACACCTCACTTGATAAAGCAACATACTTAATCCTATCTAGCCTGCTCAGGTAGCCTGACTTCTGCCCAGTGCCTCAAATCTGCAGATTGCTCTGGAATTACCCAAGTTCAATTGCAAACAACCTATAATTGTGAGCTGAGCACTTGAGCTTCATGGTAGAAAGCATTAATTTAATATGCTGGTGAGATTTAACAAGCTCTGTTTTTTTTTTTAAATAAAATAGTTGGGCAGAGTGGAAGACCCACTTCTAAGCAGTATTCTTAGCCCTAGAGTACCCCCTCCCCCCAATAGCTGTTGACTGTTGAGTTCCCCCAGGAAAGCGGCCCAGGTAAGAGGAGATCTTCTGGGGAAATTATGGATTTGGAGAATTGTTTAGAATGCATTTCCACAGACATTAACACAAAGGCACATTCCCTGTCACCCTCCTCCCCTGGAACCCACTTGCAGCATGAAAACGGAGCCTGTGGCTTTCCACGTGGAAAAGGAAATGAAATTAGGTGACCGAGGAGGAAAACGAGCTTGGAGCACAGCCACAGAATTCCTTCCTCAGAGCAGGTTATTCTCACGGGGCCTTTTCCAGGTACAGATTTTTTTTTCTATGCAGACAGAGACAAAGTAATTAATATCTACTCATTTGGAAGCTACAGGAACCACGGTTAAAAATCCACAGAATTGACCAGTGGGCACGAACAGAGAAGCTGGTGAAGGAAGAGGGAGTATCCGGGCTCCCTCCTCTCCTCCCTCTGAGCCCCCATATAGTGTCATCAGGCAGGACCTCAGGAAGGCGCTGGGGACAACAAGCAGGCGTTGGCTTGTATGCGGTCCTTATTAAGGTGGGTTGCCAATTGTCAAATTAGTTTCTGCCAAACCTGCCGAGTGCGAATGCAAATCTGCCACCCCTGGCGCTGCCTCATTTACAGTTCCTGATTCATGTCTGACTGCGCGTTCAAGAAACACGGTCTTTGAAGCTTCTCCGTCTCTGCTCAGCTCGCAGGGTCCAGGTGGTACACAGAGATCCTGACACTCATTTTGATCTTTGTATTCCCCACGCCAGCCAAGGGTCATTCCAGGTAACTTAAAAGCAAGATACAATCAGGAAGGGCTTGGAAATGAAGTCTTTGCCTTTGTCACATTAATGCGGCCCTATCAAGTGGCAGTTTATCAAGAGCCACCTCACAAGGTTTTAATGAGCAGGCTGCCTGATCTTGTACAATACTAATTAATCCCATTTTTTCACACTGCCGTGATTGCTTCATGAAACCTACATTGTTTTATACGTGGTGGCAAAGCGGCTCTTACTGATTAAACCTTCTTGCCTGCGATGGAGCCTGACAACTGAATTATACCTTGCTCAAAATAATAATGGGTATCAGCTAATAAATACGGTTTAACACACACAAAACTATGCAGCCAAAATCACACCACAAAATAGGAGTTTGACTTATAGGCTCAGCAGTGTTTCATTAAACATCTGTATTATAATTCACTGGTTTTCCAACTGATGTAATAACTTAATTGATGAGAACAAAGACAAGCTTATTTATTCACCCAATTGCTTGCTTCTTGACTAACGGGTTTTTTTCCCTGTGTGTTATTGTGGAAATAAATATGCAATATTCTTTTTATAGAAGTCTAATTTAGGTCCTTTTTTCCTCCTATTGAGAAGTCGGCATCACCATGTGTATCTGACAAGATCTGGCTGTTTTGCAATGGAAGCATTTTTTGAGCAGCTGGGGGAGGGGTTTGTGCCCATGCTCATGGGTAAGCAGGGCTGGAAAAGGAGGTGCTGGGAACACCCCAAAGGCATAGGGAACTGGCCATCAACCCTCCCTCTCCCCAGGCAGGACAGCTGCTCCAATCCAACCCACTCCTCTCTCTTCCTCTATCACTTTCTCTTTGTCTGTCTGTCTGTCTGTCTGTCTGTCTGTCCGTCTGTGTCTCTGTCTCCCAGTGCCTTAAATCAATTTCTTCCAGGCTGAGTGGATTTCTCACACCTTAGGAATGACACAGACATTCTCATCTTCAGCTTGTGTCGCCCCACCTCCATTTAAGTGACACCAGGATGGATAAACTTAGTGAGAAAATCACACTCAACTTTCTTTCCTCTTCTTTCTCCTTCTCCTCTTCCTCCTTCCCCTCCTCCTCCCTTTTTTTTTAAATAAGGTGTGTGTTTGCTGGAGACATAAGTCAAAAATGGTGTGATTTTTGTCATCATTCCTGTAGCTTGGTGTTGTTGAGTCTGAGTTGTTTAACACCTAGGCAGAGACAACTATGGCTCTGATATCTATGAACAAAGTAGCTGTCCTTCAAGTGTGACAGCCACTGGAGTTTGATGGCTTTTGTTTGAGGTGGTGCTTGTGGCCTCCCTGGTTTATGAGCTGTGGCTGTGCTGAGCTGTAGTTACCTACTTGGTTTTCTGTCTCGGATCTTCATCTGGGAGCTACAGGGAGATGGATACTTCCAAGTGATCCTAACTGAGACGAATTCGGTGTGTTTCTGGAATTTTCTAAGCCTTGAGGAAGCTCTCCTAAGCCAGAGACAGCATCCCTGCTCTCACTGAGCTTGTATTTTTGCTGAGAGAGACAAGAAGAATCAAGACCAGAAATGCACATGTAATACAGAATGTGGTATGTGGGGTCCATGGTTATAATAGAATGAAGGATTAGGGAGTTGTGTTACTTTTGTGGGTCACAGACACTCATCCAACACTGGTTGTGTCAGCACAGACCTTGTTACGTTGAGTCCGCATTCCTGTCCTAAGCGGTCAGCTCTTCCTTCCTGGCGTGGAGTAAGGAGGAGACCCATAAGGTTTTATCCTCAGAGTGCATGTTCCTTTCTTTGATTGGCCTTTGACATTCCTTTTTGAGGCCCTGGGCATCTACTGATAGGATTAGTTACCTTTTTCCTCCAATCTCAATATAACACTTTTTAAAGAATTAAGTTAGAGACTTTACTTTTTTTTTTGTTGTTCTGGTATTGGACCAAAATGCTCTTCTTTAGCTTTTACACTCAAGACTGGTGCTCTACCACTTGAGCAGTTCCTCCAGTTCAGGCATTTTGATATTCAATTGGAAGTAATAGTCGTCTGATGAGGCTGGCTTTGAACCACAATCCTCCCAGGTATTTAGGACCACAGGCGTGAGCCCCTGGCTTTTATTATTTTTTCCAGTGTAATAATCATCGATCATTGACTAGATTTTTTTTTTCAGTTTTCTTTATGCGCCAGTCCTGGGGTTTGAACTCAGGGTCTGGGCATAGTCTCTGAACTGAGCCTTTTGTGCTCAAGACTAGCACTCTTCCTCTTGAGCCACAGCTCCACTTGTGTTGTTGTTTTTTTTCCTATTTTTTTAATTGGTGCTTATTGAATGAATGGACTTTTCTGCTCAGGCTGACCTCAGACCATGATCCTTAGACCTCAGCATTCAGATTAGCTATGATTACAAGTATGAACCATCACACCCGGATTGATTAATTTCTTTTATTAATGCAGAATATGGTCCTGATCTCACTCAAGTGAACCTCTAAACAGAATCAAAATGCCCCTTTTTTTTGCCAGTCCTGGGCATTGAACTCAAGGCCAGAGAGCTGTCCTTGGGCTTTCTCAAGGCTAGAGCTCTACCACTTGAGCCACAGCACTATTTTCAGATTTTTTTTTCCATGTATGTGGTAGCAAGGACTCGAACCCAGGTCTTCATGCATGCTAGGTAAGCACTCTACCACTAGGCCAAACTCCTGGCCCCCCAAAATGCCTTGTTGTTATATTTAGTTTTAGAACCAGACTAAATGCTTAATGAATTGATTTGTCAGGAACAAATGTATTTCTTCCACTCACATCTTCCATGAGATCTGCTATACCTTGGGTATGATGCTCAGAAGAAATAATTTTGATTTTGAGAAGACACCAGCTTCAGGAACAGACAGCCATCAGTAGGGGAGACAGGTGTCAGAGCAAATAATTATAATCTGATATTTTAAGGGCTCAAAGAAGTCAAAAAGTTCAAGGGGAAGAAATTACTAACTTCACCTCTGGTAGTCAAGAGAGTCAAGGAAGGACCTAGATGTTCAGAAAGCTCCACCAAGCTAAGTCAGCAATGACAAATAAAATTCAGGAAATGAGCCGGGTTTGGGGGTCTCATGCCTGTAATCCTGGCACCCAGGGAGGGAGGAAAAGGCAATCATGTCATGATGAGTTTGAGATCAGGCTAGGGAACATAGTGAGACTGTCTCAAAACAAAAACCAACCGACAAAAACATCAAATGGGGCAAACTTTACTGAATGACAAGGAAGATAACCATGCACAACAAATCCAGATTTGCACAAAGGGTTTGATCTGTTACCAACCAATTATTACTAACCAATGCTGCCTGCTGAGACAGCTCTGCTCGTGAAGCCAGGATCTGGACTTCAGTACTTGGTAGTGTTTTATGAATCATGTGAATCTCTGTTCATTGGTTCTCCAAGCACTATTAATATAATTTTTGAGACTAAAGGTGAGCTTTTCTACCCTTTTCCCATTTGCTTAATTAACGATTTTTCCATACATCTACAGAGGAAATTAATACATACTAGTATCCATTATTTAAACCCCCCAAAGGAGGAGATATTTAGGTTTCTGGAGCCCCAGAACATTCCTGAGAAGGAATTTAAAGGGACTGGGAAAAGCTTAGTATCAACAATGTCATGACATAAAGGAGAGGAGAGGAAAGGTCACTTTTGCACTTTGTCCAGCCCATGGACTCCCAGCAGTGGCCTTTCTACCTGACTGCTCTTGACTATGGAACTATACTCATTAATCAGAAGATACATCTTATCTTTCTGTTGCCGTGAACCCCAGGAAAAAAAAAAGAATATGTTCACCTAAATTTGCACTTAACCAAGTCAAAAATGTTAGCAAAAATGTGACAACACTTGAGGAACTTGAGGGAGGCAGCAGTGAGCTCCCTTTTCCCAGAGGATATTCTTCTCATTTTTCAATTTAGATATTCAAGTTATCTGTGCACTTAAAAAAAAAGAGCAGACTTAAAAGTCTTAAAGGTAAAAAGAGCTGTTTTCCCCCCAGCCCCTTAGGGGTCTGGACCTGTTAAGAATTGGTACAAAATGTAAAAGAGCAGAATCCCAAACATCCTCATGACCCACCTGCATGATTCCTAGCACTGAGCATACAAAGTTGCACTGGGAGAGAGAGGGAGAGGTGGGGGGGGGGCAGGCTCCATTTCATTGTTCAGGTTTTCTTTCTTCAGTTTTGTTCCTTGATTATAATTATGATGTGTGAAGTAATGAGCTCTAACATGATGGGGAAGACAGGAAAGATGATTTATTGTTTGGGGAGTTTTATACAAGAAAAACACGCAGACTACGGGACCTGTGTCTCGGGAGTGACGTGTCAGAGGGAGTGGGGAATGGGGATGTGGTTCTTCCCTCTTGACACGGTAGGCGGATTCCAGCCGGCTGAGGCTCAAGGGTAGCAAGGGGAAGGGCGGATGTTCACATTTGCTACACTCACTGGAGTTCTCAGGGCCATCTGAGGCTTGGTCCACCACGTCTGCAGGAATTTGGACAGAACCCCAAGAGACTCCATATTGGTATTGTTCCATGAGGTCAGGCGAAGATTCTTTGCTTGGTAATGAGGTAGACGTGCCCCGTGGCTGGTGACCTGTGACCCCAGTGAGAGGCGCTGTCTGATGATTTCAACTTCCTGCCTCCCATTCCATCCACACCAACCTTTATTCCCTAAGAAATTCATCAGGCGGTCTACAAGCCCTTCTAGCGCAGTCTGTCACAGAGCCTCTCTCCTCTCCATTCCCCCGGCTGCTGTCAGCGTTTAACCTGCCAGCTGCTCCTTTGCAATCTGTGTGCCAGCGATGGCATCTTACCAGGTGCACATCAAGTTAGACGTAATCTAGACCAGTCCCCAGCTTGTCACATTCCAACTTCTTCCTGTTTCAACCTCAGGAAAAGTCAAACACCTGTCTGTCTGTGGCCTCCAGGATCCCAGGAACGCTGGTCTCTGCCTCTCACAGTACCCCTTCCTCATCTTCTGCATTCCTCTGCTCTCACCACCTGGGCTCACTTCTGTCCCCAAACCCTAACACTAGGCTTCAGGTCACGAGGAGTTCTCGTTTGCTGGATCATCTGTAGCTGCCTTCATTTTCCACAGAGAGCTTTCTGGTAAGCAGCCCCTCTAAACTCTCTATCTTCTTCGGGATTCCCTCCCCAGCCTCCTGCCTGCCCTTGGCCTTCTGGAGATGGGTCTTTAGTTGACTCAAGGGAGAGGTGGGAAGAGTGCTTGTCCCTGGGGAAGATTGTGGTTTGTGCTATAAGAAAGAAACACAGATACAATTGATTGGCCGTGATGTTCACTCTTGGTCTATTCTAAGACACTGTGCTATTGTAAGAGGAGAGCTTGAGTCAGATTCCAGATGCTGCCACCCAGTTGCCCCAGGCTCCTTTGTTCAAATTTCCTGTCATAGTCGATGAGTGGCCACAAATTCCGCCCCACACTCGCCCTCAGAGGCAGAGTCTCTCCCATCCCGGTGAACTCTGGGCTGGGCTCTGGGCTGGGCAGCAGGACTGACTTTGGCTACTGGAGCATGTCTACGTGAGGAGCTCCGCGAATCACAAGCCCCTCCAGGCTGCCCCACTGGAATTCTGCCCCAGACCACAATGCTACCAAGAAGTCATTCGGCTTACTTGAGACACCATATCCAGGGGAAGGAGGATGCTTTAGCCAACAGCCAGCAGCAACTCAGGGGCCCATTTGGATGAACCCAGGTGTTTGGATGAGCCCCAGTTAAAGCAGTTAGAAGAGCTCTAGAGCCACCCAGAGCTATCACTCTGGGCTGCCATACCACTATGTATGGGGAGGGGCCCTATTTAGAAATCACTGGGTGATCGGATGAGCTGAGTAAATTAGATCAGATAAGCCAAGTAAATTAGTGTGTGGTGCATGCTCTGTCCATGTTAGGTTATTCTTCACTCTGTCGTCAGCCTAGTTCCGAACTTGAGTGGTGCAATTCTCGTAGGCTGGGTATCTGAAAGTGCTCCATGCTCTGATATGACCATGTTGTCTAATCGTATTTGCAAAAGAACCCTGGGGAATTGGTCCAGTAAGCCCAGAAAAGGTGGGATTTTAGGTCAATTAAGCTCATTTGATGACCATTTCTTGGGATGATTAAGGTGAAAAATGGGAACCCAGAGGCAAGTTAAAAATGTGTCATGTAAAATAATGAGTTCCATTTATTCAGTACCCACTGTGTGTCTGGAGCTACACCGAAGGACCGTGTGTCTCACCTTCTCCATATCTGACAGCACTGCAATTTTGCAAGTTTGCCGGTGCCCTCACAGTGAATTGGGGAGGAAGAGCTGGCCTGGCTGACTTCCGATACGAGGCTGGGCCCCTAGAGAGATTGGAATCAGTCAAGGCCAGCCTCTAAAGCTAGTCCAGGCTACAGAGAAACAGACAACAGAATGGAACGTGGAAGCCTCAGACCTGATAACTGTCACTCCCTGTTATAAGAAGTGCCAAAGACCATCCAGAGGAACGAGGCGTCTCCAGAGGAAGGTGGCAGGGTTTAGAGCGCTCACACACCTGTACCTGGAAGCACATCTGAGCTGGGGCTTTGGACTGAGCGTCGTCCTGACACACATGCCACAGTTGAATGAGATAGGAAAGGTAATTCCCCTTATCAGATGACCGCCAGCTTACTGAGGCTCAATTCCCTGTGCCCGTTTCTGGGCACAGGGAATTCCCAGACCATGGCAATCTGAGCCCATCTCTTACGTCCTGAGGAAGACTTCAGGAAATGAGAGTGGAATTGGAGTGGGGTGTGTGGAATGTGTCTGTGGTGATTGGTGGTGGGGGGGAGAGTTTGTGTTGGCTATATGTATATGTTTGTGAGTAGTTATCTAAGAATGGATGCCAGCAGATGAAACCACAGAGAAAGAACTTCAAAGCCAGGGGAAGGGAAGGCAAAGCTGCAAGTTTCTGAGGATGGGGAAACTGGGCACAGGAAGAGACTTGCAGGGAGCGTTTGCTGTTGCTGCTTGCCCAGTGCCCATTTCCTGTTACATTTGGAACCATTTTCAGATTGGCCTCATGAGACCCACAATTCTGTCTGGACAACCAGAACCCCGTGCCCTCCAGGATGTGGAAATTAGTTAATAAACGGGCCCATAAAACAATCAACATAACGAATTGGGGCATACTTCTGTTGGAATCAGACTGTCTGGAATATAAGCAGGGGGAGACTGGCAGCCATTTTTGGCATCATAGGAAACCTGTGAGCGAAGCCATTGTTTCTACCCCAGGAAAAAGCCAGAATCAAATACTATTAAATTCTACTGCCTGTAGAAATTCCTATCATCCAATAAGACCCACTAAGGCTCAGTCAGTTTGAGTTTTTGCATAATATATATATAAAGCTTTTTTTGTTCTTTTAAAGAAATTAGAAATCATTTAAATTATTTTAAAAAGTCCACTGACACTTCAGTCATTAGTCCAACTCCAGGGAGCCTAATTTAAAGCATACTTGAAGAATAAGGTAGGTCACAGAGTTCCAGAATCTGTCTTTGAAGTCAACAGAATTGGGTTGCAGCATAGACTCTACTGCTTTGTCTTAACAATGTAACTGTTGACTTGGTGACTTCACAGTATTTGTAGAATGGCTTTCTACATGCTAAAAACTCATTCCACTTGAGCACATAATCTTTAGAATACAAACAAAAAAACAAAGCAAAAACAAAAGCCTGCAATTATTAATTATGTGATCTGGTACAAATTATCTCTCTCACTTCTTTAGGCAATAATTTCTTCCTTTGTGAAAAAGTAATAAGAATTGCAGTCACTTTATCACACAAATGGATGAATACTCAGATGATATTTTGATCATAGGTCATCTTTCAGAGAGACTCAAAATTGTTTAGGAAGAGGTAATTTTTTCGGGAAGGACACGATTTGGAAACAAATACATGTGTCCTGGGATGAAGCCATTTTGTGGCTTGCAAAGTGCTAGCCCTGACTTCAGGAAACAGAAAAGCCTGATGTTAAACAAAGTCCAGGAACAAAATGGCCATCTCACTGCTGTACAGTCTTTGGGGTCAGCTTGTTTATGTGGTAGACATTTCACAACCAAAGGTGGCTGAGACGCTGGTTAAACTCCTGTCTGCATGAAGACAGGGAGGGGAGGGAATGAAAGGAGGAAGGGAGTAGGAGAGAAGGGAAGAGGGGAGGGGGAAAGCTTCCTTTCTCATTAAGGACATGACACAGGATCTGGAAACTTCCATTCTTTCCAGAATGCATTAGTCTAAGCCCGGTTACAGTGTTTTAGCCAAGGTGCAAAGGATTGTGGGGAATGTAGCCTTGACTGGCTTCACCTCATGAGGAAGAAAAACTAGGGTCACTGTTGACAAAGAGGGAATATCCTGTCCTATCTATTATCCCACACCTGATGGAGGCAATGCTGTATTCCGCATTCATTCACTCCAACTCCTCTCTTAGTCCTGGGTTTCAGCCATTCCCTGAGCAGCCAAGTGGGCCCGCATCCATCGGGGCCTGTGCTGGGAACTCTCTTCTCTCAGCAAAGAGCACTTCTTACACACGGAGTCCAGGCTCAGGGCCCGTCCCACGTGCATGTGTGCTCATGTGTGCACACACGTGTCCCAAGTCACTCTTCAGCTCAAGGCTATCTCTTTGCAAACTAAAAGACCACAAATACTCCATCTTAGCTTCTGCCTTATTTCCTTTTTTTTTTTTTTAAAGGAAACTCTTTCCTCTCATGCAGGAAAATCTAATTATGCAGTGACAACAGTTGGCTGACTTGGGCACAACACAACATGTCAATTTTCAGTTGCTTACACGGTCTCACAGAAACTGTTAGAAATTGTTTTGAAATCTGGCATACATTTCAGTCATGTTAATTCCTACAACAGTGCCAAACTTGATGAAATTTGGCTTTTCTACACTCCAGGGAAGGTGGGAGATTGGGAAAAAGGAAATTTTTTTTCCCCTCTGCCAGTGACATCATCCCTTAGTTCCCTGCCTCCTGATGAGCAGAACCCTCAAGTAAGCCAAGAAGGAGTCTAACTTCACATTTACTCTACTGTGAGACAAAATGACTGGAAGAGACTGGAGCTGTGCTATGAAACGATTGAAGAAATACAGATGGCATCATGTTTTTTTTCTTTTTTATTCCAACAGATTTGTGCCAGATGTGTGAACACTGGTAATTTCTCTGGGGCTCAACTCATGGCCGAGTATAGATTTCTGCTTGATGGGGAGAAATGAGAGAGCAAGAATCTGTCCCAGTGATGGTATTTACAGGACATGTTTTGCTTCTTCTTCCAAATCTGTCAAAGCAGAAACAGAAATCCCAAATTTCCCAGTTGAGCCTCTGACTCACCCTTTGTTCTGGACTCGGGTTTTTATCTCCTTGGTAATTGACAGACTGGAAAATTCATTTATGAAAGCATGTGGGAGAATCCTGGAAATGAAGCCTCTCAACTGGCTTGAGCACATCCTGTTTCTTGGTTTGTGGTGGTGACAAAATCAAGCATTCTGGAATGGTGTGTGCATCTGTTGAGAGGCCTTCTCCTTAGAAATGGATTCGTGAAAGAATACAAACAGAATGATGCTTCCCCTCAGTTATAGTGAGGGAAGAAAAAAGCAAAACCAGTCATTTCCAAAGATTTTCTGCTAGACTCATTCTGATATTCTATGCCTGTACCCATTGTCATATTAGATGATTCTGGGAGCCTGAGAGTTTTTTTTCTTTTTTTTTGTAAAGCTCAATTTCTTAGTGCAACTTTAGTTTTACAATCAAAGAGAATATTCAAAAGACTTAAAAGGAAACAGGAATATTTATGATTTCTCGAAAGATTCAGGGCTGATCAAATAATTACTTGTTTGAAATTAACTTAATTTCAGAATCACTATAAATTATCCATACTTTGCTATTTTCTGTAAAGTATTTCAACTAGCTTTAAATAAAGAGAGATCTACTATGATGGAGAAGATATAAATAGAGAAATTAGGAAGACAGAGCAAAAGAAGGAGCAGATCATGAACTAGAAAACGAAACACAGATTGTGTTTCTGGACTGCAGAAAAACCTATTTGCTACTGTTGAATTTTAAATTTGCTTTTGACCTTTGGTGAAAATGGAAACCTGACTAACTACTCCAGAGAAGGATGATACCAATTCTCTTTAGGGAAGAGATTTTATTTGTGACATTCACATTTTGGGTTCTCCATGGAAGGCAGTTCCATTCCCAGAAACGTTTGGCAGTAACTACAGACCCTTTTGGTGACCAAAGCTGGCAGAGGGGAGCTGTGGCTGATGCCGGGCGGGAAGAGGAGAATGCTGCGGAATGCTTCACGACCCCTCTCAGCAGAGAATACCCGCAGTGCAGGGCTGAGGATCCCAGGTTGTGAAGTTGCATTTTCACGTGAATGTTGACCATGGCCTCTGTGCTGCTCCCACAGGGTGTGGTTTGAGAACAAGACAGATCTGAGCAGAAATTCATGGTCCATTGGCTACCAGCTGTGTACATTAGGGCAAACTGGCTAACCTCTCAAAACAGTTTCTAAAAGATAGTTGTACCAAGCCTACCCAGGGCTTCTCGGGCCGGACAGGAGTGATGTTGATAGACAGCAGCTTCCTGAGCTCTTGGCATGGACAGAGCTCTCCAGGGAGGCAGCCATTCCAGGAGTCACCAGGCAGAGGATAACACAGCAGGAATCTCCCCAGAGGCCACCATGGCTTTGAACACAGCGGCTGAAACTCTGATATGAGTGGTTCTACTCACTGATGGGCTGCAGAAAGCCTAGAAATGTGGATAATGTGCCCGCGATGCCTTTTCACAGCAGTACCAAGCTGACCGACGGTCGGTGGCGGATTCTTTGCGAGGGATTTAGAGCACGGTGGCTTGAGGTGGCCCCAAAGGGCTGCACCACACTCTCTGGCAGCCAGAAATGCAGGTGGCAGAATGACAGATGAAATACCTACCTCCTGGTCACCGGGGTTTTCACACAGAGTCACTGAGAAATTTGTCATCCAATACAAATATGCAGCTCTCTAAGCTTCTGCTTTTCGGGAATATATTCAGGGGTCACTGCCTTTGAATTTAGGCAATTTCTTTTGATCAACAACGAAAACCAAATCTGGAATTCTGTAGTGTGAAAATATGTCTTGCCACTGTTATAGAGGCACTGCTCGCTGCTAAAATCAATTTCAGATTCCCATGGCTGAGCCCAGGAGGCTCAAAGTTCCAAGTGAACAACAGACCAGTGATGGTGTTTGTTTGTAGTGTGCAGGATCCCAAAGCTAGCTTCTAGCTCCAACATTTGCCAACTCGAAGTCTTCACTTTCTAGCAAGAAAATGAATACAAAGAGAGACCAGAGGTCAATGGGCTCCATGTGGGGCTCGTGTTTTCATCTCTGCTTACCTTTTATGGATCACATGCATCACGTTTCTGGGAGATGGTGCCCTGCTGGCTGCGTACCTGTGCATATAGGTTGGTGGACAGTGACACCCCCCCCACTGTTGCCAGGCACTGGCAACTGCTCAGCAAAATGTTTCCACCTCCAAAGCAAAGATAAAATATCCATCCCTAAGATTTAGTTCAGCCCCTTACATTGAAGCAGTAGAAAAAATGGAAAAAGTGGACATATGACAAGTTTGATAGACTGGTTAAACTCTAAAAAGGCCATTATTCAAATATTTATGGATCCTTTCAGCTAATGGATTCAAATTTATAATGCTGCACTTGTCAACAAGATAATTTTGAAAAAAAAAAAAAAACAACCAACCACCCAACATTAAAGGCTGAGCAGTTTGGTCCTTTCTAACCCTGAGGTCTCTTTTCTCTCCAGCAAATGAGCAGCTGTTCCAAATAAAAATGGAACATCCCTGCCCATTGTGTTCTGAGACCCACCACACGGGTGTGCCAGCCTCGAAGCTGGGCTTCAGAGAGGAATCTGGCATGTGATGAGATGTCCAAGACAAAGAGGAAGGCATCAATCTCATCCCAAGAAGGAAGAAAGACAACCTGGTGCTTCCCTGGAGTTCTTGCACAGCAGGGAGCTTGCTGTCACAGAAATGGACTCTTAAGTGAGACGGTATGATGCCAGGCAGCACTTCTTGTCTCCCAGGGCACCAGGGAGACAGCAAAGAGTATCTGACACCATTTCTGGCAATTCATGCATTAGCAAAACTGGGTGGCTGCTGCATTGCGGGTGGTAATGCTCATGAAGCAACAGATAATAGGATGAAAGTCTTTGTGGAAAAAGCAGGCACTGTAGGGTTCTGTAAGCACATATGTTTAGGTATATTTTTTATAGTTTCCTTAATTAAAAATGTATCAAATTAACTGAGTTCAATAGTATGGTCTCCACGCGCATGATATTTTGAGATGCAAGACAAAGCTGACAAAGGACACGAGGTCCTGTACAGGCCTATGTGTCCTTTCTCTCTCCGCTCAGGGAAGGGACCAGGACCCAGGAGCTCCCCAAATTTGCTATCAAGGGAGTTCAGAGCCAGGCCTTCCAAGCCTCACAGTGAAGTGGGTGAGCCACACCCAGAAATGAGCCACCATGAGAGAGTCAGTGCACAGAGCTGTCCTTTGATAACCGCAGAAGCTAATACCATCTGCACAGGATTAAACAATACTGTGTTTAAATGTGCAGAATGATGATGCTACCTATAGAATTTGCAAAGAAAGCTTATGACCCCCAATTGAACCTTGTTAAAGAGGAAAAACCTAACAAATTCTAGAAATAACTATTGTTGGTTATTTAGTGACAGGTAATACATTACTCTAAAAAATAAACAGTGGCTTAGAATTAAACATTATTTCTCTGTTCAAGAACTTCACAAGTGGCCTAGAGCAGCTATTTGAGCTTAGGGTCTCTCTTGAATTTACAGTTAAACTGTTGCATGGCCGCATCTTAGAAGGAAGGGTCCTCTTCCAACACAGCTCACTCACAGGCTGGCAGCTTGGTTCTGGCTTCCATTCTTCCTCACACAGTCCTATCCATTGCTGCTTGAGCAGCCTTAGAGTATGGAGTCTTGGGTTCTTTAGTACCCCAATCTAGAAGAGTGTGGCAAGAGCAGTAAAGCCTTTATGACTTAGCTATGGAAACCAGCATTGATTCTTCCATGTCTTTGTTTAGACTTCCCTATAAATCTCATGACCAAGCTGACACCAGGCCCAAGGAGAAGCCAAGAGTCACTGATGAGTTACTGTTTCAAGGCCTGAGGAAATAGCTCCCATCTTTTGCTATGAGTAATGTCACAAGACTTACATTTGAAAATGACCAGCACTATGTCACAAAAAGAAGTGTGTAGTATGGAAGTTTATCTCTGCTGGAAGATTTAAATATGAATTAAAAATTTATTTCAAGTTTTTCTACAGCTTTTTACTGTAGTTCAACTGTCATAATAAAAGGTAGTGGAAACAAAGAAGGAGACTGATCAAGAGAAAATTGTTAAGATTTTGGTACATGCTCTGTGCAAAGCAATATCCTACATAGTTTAAAGTGTGAGTTTTATACAATACCGACAGCTTTATTCTTTTTATATTTTTGCCTCTATGAGACTTGAACTCAGTGCTTCAAGCTCTCATTTGGCTTTCTTGGGTCATGCTCCAGCCCAACTTTTGGCTAGTTAATTGGAGATAAACTATCTAGAACTTTTCTGCCCATGCTGGCCTTGAATCTCCATCCTCCAGAATTATATGTTTAAGCTACCACTGCTTGCATTGTTTCTATGTTCAAGCAGGAAAATAAAATACAACTGGTAAATAAGTCTGGGAAAGAGTCATCAGAGTTCTTTTTACAAGTCTAGCCTTATATATGAAGCTTTCCTCCTTTCTCAATGATAATACATCTTATGAAGTTCAATAACGTGCCCAGTATTTTATGTTGGACTTCATTCTGCTTCTTGCTTTCTCCTTTGTGGAAGAATGAAGTGTCCATTTGCATTGATAGCATGGTATTAATTACCACCAACCCAATGTGAAGAAATCTCAGGCTTGCCCAAAGGCATTGGAGAAAGATTTACTTTTTCATAAAGGTTCCCTTGGCCACTGTAATCCTTTAGAGATTAAACATATTATAATTCACGAAAGGATTTATAATTATTTCTGTGTACAGGCAGACTAATTTTTCTTAAAGAAAAACATTGATGCAAGCTGAGAATAAGTAGCTCAAGACTATAATCATAGCTATTTGGGAGGCAGTTTTGGAAGATTGTAGTTTAAAGCTGATCTGGACCAAAAGAAAGTTGAGAGACTCCATCACAATCAATGTCTGAGTATGGTGGCCCATACCTGGCATCTCAGAACAAAGAGACACAGTCATAGGAGGTTCACAGTCCAGGCCTAACTGAGCAAAAAGTGAGATGCTTTTGCAAAGACAACCAACACAAAAAAGTGGCTAGTGTTGTGGCCTCAGTGTTAGAGCCCCTAACTAGCAAGTACAAGTCCCAGAGAAACAAAACACAACAAAAGCCCTACTGCAACAGATGGACATTACTTTTTCTCCCATTATTTTGAACAAGAAATGTAGCATCCTTGCTTTCCTAATCTTGGAGACTATTGGCAGTGCCACACAGTCAGCATCCAGTCACCTGCATACTACACTGAGGAGCTTTGGCATCGTGCTAGGGGTTGAACCAGTGGGGGGAAATTAGATAAATGCACAGGCATAATATTGAAAGGGATTACAAATTAACGGAAAAACTGAATAAAAGGAGGAAGCTCAACAATGCAGAACTTCTAGGATTTACTTGACACACCAAAGAGGCTAGCTGACTTAGGGTCACACTAGAATCCACAAAGCTAAGTTTCAGGAGAAGAATTTTTTTCCTTCCTTTTTTCTTTTTCTCTTTTTTTTTGTTGGTACTGGGGTTTGAACTCGAGGTCTTATGCTTGTGAAGCAGGTGGGTCCTCTCCTACTTGACCCAACCCTTCTTGTTTGGGCTATTTTTCTAATATGGTCTCACATTTTGTGTGAGCCAATCAGGACCCTGACTCCTCTTGTAATTCTCATTTGGATGAGATGACAGGCATATATCACAATTCAAACCTTTCTGTTGGTTGAGATGGACTCTCACTAATTTTCTACACAGGCTGGCCTCAAACTGTGATTCTCCTAATTTTAGCCTCCCGAGAATCTGCAATTACAGACTTGAGCCACCGAGCTCCAGCTTGGAATAGAATTTTGCCCTTTTAGGTGTCTTTTATTAGTGTTTAATTAGCATGTCTTATTTGATTTCTTCTTCCATAAGGAGTGGGAAATGTTTTTGTTGGTGTGGAGAAAATCTTAGATTTTAATGAAAGAGGAATCACATCACTACAGAACACAATAGGAATTGAAGAACTGCATAGACAAAAAGCATTTCAAAGCACATGGAAACATGGAAAAGGCAGTGTTTGTTCATGACTTCGAATGTGCCCATCTTACTGTGTTGAGAAGTATCTGGGATGAGCCCTTTGTACTTCAGCACTGCTAGCTGAATGCCTGGTGCCTTGCCTGAAGTCCTGTCTTCTTGAATGAAAGGAATTTGGCTGGAGAGCTCATGCAGATCCTAAGGAAAATGACTCTGGTTCATCTCTGATTCCTGGGGAGGCAGCGGGCAGACGGAAGGCAGAATCAATGCCAAAATGAACACTGCTTTGAATTTTAATATAAAAGTTGGGCCAATGCAAAAGTGATCGCAAAGAGGTGAGAGGGGCTGATGGAATGTGATGGAGGATGGCTCCATGTCTGACATAGGGAAAGACCAGAGAGTGCGCTGATGTGGAGAGAAGTTTGAACCAGGAGTTTCATAAATACGTAATGGCCACTGAGGGGTTCGACAGTTTCATATTTAAAGAGATATTTATGAACTATTGCAGGTCTCAGTATGGCTCTGTGCTTCTCTCTCCCTTTCTTATTGCAGCTGAAGGGAAACAACAAGTTCTAAAGAAAAAGTGTGGGCCTGCTTACAGCCACCTAGGGCCTGTTCAGCAGAGTCAATGTAAAAGTTAGCCCAAGTTTTGATTGTAAACTGAACTTTTATTTCTACCCCTGATGCTGGCTTTCAAGCATTCTTCCACACAGATTCAGCCAAATGCCAGGCAAGTCATCACAGTGTGACTTTGATATAAAAGTTGTGTTAGGATAGATAAAGGACTCCATAGAGCCAAGCACCCAAAGCTTCTCTGTCCCCAGACTTCCAGCTGATTGTTGAGACAAATGTAGCCAAAGTAAGCTGCTGTTGCTCTATGTCCATGTTTTGGTTCCCTTTGTTTATTTAGAATTAAGGTGTGTTGACACCCCGATTACAGCAGTGCACAATTCTTGCCCCACCATCTCTGCCTCTATCCACCATGTGTTATCTGAGACGTCCAGGGAGTGATCGACAAACATTCAGCAAAGTCGGGAAGTGAGAATACAGATACAAATGTGTTCACGAGGGCATGTATTAATGAGAAGAGATTATACAGAATACATTTAGGTGTATAAAGCTCTCCTCTCTTTGCCAGCTATGTGAAATTCTACATCAATGCAAATATGCTTATGATTATAAAAATAAGAAGATAGACTTTAGGTTTTTTTTTTGCCAGTCTTGAGCTTGAGCTCAGGGCCTAAGCACTGTCCTTGGATTTTCTCAAGGTTAGAGCTCTACCGCTTGAGCCTCAGCACCACTTCTGGCTTTTTTCTATGTATGCGGTACCTAGGAATAGAACCCAGGTCTTCGTGCATGCTAGGCAAGCACTCTACCACTAGGCCAAACTCCCAGCCCAACTTTAGGTTTATTTTATGAATTTTACATTCTAATTCTGAGACAGTTAGATTGCCTCCCATGATTTGTTTTCCTGCCTACATTGCTTCAAGTTCATTTTTATAGACGCAGAGTTATCTGTCCCGCTTCTCTGTCATGTGGGTTCAGATTCCATGGTTAGGAGGTTAAGGTCAGAGCCCGGCATGAAGATGACTCTGCGTTACCCCCAGCCATCTTTCTTTACTCCTGCAAAGAGGGCAGCACTTGCCTAGGACAGATGCAGACATCCACTCCGCCCTGGACCAGTGGAGTGGAGGCATCAGTGATTCCTCTTCCTGGGCACTGGAGATACTTGTAGTTAATGATCAGTTATCTGCAGACAGGTGTCTCAGAAAAGTGTCTCGACTTGAGATTTTCTATTCCATCATCCTGTCCATGGAATAGTACACCCAAGATGGTTGAAGGGACTTACCTGCTTCTCTTTAAGTAAATGAGGTTTGCTTTGAAAAGTGTTCTCAGTTTTCCTGATGACAGATGTGACTCCCCAAAGACACAAAGTCCTCAGAGATAAGTGAGTTTGTTCCATGATGAATGCATTTCCTTCTCTGAGCATCTGCCAGACCGCAGAGCATTCCCTGAGTTTTGGTTTGGCCATACCAGGAATGGCACATGCACACAACCTCCTCTCTCCACCTGCTGGTGCGTCCTGCCTAACACTTAGGCAGTATCATGGGAAAACCAGAGTGTCTTTCCACCAGTGTGGTTTTAAAGACAAATGGTTTAATCTGCAGAGCCCTCTGATGATAAGATAATGGGAATCCCCAGGGAGACTTCCATGTCAAATCAATTTCTATTGATATTTAACTGCTAAGTCTCTTCAGATGTTCTATCTAATATATTCCACAATCCATAAAGACTGGCTCTCAACCTGTAGACATCTTCCTTGTATCATTAGGAGAAAGGGGTGTCTCAGGCCTCCAATTCAGACATATTTTAGGATTATATGATGACTTTTACTTGCTGGGTCAAATAGAATGGGGGAGGGGGAAAGCCAAGAGAAGGACAATGGTAAGAATGGTTCCCTGAGCAACAGGGTAGATAGCAGTGTAGACCAAAATGAGGTCAAGTCAACAAGAAGACATCAACAGAAATTAAAAAAGAAGGCAGTGAGTTTTCATAGACTGGTGAGGAGGGCTGGTTTACCCCTTTCTTCCTCTTTCCTCTAAAGCCTGAAACCTTCATAATGCCAAAAAGTGGGGATCGCATGACATAACTGACAAATATCTGTCAGCTCCAGTCTCTTACGTAAAGCTTCAAAATTACTACGGTAAAAATAAATGACTAGGAAATTTGTTTAATAACCAAAATCAAGAAAAGATGTGTTAAAAGTTGAATTATCTTATCTTAGAATATGATAAATTCCCAATGTATGTGAACTGAGAAGTAATGGTCAATGATGAACAAATAGCGTCTCACAGGAGCGCATCAATTGCTCAGGCTGTGTTATAAGAAGGGGCAGAGCTGGGATTGGACTGAAGAGCTTCAGCACACAGTGGCAATCTAATGCTGAAGGCCTGGGGCTGCCACCACCACCACCACTACCACCTCTACTACCACCACCACCACCAATACCATCACCATCACCACCGTGACCACCACCACTATCACCACCACCATCGCCACCATCATCACCATCACTACCACCATCACCAATGCCATCACCATCACTACCACCATCACCACCACCACCATCACCAATGCCATCACCATCACTACCACCATCACCACCACTACCACCACCAATACCATCACCATCACCACCGTGACCACCACCACTATCACCACCACCATCGCCACCATCATCACCATCACTACCACCATCACCAATGCCATCACCATCACTACCACCATCACCACCACCACCATCACCAATGCCATCACCATCACTACCACCATCACCACCACCACCATCATCAATGCCATCACCATCACCAATACCATTACCACCACCATCACCATCACCAATACCATCACCATCACTACCACCATCACCACTACCATCACCATCACCACCACCATCATCAATGCCATCACCATCACTACCACCACCACCATCACCAATACCATCACCATCATTACCACCATGACCACCACCATCACCATCACCACCATGACCACCACCACCATCACCACCACCATCAACACCATCATCACCATCATACCACCATCATCAATACCATCACCATCACTACCACCATCACTACCACCATGATCACCACCATCACCATCACCATCATGACCACCACCACCATCACCACCACTATCAACACCATCATCACCATCATACCACCATCATCAATACCATCACCACCACCATCACCAATGCCATCACCATCACTACCACCATCACCATCACCAATACCATCACAATCACTACCACCACCACCATCACCATCACCACCACCATCACCAATACCATCACCAGTACCACCGCCATCACCATCATCATCATCACCACCACCATCGCCAATACCATCATCATCACCACCACCACCATCACCACCATAATCACCACCAGCATCACCAATACCATCACCACCACCACCACCACCACTACCACTATCATCCTCCCCACCACCATCACCAATACCATCACCACCATCACCATCACCACTATCACCACCACCACCACCACTCCCACCACACTCCCACCATCATCACCATCACTCCCACCTCCACCATCATTCCCACCACACTCCCACCACCAGCATCACCACCACCACCTCCACCATCACTATCACCAGACTTGGGGAAGCAAGATGGAAGGCAAACACAAAACTCTTCCTTGGTCCCAGTTGATGCGTGACTTTGTGGTGCACTCTGAATATTATTAAGTGTTTGAATTTCTTCTGATGTCTCTTTCACAGAGATGACTGTCTTTCTGTTTCCTTGACAGCCTCTGCAGGACCAAATTGACAGCTCTTTAAAGGAGGCTGACGGAAAGCAGCATTAATTAAGTCATTGCCGGACTGTAATTGTGTTAAGAAGTAAAAATCTAATATGAGAAAAGGTTAGTGAGTCCTCTCTTGTGTCAGATTTTCTACTCCCTATGAATATTAATGTCCTTAATGAAGACAATCTTTGCTTCATCAAGCCGTTGTGCGGCATTCAGGTGCCAAATCCCCGCGCCATTGATTTGTTTTTAAAGAACAAATATGTCAGGAGAGAGTGACTGTCCTGTTTTTTTTCTATTTTATTTTTTATCCGCATCATAGAGAGAGCTTTTGTATTCCTGGGAAGGGTTTATAGATTTTGTGTGCGTGTACAAGGAGGGGAGGAGGTAATAATGTGCAGGCGAGGTAAATGAGTTACAGTAATTTAATATTAGTGTTGTGTTTGATCGCATTAGCTCCTTTTCTGTGTGTATGTGAGCAATCATCATTTATTCGTGGGGATGAGACCAGCAGTTGTAATGATAAAATAGGGATTCTCTTCTGAAGAAGGTAGGCTGCTGTGGAAGCATTAAAGCGAGTCTGCAAGAGTCTGCTTCTGCTTCCTCGTCAGATTCAGCCCATAATGAGTGTGATAATGCAGACGAAGGATGAGGAAGGGTGCTTTTCAGGCAGGGTGTGGCTCAAGTGCGCGCTCTCTCTCTCTCTCTCTCTCACACACACACACATTATTTACTCTCATCTCCTATAATCGAAGACAAAAAATATATCTTTTCTCCAATATTCTTGGACACAAGGAAATAAAATTTTATAAATATAAAAATATATATTATATGTATTATAAACATAAACTTTATAAATGTATATTTATAAATATATAAATATATATTTGGGGGGGAAGAGGGAGGGAAACTAATTAATGCCTGTAATTCCAGCTAATCAAAGGCAGAGGTAGGAGGATCAGCCATGGTCCGTTGCACACCAACTCAGGAAAACTTAATGTAATGCTCTATCTGACACATAAATGGAAAGCACAAAGGATTGGGGTAGGGGCATGGCTCAAGTGGTAAAGCCTTGGCCTAGCAAAAGTACAAATTACTTGGCTCTCTCCTCTCTGGGTAGACCAGAGTATCCTGCTTCTGGGTATAAAGGGAGATTTCTCCCTTTTTGTTTATTGTTTTTGTTCCCCCTTTTCTTTCTTGGAGATCTGACTCAGTGAACACGTTATGTTCTAATCTCCCTGGCTGGAGCCTGGAACCTGTTAGTGGTTAGATTTGGGCTGGGCAGGGAGTGGCATGGGAAATCCAAGTCATGAGAACTGTTGCTTGCACTCACACATCTGGCAGGGTGTGTGTGTGGGTGTGTGTGTGTGTGTGTGTGTGTGTGTAGGGATAACCAAGGGCTTTCCTTGCTCACAGTCTTCTATCCATCATCTGTGGAATGGTTCTTTTCCTCACTGTCCAGGGTGGTTGTCAGTGCTCTGGGTATCACATTCCTTGTGGAACAGCTACCGAAGGAAGGGCCAGAATGTACCGTAACCATACCTGGGCCACACAACTCATTTTCACCTATGAATTCACCTATTACCATGTAATGTACCATGGCCATATCAGTTTTCTATTGCTGTAGTCAAAGGTATTTAGTAACTTAAAGTAGCACAGCATTAGCCTCTCAAGGTTTGCATGGGTCAGGAGGAGGAGGAGCTAAGTTTTCTGCCTAAGTGTCTCCAGGCTGAAATCAGGTATGATTCTCTGTGTTCTCTGAGTTCTCTGATGATGCGTGTGGCTTATTTCCTTCTCCTTTTTGCTAGCTGTCAGTCAGAGGGCCCCCGACTCCTGCTGCACACAATGTGTGGCAGGCTCCTCTGATGAGGTCAGGCCCACCTGGATAATTCTCCAAGTCAGCTGGTTAGTGACCAATTACAGCAGTGGTTTCCCCTCACATTCACAGGGTGATGATCCTTCAGGTCACATTAGTGCTGGAAGCTGAGATGCCTGGGACTGTGGTGCTCAGAAGGACTAAGCATCTTCTCCACGTTCATGAGTGGCATGGTCAAAGATGGCAGCCATGTCTTAATGAATCTAGACCTCTGGAGAGGTCATAAAGAGTGGTTAACCAGACCCATGGTTCTCCACAGTGTCCTTTAGCTGTGTGTCTGCCAGGTGTAAATAAGGTTTGAATGTAAGGACTTCCATGTGCTCAGAACTAGATGGGAGAGGCTCTGGGGATGAGGCAGGATGGAAAGTGGATGCCTGGCTATGACTCTCTTGGGCCAGAGGGACCGGAACCATCCATTAACATATGTTGCTATAGCAAAACACTGGGAACTATTGTATCCATTTTTCATTGGAATCTTTGGGATAGAAGGAGTGGAGACGAGAAGCTTGTGAGCTACACAACCAAACTCTTCCATCAAACACAAGGCGTAGGAGAAAGCAGTTCCCATGGAAGGTTCTCATACCTCATTTCTGCCCCTCGACAGATTTTCCCATTTCAGCGCCCATGCCTTGGCATTCTGGACCCAGGGGAAATGCATGTTTTATTAGTTCTCTGTGAGCACAGTGCAAATGGCTAGGTTGTTTCTGCACTGCTGGGAACAGAGCTGGCTGCAGATTCCTTCCTGAGAAGTGGGAGAACGTCAGGACTGGCAGCTGACAAGGCTGTGCTGCCAAAGTGAGGAGGAGTGGCGGAAGCAATGTCCTTCACCACTGGTCTGCTCAGTTCTTTGTGAAGAGAGAGAGTGGGAGACATCGTGCAAGCCTTCACAAGATGGCGAGGAGTGCCAGTCCACAGCTCAAAGGTGCTAAGTCTAGGGATTTTCTGATTTTTGTGGTATAAAAGAGAGGGGGGTTTCTGGGCACAGATGCCATTATGGTGTTCTTTCCTGTAGGACCTACTTGTGTGTGAGCAGTTTGGGGTCTCAGCACCAGTGATGCTTGCCTTCTCCAGATACTGGGTAGGCAGCTTCATGACCAGCTTCCTGCTAAAGTCATGTGGATCTTTCTCATTGCCTCACCAGGCCTGGAGTCTGCCTGCTCTCTCCTGCTAGGCCAGCGTCCACCTGACCCTCTCCTCTCATTCACTCACTGTGGGTTCTCAGTACTCTTGGCTAGTCATTCACTCGCTGTGAGTTCTCAGTACGAGTTGGTGAGTCATTCACTCGCTGTGGGTTCTCAGTATTCTCTGGTTATTCTTTTGCTGTGAGTTGTCACTCCTCTCGTTAGAATTCACACGTGCTGTTTGCAGATGAGCATGTGCTAATAACATGATATTGAATAGTGTTCATGTGGATAAAAAGCCCACATTCTTCATGATAATCATTGAAATGTATCACACTTCTGGATTTATTCTATGGAAAGATGTAGTATACATACTTTTCCACATTTATCCCACTTACTCTCTGGGCATTATATATGTGCATGTGTATTTATTGATGTATGTATATGTATATACATATTGATGTGTATGTATATTTCACATGCAAATGCTGTATAGAGTGAACTGGAAGACAGCAATGAGCCAGGTATAGTGATGTATGCCTGTAGTCCCGGATGACCAGGAAGTGAAGGGTAGAAGAATCAAGGTCTAGGCTAGCTTGAGCAAGAAGCAAGGGACCTTATCTGAAAAAAAAATTAAACTCAAATCAGAAGAACCAGCGATTGGCTCACCTGTGCCTTGGCTGCCTCCGAGTTCAAACCTCACCACTGTCCTCCCTCAAGAATAGTGCAAAGCGAGAAAAGAGGAGCAAGCAGGGAACTCCAGCCTCTAGGGATGGTGAGGGCTCGTCGGGTTTCCTTTGTTCTTCACGTCTCCCCAAATCGGAACTGAAGGAGCCAGACACCAGCAGGGATGGAAAAATGAAAGACACTGGTGGGCCATTCTCTGCAGTAATAGAGACTGCTTGGTCACCCCAGGCAGCCAATGTCATGTGAGACATAAATGATCCAATCCACCCCAGAGAGCCAAGGCTCCCATCCACCTCAGCTCATCCACCCAGCAGGGGTCAGGCTCTTCCTCTTCCAGGGGCATCACATGTGGCCTGTGCAAGCAGCACCATGGCCCTTGCCCCATCTGGGAGCGTGGGGACTGATGGGAGCCCGAGGGTATCCCTCCCACCCACCTCCCGTGGGAAGCTGGGCTTTGACAAGAGGGAGGGAGGTGGCTGTGGAAGGGTCACTGGGGGCCCCTGCTGATGTTGGAAATGCCCCATTTATCACTGTCAGCCTCCTGCCTGTGATGTCATCCCACAGTTCCGCAAGACGTTCCTCAAGGAGAATCTGGGCCAGGACTTTGTGGGATTTCTGGAGTTGTACTTTCAGCTGCTCGACAGACTATCCTGATCTCAATAGAACCAGATTTACTTAACAAGCCAGAATACAAAATACTCAGTGTCCTGGTTTTCATGTATTACCTTGTCTTGCTTTCCTTGATTCCCTTACAATAGCATAATTAGTAACAACATGCCAGGGAAAAGGCCAGGCTAGAGACCTGGCTCAGGTAGTTATGTACCAGTTGAACAAGTGTGAGGCCCTGAGTTCAAACCCAAGTACCAGCAAAAGAAAACAAAATCTTTTCTAGTCTCACAAAGAGATTGTTTAGAAGCTCCATAGTTTTTGCCCTAACCAGCTAGTGAGTTAAATAGCAACAAAGAGAGAGTTATAAAATACATGGAAATCTCTACCAAGCTCTTCACACAAGGAATTTGTCCTATTGGCATGTGAAAATCCACTGACAGATAGTTGTGACCTCATCACACCTGGTGTGTTATCTCTTGATAGTTCCCATGAGCGCTTCTAGAAAGGGCTTTGTTAGCACATGGGCAAGGCTTTCCACTGCACTGGCCCAATTCTCAGAATGTGACTCCCGTTTCTCCTTGACCTAACCCAAAGGTAAAGGTGTCTGTCCTCTGCTCTGGGGGCCATTGCTCCATTCATGAGGGACAGCAGCCCTGAAAGCTCAGGCAAGGTCCCTCTCTCCCCAGCTTTCTTTCAGTGCTAGGTGGAGTTTAATGGGAAAGACTTCCCAAGAGCCATTCCAGGCAAGATGCCACATTTCTCCCTTCCTTCTCCTGACTCCTGTTACTTCAGGCTATTTCCATGGCCCCACAGAAAACCCTTCCTTGAAAACCTTCTGTCTCTTCTTTCCCATGGGAACTGTTTTTGCAGTGGTTTCTGAGTTTGTGTGGTTGCCAGATTTAATGCAGTGTAGACCCCTGTTTCCAAATTCAGCTTTGCACATCGATGATGTTCTGTGACCAAGTTTTC
This sequence comes from Megascapheus bottae, assembly GCF_031878675.1. Classification (NCBI taxonomy): domain Eukaryota; kingdom Metazoa; phylum Chordata; class Mammalia; order Rodentia; family Geomyidae; genus Megascapheus; species Megascapheus bottae. The sequence goes on from NC_143526.1 coordinate 41,623,189, forward strand.
TACAGATCTTCAATGAAATAACAGAAAGAAGGCACACCCAGCACACTCACTCTTTACAAGCCAAATGGATTGGTGTTTTAAAATGTAGTCTTTTACCCAGATATTGTGCTGTGCTTTTCCCATCTTTGTTCAAAAAAATGCCTTCCCATCTCTGTAAAGGTGTCTGTTAATACATACACATGTATTAATGGACATGTGATAGAGTCAAGAGAGAACTCAGTATAATTCCTTAGAAAGGAAAAGTAAAAGTTCAACAAAATTAAGCACCTGGAAACAGGTACTCGACCACCCCCACCCCATGGTGAGGTCAAGGAGAAAGGACAGATGAATGAAGAAGAGAAGGAAAGAATTCAGCCAAGAACTCAATGTAGTTTCTACAAAATTAAGAAGCTTGCGGGAAAGGGTGGTTTGGGAGGGATGAATGGGAATGTTGAAAGAGGGGCATTGATCCACATGCATTGTATTCATAAATCGCTGTTAAGTGGCAAATCCTTTACACAAATAATTAAAGATGCTAATTTACAAATTTAAAAAGAAAGGAAGCAGAGAGCACTTGCACATGCCCTCCCTCATAGAGTTCCCTCTGTATTTGGTTGGCTCTGAAAAGACTACATCAAGACACGTTTTTTAGCTTGGCACATGGAGGAATTGTTTTAATGTCTCAGACTGCGGGGTCCTTCTATTTTCTACCTTATTTACATTTGTTCCACCCTGTGTGTTTGGAAAAATGTTGCCATAAATGATGGATAATGCATTTGAATGAGAGAAAATGGTATAAGGGAAAAAAATTGGATAAAATTACTCAGGTGAATGTTTGTGTGGAAGTAATATATTCAGAGAAAGATTATTTGAAAAGGAACAGAATTTTGCTTTGGCTGAATAGAGAGGCCTAAGATAAGATAAAATTATAAGGAGACCATGAGCAAAAATGCCTATGTGTTTTCAGATTTGCTTTCATGGCGCCCACCCGCTTTTCCAGCCCCTCCTTGCTCTTGTTCCAGCCAGTCCCAACCACTAGAATCCCTTCCTGCATTGTGTACTGGGGTTGGGGAGCTGGGGCATCCTTTCTTCTCTCCCACCTTGATCTGCTTCAATCCAGCTTTCAGTGCTAACCTTAATGATAGCTCATCGGCAGCTCTTCCTGCAGCTCTTCCTGACCCCGTTCCTCTTCCAGACAGGGCCGCTGCTAACTCACACTATTTCCCTCCAAAACATGAATCAATTAAGATTAAATCTGCATTGTTTTTTTTTGTATAGTAATCTTTCTGTTTGGCCTAGTATTCCCCATAAGCAAGTGTGTATGTGTGTGTGTATGTGACAATTTTGTGTGTGTGTGACAATTTGTGTGTGTGTGTGTGTGTGTGTGTGTGTGTGTGTGTGTGATAGCTCTGATGCTTAGAACTGTATAGGATACATAGTAACTACTCAATAAAAGAATGAAGAAGTAAATGTTTGGTTTGATTCCAATCATTCTGATTTGAGGATAATCAAAAAGGCAATCCAGATTCTTTAGAACTCAGATTCTGAGTTCTGATCCTTAAGTTTACAGCAAACATGTGTATTATTTTATGCATCGATTCTATTGTTTTGTCCAATGTTTAAAACAAAACTTAACCAAGTGGTTTTTCATTTTACCTAGATGCACCTCTCCTGTATGAAGTTGGTCACTGTGAACAGACATAGTAGAGAGGTCAACTTACCTAGCTATGAAATTGTCACTGAGAAACCCCCTGTACCACTAATTTATGCTGAAAATATGATGATAATGATAATTAATTGTTGTTTCAGAAAAAAGTTTGTTATGGTGCCATTATCCAAAATATCGTTTGTGTAGCACTGACTTATAACCATTTACAATTGGAAAACCAGAAAAAAATGTTAGATTTTGTTTGCTACAGTGAAAGACTCTTAAATATACCAGGAAAACCAAAGTGGGGGCCTTAAAATGAAGTGTTTTCTAAATATATTTGACCACAGAGAATCACTGGGTTATATACCTTCTTTTAGAAACGCAGCCATGTGTGAGAAAAAGCAGGTCAATATTTCATGTTTATGCCTGTGCTGGGAGATAGGGCTGTATTGATTTTCTTAGAGAAACTCCACCTCTCTCACAAACCAAATTTGGGGAGCTATAATCCCCTCCTTACACTTGGCAAACAACTTCCCATTAAATGCCAGCTCTGGTTTATGGTTTGAATGTTAGTAACAACTGCCATTAGAATGGAGGCCTGGAGTTCTGGTCTTCCCTTTCACTCTGAGTTCTCTGTAGGAGAAGGGCTGATGGGGGGAGGGATGTGAAATGGGGACAGAGAGGTCATATTCAGATCTGGAAAAATGATCAAATGTTGAAATACAGCCTTGAAAATAAGTGATCAGGAAACACAAGGTTACTTTCGAGCAGCAGACAAATAATTCAGAAAATCAAATCGAGAGTTTATGCTAGCATGGGTCCATATTTGAAAAAAAGGAAAGAAAAAAAACCCCAAGAGTCTACAAAATAGTTCAGAGCTGAAACCCACAAGAAAACAGGGTTTTATCCATGGGTACTTATTAAATCCTTAGTGAATGATAACTCTGTTTTATTTAATGAGTCCAGGGCATGAGTCATGAATTTGATGGCAAAGAGGTTAGTCTCATGGCCTTTGTATTTTTTTAAATCATCTAAGCAGGAATGTATAAAGATATAAAGAAAACATGAATTTTACAAAAAACATAGCACAAGGGTTTGGTGGATGGAGTTTAGGTGTCTCTATGGGATACAGTGTTGAACAGATTTCCATACACTCCCTCCTAGCTGTATTTGAGAAATGGAGACCGAAAGTGTTTTATGGAACGATGTTCTTCACAGTGCAGATAGCCTCATATGGGCACCGCAGCTACAATAAATATGGTACCTTTGGAGGGGTCCTCTCAGACACCAGTGACCCATCAATTTCCCTTTCTGCGGAAAAAAACGAACCGAAGGATGACAGCTCCGTCTCAGAGGAAGGGTTGATATACGTTAAGTGACTGTGTGTCAGATTCTGCTTATTAATTGTGGCTAATCTAGAGCCCAAAGATGTCCCCGGATGATGCCGGTGCTCCTTGGAATATGATGGTCTTCAGGCCTCGTGGAGAGACAAAACTTGCAGATCTGGCTTCTGGTGCTGATAGACCTTGAGGCCAAGTAAGCAGAAGCTTCTGCGATGCTCAGGTTCTTCCTGGACTCTGCTGATGTGTTGTCATGGTGATCAGCATGGGCAGCATCTGTAACATGAAATGCTTTCAGCACGGCCAGCGACAGAGCTGCCTTTGCTCCCTCGAACTTCTTTCTAATATGTGTCCCTTTTGAGTTGGGTGGGCTGTATTGCAATGACTGTTAGTGCCTTAAGATGCAGTTATTGGAAAGGTGAGTTGAGGGTGAATCTTTTTAAAGGGAGTTAAGATAAATTGACGCAGTTCTCTATTGCTACTGTTTATGGTGAAGGTACGGCTTGTACCACGCAACTTTTCTATCCTCAGTGTAGCCACAAAGGCCTTTGATAAGCAGAACCGGGGCGTTCTGGCATTGGAGCACTGCTCCATCCATGAGCAGCAGAGTCAAGGAGTGTGGTTGGGGAAGCAAGGGGCTGAGCTGCAAGCTCACTGTGGAAGAAGACTTGCTGGGTGGCACACAGGTACCCTGGTGAGCGGGAGTTTTCCTCTTGTGAACTTTCAGTCGGTTGGGGATGGTGTGTGTTCAAGGAATGCTCACTAATGCGGCATGCACAATTACAAATGTGTCCTATATTAGTTTTCTTTCTTGATGGAAATTTTAGAATATTGCCATCATTCCACCCCTTGAAATTTCTTGCTGATTTGTCACAGCGTACTAACACAGATGAGGATAACGTAAAACTCTTTTAATATACCATTAAGTAAGCGGATCAGTGACAAAATGAGAACAGGGGATCCCTTAATTCGAAGAGCGTTTAAGATCAGTCATGACACAGAGGAAAAAAAAGTGAAAAGGCTGTGATTTCCCTGAAATCCTACAGCTCGTGTATGAAAGGAAACATAGCAGGGGCTTCCCCCGATTTCACAATGATTGTAAAAGTGCAGATGCCATTATCTGTGTGTTCCAACACTCACATATGTATATTGGTAAGCTATCAATAGTGGTCTCAATCCACTATGCCAGGAAAAAAGTTATTTTTCTATGTTCACTTCATGAAGAGAATGAAACCAAAACTTGTGAGCCAAACATTTTCTGTTAATAAAATATTCAGGTATTTTCTTAGGTTTGGGGATGTTTGTGGTTTGTTAGTGTTTTAAATTTTTTAATTTATATGGGTATGTGTTGGTTCTGGGGCGTGAACTCAGGGCCTGGACAGCATCTCTGATTTTTGTTGTTGCTGTTGTTCAAGGCTGGCACTCTGCCCACTGAGCCACAGCTCTGCCTCCAGCTCTCTGCTAGTTAAGCGGTAAGGGTCTTACCCTCGGGTGAGGATTTCCCTTCCCCATATGTCAGGTTTCCCCCTTACAAAACGGACAGCCTTCTCTCCCAGAGTTAATATTGGTCAGGGGATTAAAACAATATCTGGAACATAGTAAAGGTTCACGAAGTCTTGGGTGTGTTCCTTATTCATGGTATAGCTGTGGTCCTCAACTCATTCACACATACACACACACACACACACGAGATTCACGATTTTTTTGGGTCATATTGTGATACCTTCTGCACATTACTCATCTTAATGAACTCAAGGTATCCAAAGTCATCTTATCAGTGACATAAAGGAATAAATAAACAAGTTCATTTTTTCCTAAAATTTGAAAACTAGGCACCGCTCTTTCAAGAATATTTGTATCAACAACTTGTTATATACTTGTGTTCTTTATTTTCTTATTCATATATACTTACTCATATAAGTACTCGATGAGTCAGAAATTAATGAAATTCTTTAGCCATAACCATTTGTATAGGGTCTAAGGTGTTCAGGCTCCATGCCTGAAGATGAATGAATTAGAATAATAGCCAGGTCAGTCCTCACTCTGGGGATCCCAGTGAGAGATCCAGCCTTTCAAACAAGCAATTAGAGCATGGGCTCAGAATGCCCTGAGAGACGGTGCAGTGAGAGTTTGGGGAGCTGGGGAGAGGGAAGACTGCTCTTACCTAGAGCAGTTGCTCATCAGATGAGTGTCCAGGAGCAAGCACAGGTTTTCATGATGCAATTGTGTTTGCTTGTTGCTAAGGGTGTACCTGTCAGCAAAGCAGAACTTCTTGGCTGAATCAGATGATGGAGAAAGTGTAATAGAGGAGCTCTGGCTACAATGAGGAAGCTCGTCTTTCAACATAAATGGAGTAAGAGCCTACTAGATGCTTGCCCTTAAGAATATGGCCCATTTTCCAGGCACCACTGGCTCACCTTGTTATCCTAGCTACTCAGGAGGCTGAGATCTGACGATCACAGTTCAAAGCCAGCCTGAGTACGAAAGTTTCTGAGACTTAGCACCAATTAACCAGCAGAATACCGGAAGTGGCGCTGTGTGCTAGCCTTGAGCTGAAGAGCTCAGGGACAATGCCCAGGCCAAGACTTTAAGCCCCATGACTGATCAAAAAAAAAAATATGGCCCATGCCATCGAGGAGTCTAAAATCTATTGTGGGTCAGGTGTGATGGTAGATCCTGCCGCCACAGCGGAGATTTAGCTAGGACTGCAGCAATCGCCAGATGTGCGCGGTCCTGAGAACATAGCAAACGCTCAGGTGATCGGGGAGTTAAGTGTGTCTGCACTCACTCTATGAAAGTCAGACCGCACGAGTGGGGAGTTGAGGTGGAAGAGGGGAGGTGTATCAGCACCATCAAAGGTTAAGATGAGCAGCATCCTGGAACTCACACTTCTCTTTGATGGACACAGAGAAAAACTGTGGTAGTTCATCCTGATCCCTGGTGTCGCTGGGCTGAGAAATACCTGGGAGATTAGTAAAGCACACCTCTAGGCTTGTGCCAGGCTGTCTCTAGAGAGGATTAACCAGAAACGGCAGACCTGCCCTGAATGCAGGCAGCACCATCCCAAAGGCGAGAACACACACAGAAGAGAGAACAAAGAAAGCCCATCAGGCAGGCTTGCGCTTTCCCTCTCCCTCACCTCTCCTCTTACCTCCTCTTTGCCTCTTCCTTCCCCCTTCCCACTTCTGTTTCTCCTCTCTCTGTTTCCTGGCTGCCATGAGGCAAACTTCTCTACCATGTATGGAGGAAAACATCTGAAACTGTGAGGAAAATATGTCCTTTCTCTCTCTTCCTCAAGCTCTTCTCAAGTGTCTGCCTCCACATGGAGGCGTCTGACTCATGCAGAAAATGTAGAAAGCGGGATCAAGGCAGATGGAGTTGTGAGGCAGACAGTCTCAAGGTCTGCAGGGCCTTACAGCCCAGGTGGGGTCCACCTTCATCCCGAGTTCAGTCCCAGGGCAGTCACCTGACTCAGTTCCCTTGAGAAAACTCTCTCTGGAACCTCAGCATGGAGAGCAGGTTGGCATGGGCACACTAAGCTGAATGCCCCAAACAAGGGTCGGAAAGGTGCTGAAGCAGAGGAGGCAAGCCTGCTTTCAGAGGATGAGTGACAAGGTGATCCCTCACAGACCCAAGCCAGGAAGGGCACTGTAAAAACCAAAATGACCATCACTTTTCATTCCCTTTGAATTCTGGGGTCTGGAAAGAACTTGGGCCCTGGGGCCCAGCAGGCTGTTTCTTTAGCAATTGTCATTGGTCTCAAAGTCTTCCATGCCTTCCTTTCTTTCTTCCTTTCTTTCTTCCTTCCTTTCTTCCTTCCTTTCTTTCTTTCTTCCTTCCTTCCTTTCTTCCTTTCTCTCTCTCTCTCTCTCTCTCTCTCTCTCTCTCTCTCTCTCTCTCTCTCTCTCTCTGTCTCTCTCTCTCTCTCTCTCTCTCTCTCTCTCTCTCCTCTCTCTCCTCTCTCTCCTCTCTCTCCTCTCTCCTCTCTCTCTCTTTCCCAAATCTGACCACATAGTTTTGTTGTATTGCTTCAGTGAATACATAAGAATTCTGTCACATGGTAGGCTCAATAAATTCAATACAGAAATAGGGGTGTGTCTTTTTTTTCTGTTTCTATGGGCCTTACAGTAACTTCCAGCAAAGCATCTTGTAGATGTATTCTTTCTGATAGGCTACACATGATAGTACATGGCATTATTCATTGATGTGTCAGAACCATAAAGTAGGAGATTTTGAGGCGATCACAGCTGTGAATGATTAATATTTTCATCCCAGGATCCCACAAAGCTATGTTAATTATCCCATGCCTGAGCCTCATGCATGCGCTTCCGCCCCAAGTGCTTGTTAATTTACGCATGTGCTGTGCAGCTAATTCAGGGAGTAGAGACGTCTCCCCTCAGAACAACAGCAGAGCTTCAGCATTTCCTCGGGTAGATTCAACAACAGAGGTGGGATTTCCAGGTGAAATATTTCTAGAGCGTTGCATTGTCAAATGTAGCTAGGAATTTCTGCTTTGATTTTCTGGGTTTCTTTTGGAAATTTCAGGGGCTGCTCTGGAAGTATGAGCATCTCATTTTCCAGCATGCTGATTCTTCTCTGTTGACCCTGGATTTTTAATTCTTCAGAATCATCCCACTATCATCATTGAAAGAGTATTGTTATATCTGCCAGCTGTTTTATTTTTATTTTGTAAGTTTTTAAAAAACTCCATTTTGATACAGTGATGACAGCTTACTCTGGGAATGTCTATTTGGGTTTCGATGCTCTGGCTCTTTATGTTACAGATGCTTATGGATGTCTGGTCTACATCTCTTAAACTCCTCTTTGAGAATATAGGAGAATGTTTGAGAAATGAAAGTATAAAATAAGTCCAAGAGCTGAATCCTTAGCCCCAAGGTGAACGTGTAATCCCCAAGCTCTATCATACTCTTATACTTTGAACCAATCTTTCCTTCAATTTCCGTAAGTCTCTCTATTCATATAATTTCCACAGATCAGTCTCTGTTGAAAAAATCTAGTTTAAGCTGCCTGGCAGTCTGAAAAAAAGAGAGGAAGCTCTATTAATTTAATCATTTGTATGAATCATGTCTAAATGATCTCGGCAGAGAAAATGTGTTAGCCATTTAAATCTCATCATTACATATTATATAATAATTACTGCTAATTCTAGTTTGGATGGACCACAGTTTGGCTCTGCAGTCCCTAAATGTGTGTGGGGGGGATTGCATGACCTCACCAAATTTAGCCTCTTCTCCCTTTTGGCTGTCTTCGGTCTTCCTCATTATGGGCTTAATGGCTATTCTCTGCTTTGAGGGCCCAGTCTTCAAGCCCAAGTCTGTTCTGTGCTGGTAATTAGTATTCATTTTGTGATCCTGTGGTGCTAATCATGACTGTGTCTTCCTGCCTTTGACTCGGATCTGTCGGCATCACGTACCTTGTCCCTTACCTATTTCTTTTTTGCCCTTACCAGCCAACTAGCACCTCCACATTGCACCGTGTCAGAATTAGAAACTTTCGACAGATCTGTAATCACACCGTGCTCATCAACTCTACGCATACCAGTCATTTCATTTCCACATTCGAACAGTTAATATGCCTTAATTTCTCTCACTTTGTGAATATTTAATTCCTCCCTTTTCAACATCATTTTTAGGTTGTGTGAATCATTTGCAAAGCCTTAGCTCTTTTCCCCGCACTATCATCTGCATATTTTATGAAATGGCACGGTTAAGTCTCCGAGGGCTCTTGATAAAAATGGAACTGGCAGCCTGCTCATTAGCTGTTTACCTGGAGCTGTGCGAGTCCCCAGTAATGGCGAGCTCCCATTTGGATTTGAATGAGGATTCTCTGACAAATAACAACCAGAAGCCATCTCAGGGATGTTGCTTGCCTTCCAGTGCCCTCTTCTTATGCATGGAGTTCCATGGAGCTGGCATTGGAGTGAGAGGTGAGCTTTCCTGAGGAATGTACCGTGGCATCATTGGCAGGGAAAGTTTGAAGTGGATACACCAAAGTGGTCGCAAATTAGCACCTGCAAGAGTAGTGAAATTCCCCGAAAGGACAAGTTCTAAAGGTCAGGTGCTTCGACCTTCTGCAGTTCACACATGCCAGAAGCCAATTCTCTGTTGCAGCCAGTGAGTGTCTCACTTTGGCTGAGACGGGGTTCCACAGGGCTTGAGATTTACAGCTCTAATGTCAGAATTTAGGTGAACACAGATGTGTTGGACACGACTGTTCAAATTTACTAGAAACTTGTCTAATGTTCCCAGCCACAAAAAGCAGACTGGATGATCTTCAAAGGATTATGCAGATGAGCCAAGCTACCTCCTTGTATTTACCAGAGGACTAAGAGAAAGGAACTGACTAGAACCATGGGGCCCTCAGGCTCAGCTTGATGCTGCAGTTGCTTCTGTTGACTGGTAGTCTGCAAGTAGAGATTCCAACTGAGTAGCTTTGGTTCATGCTTTTAGTCCTAAGTACATAGGAGTCTGAGAATGGGAGGGTTTTGGTTTGTGGCCAGCCAAGAGAAAAGTCTGTCTGAGTCTGTCTGAGTCCATTTCCACAGAAGGGAGGTGGGCATGATGGCAGGTCCAGCCTCCCGGTAAGAAGCCTGGACATAGGTGGGGCATGGCACAGGCACACACAAAGTGGCAAGTAAGCTTCTGTCCTAAAAATAACTAGGCAAATAAAAGAAATGCAAATCAAAACCACTCAGATTCCACCTCTCTCCAGTTAGAATGGCCATGATCAAGAAATCTAATAACAACAGATGCTGGCGGGGATGTGGCCAGGAGGGATCACTACTACACTGTGGGAGTGTAAACTTGTTCAAACACTATGGAAAGCAGTATGGTGGTTCCTCAGAAGACTAAACATAGAGCTCCCCTATGACCCAGCAATTCTACTACTTGGCATTTATCCACTCATCCAGAAACAAGGACAAACTAAATCCATTAGCACAACCATGTTCATTGCAACACTATTTACCATAGCAAAGATATGGAACCAAGCCAGATGTTCCTCAGTTGATGAGTGGATCAACAAGATGTGGTATTTATAGACAATAGAATTCTATGCTGCTGTCAGAAAGAACGACATCGCCACATTTGTAAGGAAATGGAAAGACTTAGAAAAAATCATATTAAGTGAAGTAAGCTAGACTCAAAGGAACATAGGCTCAATGGTTTCCTTCATTTGTCATAATCAGTAGATTTACAATAGAACAAAACCTAGATACATAAGGCCATATAGTATGATGCTAAATGAAAGGACCTCCAGGACATAGAAACAAAAGCCATGCAATGAGTGATTGTTGTCCTTAATGTACTATGTTATCTCTCATCTCTTTTGCTGTCCCTTGGTTATCTCATATTTTTACAGCATTTTACCTTGTTATCTGATATATTGTATATATACTTATTTGGTTATTTGAAATCGGATAGGGAAGGGGGAAAAACAAGAGGAGGAGCAGTGGAGGGGTGAAGGAAATGGGGACCAAGACATGAGAAAGGCTATCAATGTTTGTGAAGTAATGCACCTCTATCTGGTGAATGTAATGTAATCCTTCTATTAATTACAATAAAAAACTAGGCAAAAATGGAGCTATAGGTACGTCTTCCTGGTAAAGTAGCTTCTTGACAGATATGAGGTTCTGATTCCAACCTCAGCATTGCAAATAAATAAATAAGAAGGAAAGAAACTGAAGGGCTGCATACACAAATTCAGTATTTCCACTGTTTCTGAAAAGCAAAAGACATGTCTGGTGCTCCCATCCTCCAGCTAGAGCAAACAGTGGCCCCTCACATGAAGGTGCCTTCCACTTGATCAACACAGGCATTCTATGTGCCCCTCCACTCTCAGTCTGCCCCTGACTTAGTCCTTCAGGAGGAAGATTAAGAGTGTTGGCTATGAAATAGACTCTAGTCTCCCTTCTATTATTTCTGCTCTGTCTTCCCTTGTGCCAGATAAACAGTCACTGTGCCTCAGACCCAGTAAATCTTAAATCAAAATCATCTCAAAAGATCCAGGTGTTAAAGACTTGGGCTGACAGTGTGTAGGGCCAATGGAAAGTGATGGAACCTTTAGGAGGTGGGACCTAGTAAGAGGAAGTTAGGTCATTGGGGGTGTGTCCTCGAATGGAGATATTGTCCACTTCCTGCCTGTCTCTGCTTCCTGGCTGCCCTGAGGTGAATGGCTTTGTCTCACCACATGCTTGTTACCATGATGTCTGAGTTAGGACAGTCCCAGGCTCCAAAGCAACCAGGTCAGGTGACCATGACTGTAGCCCCAAAACCATGAGTCCAAATGAACCTTTCTATCTAGCAGGTTGTTTGAGTATGTTGTCACACTCATGAAGAGAAGACTAACACACACACACACACACACTCAGGAATAACAAAACTATTTTCATTATAATCATAAGTTATCATAGTAAATTCAGTTCGATGGTGTACATTGAGAAAATGTATACAAATAGCTTAACATAGACTAGGAAACATAGTAAAGATTCATTAAAAGTGCTTTCCTTCTTATTCTTTTATCATCATCAGTTTTATAGAAAAATAAAATAGGAGAATTCAGTGAGAAGCAATATACACCTATATAATGTATAAATAAAAGTTATAGAAATAATATAATAGAAAAACATTATTTGCATTAGGAAAAGTATTTTAATACCTTTTGAAAGCAAATATTGAAGCAATTCCAGATCTGTGCAATTAGTAGGGCTATTGACCATTCTGCAGAAAACAGACCATTCTCCCATCTTCCTCCTCCTCCTTCCCTCTTCCTCCTCCTCCTCTTCTTCCCCTTCTCTTCCTCCTTATCCTCATCCTCAGACAATCTCTCTACCAATTAAACCATACTTTTTTGATTTGGGGTTTGTTTGCTTTTTTTGTGGGTCATGGGGCTTGAACTCTGGGCCTGGGCATTGTTCCTGAGCTCTTCAGCTCAAGGTTACTGCCCTACCCCTGGAATCACAGACCTACTTTCCATTTTTTAGTGATTAATTGGCAATAAGAGTGTCTTATTCTTTAGTTCCCAGGCTGGCATTGAACTATGATCCTCAGATATCAGCCTCCTGAGTAGCTAGGATTATAGGTGTGAGCTACCACACTTGGCTTGTTGGCTTTCTTAAGATAAAGTCTTAGTAACCTTCTCTTGGTCTAGCCTTGAAGCGTGATCCTCCTATCTCTAACTTGAGTAGCTTGGATTACTCATCCATGCAACTATGCCCAGCTCTGTGCATTCCATTCTTTAACCAATGTATGTATATATATATATATATATATATATATATATATTGTTTTAGGCAGTTGTACAAAGGGGTTTAGTGCCACAAATCAGTTGTGAGTAACATGCATTGTGATCAGTGCCACCTTTTATCGTTCTTCTGTACCCCTCCTGACAGAGCTTTCCAATCTTGATGTACAGACAATCTTCGGTTACTCTTTGTGTTACCAAATCTCCTAACAGCATTTACAAGTCAGAAAATCTAAACTTTGCATGCAAAGGAAATTTCTTTGTAATAGAATCTGTTTCCTCAAGATTTCCTCCTGCTGAAGCAATTTTATCCTATAGTCATCTTGTGTCACTGGGGATTTTAACACCAGGTAAAAATGGTATATGAATACCTTGGATTTGCACATCATTTTTCTTCTCAACAATTCAAAGATAGCATATAGTTTTTGAAGAAATGGCATTTGATATTAATGAAGAAGACGAAGCAGGTAGTTATGTCAAAAGAAACAACTGTTTACTTTTTTTTTAAAGTTTTCACCTTTTACAGTAGACTATAGTAATGTCACCTACTGAGTTATTTGTTATTTGAGAGTTATTTGTTCTAAAGAGTTATTTGTTCTAAAGACTTCCTTAGGAGCTGTGCAATCTGATGAAAAGCATTTCTGATTCTGGAGCATCAGGACCTGTCTTTGAATATCCAAATGGTCCAGAAAGCTAGGGTACCTGGAACTCACAAAATGCATGTTTTTTTGTTATTATAATTTTATTATCTTTAAGAAATTGTACAAAGGGGTTACAATTCAACATTTCAGTTTATTAGTACCATGCATTTTAGTCATCATCACCCCTTCTATCATTTTCCTCCATCTCTCCCAACCCCACCATTCCCTTAATTTTCCTAGCCTCATTTACACACACACACACACACACACACACACACACACACTCTGAATATTATGACTGAGTTCTCCCAAAATGAATGGTTTTGAAGTAAGTATAATGAAGGCACCCTTTCCAGAGTTGTAGATAGAATACAGAGAACTTGCTAAGAGCCACAGAGCCAGGATAATAAAGGCCCTGTGCTTGAGGAGACAAGGGGGAGAAGTATGAGCTGTCTCAGGAGACAGAGGCTGGGATGAGAGGCCAGCTGGTTAAACAGTACATGGATAACTGGCTATAATCCCTACGTGGAAGAAAATACACCGAGTTCATCCCTTTTCACTTCCCTTGTCCACTTGTACATTGTAGAGAAGGCCTTTGTTACGACAGGTCCCGCTTAGCCTCCTCACTCTCGGAGGGTCTAGAGACTGAGAAAACAGATCTAAATCTCAGCATGCCTCTGGGCTTCTCTGAGGCTCAGTTTCCTCTTGGTGAAGTAAAAGTACATAAGCCCTACCTTGGAGACAATATCGCCTGGCAAGGCTCCCTTCCCACCCCCTCCCCACACACAGCAGGTCCTCACAAGAGTGTGATCTCATGCTTCCCAAAGGAGGATTTCCCCTGTGAGACAGATGGGCCACTGAGGGAACAGGTTATAGAAAGTTTTTTGAAGTCCTGTGGAAATATTTGAGGCCTAATAATCCAAATCATAATTCAAAGATACAAAATTAGGCTAATACGAATAGATCCTTGGTTTATGTAAGTGACAATAATTTGATCTTATTTAGTTCCATGTAAGTTTACTTAGAGTTGGGCACATTTGGAATGTCTCCCTGATCCTTCCTATTCTACTTGTTGGTTTTTCTAGGAGAGATCATGCTTAAACAGCTCTGGGTACACTATCATCTCAACACTGTTGAGTTAATAAGATCATCAAATATTAGAACTGGCAGGGAGAGAGGCAAACATATTGACTTAGAAGAAAAATTTTAAACCTGGTAACCTGAAAGTTACATTATGTGTTGTGATCATTTATACACCTCCACTTGGATTTTGTAAAGAATTTTTTATTACAAATGATAAATTAAGGTCTTTAAAAATTGTCAATCTAGAATGTTTTATTGATTCAGAAACCCATCTCTCCTGTATTCTATTATATATGCTTCTTCTGAGAAATTATGATCTTAACAGTTTTAAGCAGTGATCTCTGAGACTTTGTTGAAACCAAGCAGTGACCAAACATGTCAATATCTGTAGATTTCATGGAGATGCTGAGATTTCCAGTGTCTAAAACTTGCATGGCCTCTAGAACGTGGCCTGGTCCCGATAGGTGCCTGAGGTGAATGACCCTGGCTGCAAGCTCCTGCATGCAGTCCCCTATGCTTTGGGGGCCAGGGAGGCCTCAGCCCTGTGGGCACTGCTCATTAGAGCTCCCGGGCCCCCTTTCACAGCTCCTAGACCCCCTTTCACAGCTCCTAGACCTGTAGAGCCCCCTGTAGGAGGGAAGAGAGAAGCGCAGTCTGATGGTTACTTTTCAAAGCATTCAGGGGCCTCTGTCCCCAGTCCATTCACAAACCAAATTGTTCATTCCCTTGAGTTCAGTCTGAAGTTCTGATTGGCAACTGGTGAGTCAACAACAGTAATTAAAAAAAAAAGGAACAATGGGTCCCAAAGTGTAGTAAATGAAGAGGGACAGGTGAGCCTGGGATAGGAGAGAAAGGGAAGAGGATAGGGGAACCTTGGCCATGGACATTTTAGGAAAGATACAAGACAGAATACTGTCCAAAAATGTCCTAACTAGGAAAGAGCAGGGCATCTGATAGTCTCAAAATCTGGGGTTTCAACTTCATTTTAACTTTGCAGTCCAACTTGTAACAGTAGGATGAATTGTATAGACAAACACTGCCTCCACACAATGATTTGCCAAATTTCACCCCAGTAGACCCTAGCTGAAGGACCTGAAAGAAAATAGTATGTCACTGTGTCTGCATGGACGACCCCTAATAGATGGTTGGGGACCCAGGTAACCTCCCCCAGGATTATGGTTTGTTGTGGATATTCCTTCCTGTGTTACATGTTATGTGCTGGTAAATTGTAGTAAACAATTGTCTTAGATGGCCACATTTGAAACTCGGTGATGGCAACACTGAAGCTTGTGGTGACCTTCTGACCCTTTCCTTTCACTCTTTGACCAAAGGACACGGCACCCAGAGTAAAAAATATTTCAATATTAATTTTTAGAAACTGTGCAGTCTTGCACATAATGGGTTAGTCTATAGAGGGTGTTCTTGGTATCCCTTCCTCACCCTAAATCTTCCCCTTTCATGACAGTTCCTAGTCTAACTGATCTCACCATCTGAATGGCCTTTTCTTGATTTTACTACAGTATTCATTTACCAGGCTCTGTGTTCAGAGATGTGTGAGAGGTAGGAAGTCTCCCCCTAACCTGACTCAATTAGACAAGCTATTGTTTCTTTTTAAGATATCGCATCCCAGAGAATAATTGCAATTAGATTTGGAACAGGGGCCTGGTGGGTCACCTGAGCCATATCCCGGCCAGCCCACACACATGTTTTACATTACACTGTAGTTTTAGGCTGTTTTCCTGATGCTGGTTAAAAAAAAATTCCCCCATACCCACCGGTGTTAATTATACACCCATCAAATGAGCTCACCACCACCTAATCCTCCCTGCACAGGCTGATTCTCCTCAGTTAACACTGAGTGATGGCTTTGTGATAGTCTCATCTCATCTAAATGAATTGTATGATTGTTTATGAGTTTGATTCTCTCCCTCTCTCCCTCTCTCTTTTTAAGTAAGGAGATGTAAATATTTGGCCTGGCTTTTTTGTTTGTATGGTTTGTTTTTGCAGGGGATTAGCAGGGAATTGTGTGGAGATCAACGTCTGTGCCAGGGTTCCTAAGTTTCCCAGTGCTTATAAATGGTAGATCATTCTCATATTTAGAAGCTTTAAAAAAAGTAATTTGAGCACGTTGATGGCCAGGTCTGTGAGGGCTACTTTGGAACTGCAGAAAAAGCTGCTGTCGGTGGAATGAAGTCCAGATTTTTCAGGAGCCCTCCTTTGAACCAGCCCTTCTTGGCACAGCATCAGAACCCCTGACTGTGGTTAGTGTAAGATGATAACCATAAACAACCACCCTCTCTGTGCTTCATTGCGCATTCTGGGCTGTGTGCAAAGCACGGGTTCACATCTTGTCCATGGACATCCAGGTGTAAGGACGGTGATGTACTCCACTTCCATGGAGGAAGACAGTCAGAAAGGTGGCATGCTGAGTTTACCGTGCTACCAGGTCGTGAAAGTAAGTAATGATTTCATTTTTACAGCTTCATTCCCCCACAGTGCTGGAGAGGGAACCCAGGGCCTCGTGTATACTCAGCAAGCTCGCCACCAGAGAGTCACATCACCAGTCTTTCAGTTCTCCAGGTTCAATACGGAGCTCAGGGTGGCCTCAGACTTCCAAGGCTCTTGCCTCAGCCTCCTGAATGATGGAGTTGCAGCATGTTTCACCCTGCCTGGCTTAGGCTTATAATATTTTTATTAATTAAATTTAATCTGTCCAACATTAAGTGATTTTTTATTAAATTAATATTTTTGCTAAATTTAATTAAGTGTGATGCATTGCTATATAAATATATTTATATAACATATGGTCTCATGCAATAATTATATAAATCAATAAATATCCAACTGGTTGGATTTCAGTTAAGAGGTTTAGTCAGCACATGTAGGTAAATTACAATTAAAATTGTTATAAATATTGAATTCTTTACTATCATCCTCTCTTCTTTCTGCAAGCACTGATTTACAGAGTCCCTTGAAACCTTCTCCACACTGTAGGTGGGGTGCCAGGTGGAAAATGGGGGCGCTGACTCTGTTGTTTCCATCTGAGATTTTCTAGAATTGCACTTTATCCTGAGCCACATTTTTCTCAGTTTTTTATTGTTATTATAAAGGTGATGTACAGAGAGAACCACAATTTTTATTACATATTTTATTTGCTGAAATCATCTTATGTAAGCCAACTTCAGCGTGATTTAGTATATAAATTGTGGTTTGGACAGTAACCTTCACTTTGTTGTTTTATATCACTTGACAAGTAATGGGAACATGCTCTCTATTTTAAATTTAAAGAAACACAGGAATAAAACAGTGGGGTGCCCATTCTCTGAATGTCCACTCTCCTCTACCTTATACTCTGATGGACTCTTGCTTGTATTTCCTTGTGTCTGTTTTTCACCATCATAGGATAAATATTTATGTAATATAAGTTTAATGCAAGCTTTTAGCACAAAACAGGATGACACTATGCATATAATAGTTGTGTTTCTTACTTAATACAGGATAACATTAACGAACAATCCTATGCCTACCAAGTACTATACACTATTAAAGTCCTTTATGTCCATTAGTTCGTTCAATGGTCCTGATGTTGTTTTGAAATGGTATATTCTTATTCTTCTTGCACACACAGGAAACAGAGTCTGAGAGGTTAAATTAATTACTCAAGAACATAAGGTATTAAAATGAAGCTGAATTTAATCATATTTTGGAGAGCTTGCAATACCAGAGAATAGCAAAAAAAAAAGTCCTTACTTTTCACAATTGAGTAAAATTTCACCGTTTGCTAAATTGGTCTCCCCAATGAACATTCTATTTTGCTACTTGTCTTACTCAAAACATGGCTACAATGACCATTTCAGGCACACATAGCTTTGAGGAAATAGAAGGGCGAATGCTTCTGGTACAAGTGCTGGAAATAATAGCCAGTGGATTTCAACATTGTAGGTAGAAACCAACTATCCTCAGTACAAGTTGCTCAAGTTTCTTTTCCCTTCCAGAAGCCTTTCTGTAGGTTACTGAGCCATTCTTGGCTTGCCTTGACTTTTCTCAAAGGGAATCTGGGTTCTTGATATACCCTCCCACCCCATAGATGGAGATCAATTGAGCAACACCCAGGTGATTTCTGGCTGTTGTTTGTGCCTGGGTTTGAGTCAAGAGAAACTGAAATCTGTGTAGAACCTTGTGTGCTTTAGTCCTGCAGTGCCTATCTATACGTCCTTCTTGTTTGACTACTTGGCAAGGTGTATAAGCATCCATTAGTTGTACAAGAAGGTTTCCTTTTGGTATGTCCATGTACGCATACTGTGCCTTGGTCATTTCCTCCTTCAGTGACCCCCGTCCTTCTTCCCAAACAGACTAATCTCATCAGGTTCATTGCACCATTTCACACGTTTGCATACAGCATCTTTTGGGAGAGTAAATGTGGCCACATGCCCCTCTTGGATCCTGTAGAGTTTTTGCCCTGTGCACTACCTCCCTCCTGGACTTAGGATAATGAAACCCATGGTTCTCACCTGGGAGTGAGTTCTCCCCGGCTCCTTCAGGAGGCTGTAGCAGTGTCTTAAGACCTCTTTGGTTGTCACCAATGAATGCTAGGAAGAGTGAGGGTTGCTGGGACTCAGGAGGTCAAAGCTCCCCTCTCCCTCCCCCTCAATGCAAATGACATCTACTCACCCTCCCAACAAAGGCTTATCCAGTGCAAAATGTCAAGAGGCTTAGGGTTGAGAAAAGATCCAACTCAATTATCACACTCTCTTTGATGCTGTTAACAAACCACCAATGGCCAGAGCTGCTCCTCTGGCTTCCCACAGGTTCCAGGCATGTTCTTTTCACTGTACTGTACTGTGCTGTAATTGCTTACTTTCACAAGTCTCCTTTCTTACAGATGACCTACCTGAAGACTGGTACTGTCTCATTTATAGTTGTATTCTCACCTGTAGCCCCATTTCATAACATTGCCTGCTATGTATTGGAGCTTAATAAATATCTTCCAGAGGGAGAAAAATAAAGAAGGAGCAAGAAAAGGAAAGGAGGAAGAGAGAGAAGAAGAGAACAAGTAAAACAATGAAAGATGAGAATTAAGTATACACATAAATGAATGCATTAACTCAATGGGCACTGCATTCTGAAGAAAAATGTTAGGAGAGATGTCATAAACCTTGCAGATTTTATTCCTTCACTGCACGCATACTTGTTGAGTACCTATGAGGTTTTCGACTTTGTAATCAGATCTGAGTATGGTGAATGCAGCAAACATTGTCCTGGCATTTACAGAGCTTACTTCTTGAGTGAGACAGATAATCTGAAAAGCAAACAAATGAGTCAAGGCACAAAGTAGAACCAATCTCCTGCTGGAGAGGGGCTTCTCTGAAGGGGCAAGCGAGTATACATCTGCCCTGAAAGGAGGTTGGAGATGTGTAGAACTGCAGCCCTTATGATATGAAGTGGTCAACATTCTAGACAGTGTAAGAAATCAATACTCTAAGCAAGGAGCTAATGAGGCAGACATCACAAGAGGAATTCAAAATGGCGACCTTGGGTTAGCAGCTCTGCTTACGGATAAGACCTAAGGCACAGAGGTTTTACCAAGTGTGACATTGTCTTTTCCTGTGCAGAGGGAAAGAAAAATCATAGGCATCCAGGCAAGAATGGATACAGCCTTGCCACAAGCTCCTCATTCTTGTCTCCCATCTCTCCTTCCTCACTGGCACGCAGTCATCATGAACTTCTTGTGGACTGTCCCTTGAAGACACCGTTCAGTCTTCATGATCCTCCATTGGTTCTCAATCGTGGCCTCATTGTCAATCATGTAGGAAGCTTTAACTACAGTCACATATTTAGGCTTTGCTTCAGATTGATTCAGTCAGAACCTCTGGAACTGGGATATGGTGATTGTGAGATTTTCAAACCTTCTTGGGTTGTTATGATGCTCTGGCATAACTCTGTCACAGTGATAGGCGAGTAAACTCTTAAAACTCCAGCCATTGTTCTCCATATTGGAAGCTTCTGTTTCTGAAGCCTTATGATTTAGCTTGGATTTGCCCTAGTTTTCTTATCTTTTATCAAAGCCCTCTGTTCCAGCACTTCAGATGCCCTCACTTGCTGCTATTTGGCTTGTCCTCTTCCATGACTCTTTCCCTGAACTCTAGAATTCATATCCCTGTACCTTCCATTGCCCTATCTTTCTACCTTACTACCTATGCTTCATGACCCAACTCAATAATCTCTTCAACCATGAGCAGATGCTGTTATTCCTTTTTTTTTTAGCTCTCATGAAAACTACATGTGACAGATCTCAGTGTAAACACACACAGACTCAAGGTGCAAAAATACCCATTTATTTTTCTTTAACTGAAAAAAAATCCTACTCAAGGGTTCTCAATATAATGTCATCTTTTAAACTACTTTCTAATTAGATCTCAGAAATAGGCAGGATTTCCTTCCCATCCCTTCTTCAATTCTATACTTTTCAGAGAGTTAGAGTATGGTTAAAGAGCGATTCAAGCTCTAGAAGAGAAACCCCCTTGGCTTATGCTATCCAGAAACCCTTGTCGTCTCCAATAACAATGGCTGTTACCTCTGGTGTTTGAAGATGGTGTTTTAGAAACTCCTTCTAAAGTCTCATGGTATTCTTTGTTTATCTCTTGCCTGCTTGCAGCTATCCAATGATCCTTGGAAGCCCAGGAACTCTTGACTGGCTTCCTCATGCCATACTGGCACAGCAAAGCCTTTGTGATATTGTAGTTAGGGTTTTAAATTTAGGGCTGCCATTTGTAAGGAAATGGAAAGACTTGGGAAAAATCATATTAAGTAAGCCAGAGCCAAAGAAACATAGGTTCCATGGATTTAGGATTCTCCTAACCGAGGATCAGAATAGCTCAAAAGGTAAGTACATTCGTTTATATAGGATGAGGCTGAGCACAAGAGGTTTATCTTTGTGATTGTTATTCTATTTCTTCTCTTTTTTCTCCTTAAGGTTTATCTCATGGTGTATCTGACTTTGGTACCTGGTATATGGTATATACATTTATTTATTTATTTAAAAAGGGGAAGGCAAGGGAAAAACAAAGTGAATAGGAAAGGGTAAGGGGAGGGAAAGTGGGAGAAAAACATGGGAAGGGGTAACAATGTTCAAAAAGTAATGTACCCACTACCTGATGAATGCAACTGTAACCCCTCCATGCATCACCCCAACAAGAAAATAAATAAATAAATACATTTAGGGCTATCCCTCAGCCCTTGCTGGTAGACCACGTGGAAGTTTGATTTCTGTTAGGCCATTTTGCTGCAGTGTTGTGCTGAATGAGGAAGGAGCTCCTCTGAGAGGCTGTGAGGAGGCAGGGAACTATCTAGGCAGGGAGCTGTCTGCTGCTTTGACCTGGGATTCCCCCCCCCCAACCCGAACACACTAGGCCTCCCCACCCCCAACCTCTCCCACAAAGGAACAAAGGAAAGAGCTGCTTTTAGAGGCCCCTTGGAAGTCTTGGGTTTGATCTTTTCCAAATCTCATCTCTAAGCCACCCCCAGATTTTTCCAACCTCTCTTCCTTTCAGATGAGGATAAGGCTAGTCCATGAGCATATCTGTCTGCGCTTATCTAGGCATTTACCCCATTCTCCACACTCTAGCATTGACATTTGCAATTCTGATAAAACCCCTTCTTTTCAATAAAACCTGGCTCTTGAAAATCATAAGCACTTTGGCTCTCGGGGTACTACGTGTCGTTCAAGTTCAATAAACTATAAGTTGTTATTTTTGTGATTGTGTTGGTCTGTATTTACCTTTCCCTTGGAGCAAAACATGGAAGTTACAGACACATGTCAAAGGCGGTGCAGACTGATGTATCTCAGTATGCACATTTTCTCCGTGTGCGGGGGCTGCTATGTGTTGTGGCATAGGTCAGACGGGGCTGACATCCTCATTTCCCATTGGGCCTTTTACCCAAATTCCCCATGGAGCCTTTCAGCCCTTCTGGCCACACATGGAAGTGTGATTCATTAATAGGCAAATATTTATTGAGTAACACTTTTTGTAAGATACCACATTAGGCAGCAAGAATCGAACTGACTAAAAAGAGCCTTCACTTAGGTCCTGGGTTGCAATCTTACACAGAATATAGGGTCTGTAACTAACTTTCACACAATTAATTTATCCAGTGTGATTATTGTTCTCTTATTATTTGTTTCTCCTACTAGTTGTGAATTCTAAGGAAGTAATCCTTGATTCGAGAGAAGTCAAAGGTGGACAAGACAATTGGTGGCAGCATGGAATTGGGAAGGGGTGTGCTAGATTAGGAAACCACAGATGATTGTGAAGTAGGAAAAGCCTGGGCTTGTTCTGAGCACTAAGAGAGAGTCTTCTTGGCTGATGGACAGAGAATGAGGGAAGTGGGTTAAGAAATGTCTACATAAGGAGCTGATCTGTGGGCATGAACCAGACCAGGCATTTTATTGAATAAATAAATGAATGAGTTCAGAACAGGCAGAAACTTTGACTTCTGTTCCAAGTTTTTTTTTTTTAAAAAAAAACTATGTTTGCCTTGTGTCTATAGTTGACTTATATCATTAGAGACAACTTAGTCCCAAATCAGAGACGGAAAGCAAGTGCTGGATAGTTCTTGCAGTTAAGTGGTCACCGTAGCATTTTACCCCCATTCAGAAGACCAAAAAGATGCTTGTGAGAGAGATCATTCCATCAGCTGAGTCCAGTCTCAAAGGACAGTAAGGAATCTTCCCACAAGATGGAAGGAATACTGACCAAGTCCAGCATGTGGAAAGCTTTGTAAGCCCTGGGGCCTATCATTATCCACGAGAGTTGAGAGCAGGTCAAGCCTGCTGGCCTCTGTCGATGGAGACTCGGTAACTGGGAAAGATGTGGAGTCAGATCTCGTGGGTAGAATGACAGCAGGATTGGTCCCACAACCTCTTGTTGGAATGAGTACCCTGGAAATGCCAGGCAAGTCCTGGCCCATGCCCTGTGGATCTGATATGTGGCAACTGACCAATTGGAAGGAGTACTTTGTCCACACCATAGCATGCCATGGCTCTAAATAAAAGTCAGATGAGGAGCTAATCAGATTATTCTCTTGGCCTGGACCTCTTTGAAATCAAACCATGGTCTTATTCTGGCTCTCCATGTTGAGGAGACCGGAGACCTGACATTTTGTATTTATTTGAAATGATATAAAGTTAATCATGAGCAAAATGTTAAGAGATGACAGAACTGGCCACAGTAAGGTCACATTGTGTCCCTGCCAAGCATAATACAGCTCCTCGCCTACTCTAGGCTGCCAGTTCCTGCCACAGGGGGCCTGGGGCTCTCACAAATGGGGACCAGAGTCTGTCTATGTGATAATTAATCCATGGTGCTCAGTAAAGGCTGCCAAATCTGCCATATGGTGGTTTTATGACCTGGACTGCTGTTATCTCTGGAGAAAGCTAACATCATAATCTCATTTCCGTGTGATCTGTGATTAGGACGTGTACTTCTACAGGGGGAAATGCAATCACAGTGAGGAAGCCCAGGATTCCAGTGCTCGGAGATGTGGCTTGGAGAGTTCAGTAACTGTGGGGGAAAAGTGTTAACTGTGTGAATTCACTATTCCAGGGAACGACACCTGAGTGTGCCTCACCGTGCCCAAGCCCTGTGCAGAAATGCAGTTTCTGTTTTATGAGGATTCTGCCTGCTATAATAGAAACACCTGCATTAGGGAGGCCAGAGGGTCTGTGTCCTAGAAATGACAGGCTAGGATTGCACGTCTCCCTCTTAAGTGTTTTCTTTTAAACTTTATTGGAGGGTGAATATGATGTTTATTAGTACTTTATAAGCATGCATGGATATTGAACAATGAAATCTGTTGAGATTATTTGAGAAAGAGGGGAGGGAGGATGGCGTGGAGTGATAGAAAGGTGAGATGAATCAGAGTATGTCCTGTGCATGTACGATAATACCACAAGGGACATTCTCTTATTCAACTAATGTATGTTAATAAAATATTTTTAAAAAACTGTACTGAGGAGTGCCCAGGGTCTGTTTCACTCTCTGAGAAGTATGGTTTTTAATTCACAAGTCTTTCCTTTAATCCTACATCCATGGATAAGTTGTTCTGCTAGGTTTTTGTATTTTCTAGGAATGGGAAAATTAAATGTCTTGATCAACTTCTTGTATAGGAACACAGAGTTACCTAGAGTATTGCCTGAGGTGATTCAGGCTTTGATGAGGTCTCAAAAATATTATTGAGAAAGAAAACTTGAAGAGGATTCATACTGTCTAGCTAAAAATGATTGCTTAAGGATGGCCCAGTGTGGCAAAACCTCATTGGAAATAGAGTATGGTTTGGGGCAGCTGCCGGCTGAGGCATTAGGAGGGAAGAACAGGCTCTCTGCTGATGTACTGTGCCTGCCAGTCCTCTGGACCAGTCCTATTCCATTGACTGTGGAGACTGGGACCCCAGGGAGTCTCATAAAGAAAGTCAGGCTGCCACCACTTGCTGACTTGCACATCCCTGTGGTCTTCTTCCACTGGTGGCACTTTCTTCCATGTGGCCGCTGTCATCAGAAAACCATGTCAGCCTGTGTTCGGCAGAAATAGACTTTGTGCACTGGATTTTGCGGTCAATCAACCATGATTGCCTTTTGGTATTTTGAAAACTTCTGAAACCTTTGATTTGTGGCTCTTTACTTTATGTACGAATGGTAGCATCAATGGAAAGTAACACAAGGAAGGTGGTCCAGGCCTGGTCTGCTGGCTGGAAGTGAAGTGGATTAGAGAAAGCACATAGCTCCTCTTGACTGCCGCTTATTGTGACATTGCTTAGAAAAATTCAAACCCCAAAGACTCTGACTCTCCGGGGACATTGTTAGCCTTCTGCAGGAATTATTAAAACGTACAGAAATGTAGAAGCTGCACTTTATAATAATTAATCAGGATCTGTTGATTAATAAAGCTCATTTTTTAGTCTCGATGATTCAGAGTATCATGCAAAGGACAGTGTCCTTGTCATTTTGATTAAGAAACCAGACTTTGCAGCTGAGAGAAGTATAGAACAGCCGTGCTTCCTCCGTCTCCCCATAAAATAAATATTGAATGAGAATATTAACTCGTTAACCTTGACAACAATTTGTAATTTTCATAAGGGGGGAAAAACTCGCATATTCAGCAAATAAATCGCTGCGGGGATTTCAGGAAAACAAATTGGAGAGAATGAAGAATGCTACCATATGAATTCTGTCATTTTTATGGGCTAAGGTGATTAATTTGTTTGTTTAGGTCCCTCAATTAAGACCACAAATAGTGTAAGGTGTCGGGAGCAAGTTAACGACTTCTGTCTGGCCCGGAACAGTCAACTGCCAGAGAGAAAAGGAAGGTCACAGGGAGCAGGGAAGGAGCCAGCCCCCAGCCTTGAGTGTTAATCCCACACCAGATCCACTTTACCTGGGGTTAGCTGCTGAAGCTGTAATTTCACTCTATTAATAGTTTAAAGCTTGTTTTTATAGATAACCTCTTTCACTGGGCAACTACGCCAGAAAATCATTAGGTGGAATTAGCAGTACCAGTCACTGCTTTTTCCAGGGTTAGCTAATTATTTTGAACTCAATTTAACCAGGAATAGAGATAAAATAAATAACCCATGAACTATTTACCTTGCCAGTTAGGAAGCTTCTTTTGTCGATGAGAGAAGAGAGAGACAGAGACAGAGAGACACAGGGAGAGACAGAGCGGAGGGGGGGGAGAGAAAGAAATCAAAAGCATGCAAGGCCAAAATCAAAGCCCTGTTTTCCAACTTTGGCAGTCATCTGGGTCCTGAGATGTATTTCTCTGCTCTCCTGACCTTCCACACCGCTACCCCAAGAGTGTCATTTGTTTAGGTTTTTGCCAGTGTGAGTGTATTCAGCAGACTGCTGTTTTGTTTTTCCTAGCTAACTCAGCTTAAAACTTACTGCTTAGGGACTTCAGATAATCCACAGTTTTGTTTGTAAGCTTTGTTTGTTCCCTTTCCTGGCTCCACAGCCATCTCTCTGTAGGGGATTGGAGATTTAGTATGGTTATTTTTAATTTCACGTGAACATTGACTTCTTGAAGGCCAGGCATGAATTAGTCTGTGTGTGGCATGGTGAAGGGAGCGAGTTAAGTGAAATAAATGCGTTTCACATTTTGCTCAGAAAATGGGATGCAAGGCAGAGGAAACGAGCCTTCAAGTTGGTGGGAAAACCTGTGGTCTTTGTGCAGCATCTTACCGAAG
Source organism: Megascapheus bottae (assembly GCF_031878675.1). NCBI lineage: Eukaryota > Metazoa > Chordata > Mammalia > Rodentia > Geomyidae > Megascapheus > Megascapheus bottae. The sequence goes on from NC_143526.1 coordinate 41,649,381, forward strand.
GTCCACACTGGCTTTGTTATATTCCAGTGATGTGGGTCTTGATCCGGGAGTTCCTTTATCTTTTTGACTCTGACTCCTGTTTAGAAGAATGGGGCCACGGGGTAATACCTAAAGTACAAGGTGGACATCAAATGTTACCATGTAATGAAACACTTTCTAATCACTTTGCATGATATTTGGTACATACTTAGAAAATGTTAGTTACTTCTAACCATTATGAAGGTGACATGGTGATAAGAATGTGTTTGTAGGTAAGGAATGAGGAAAATCAATAATTATAAGGAGAGAAAAACACAGTAATGCAGTTAGTCTCCAGGGAAACAGGATGCAGGAGAGGACACCAGCTTTGGGTTACAGCTAGCAATGGAGAGAGAAAGTGAATGAATCTGGGCATTAGACTCTTCTTTCTAATTCTATGTTATTTTGGTTAAGGAGGTCAATGCTGGAAACAATGAGGAAAATATAAGAAACCCATGGAAGATGGGAATTAGGCCTGGCAAAGGGCACTGACTGGATGAATTGAACAGCAGGCTCAAGGAGAAACAACTGGTAAACCTGTGGAAGAAATATAAATGTCTACTGAGAAGTATCTTGAATGAAAGGTCATGGAAGCCAGCCACTGGGTAAAAAGGGTTGCGAAAGTCAATCACTGGGCAGGAGGGGTCATGGAAGCCAATCATTGGGTAAGAAGGGTCATACAAACCAATCCTTGGACAAATTGTGTCCCTGATAGTAACAGGGATTTGATTTGACGTTAGAGGAGAACGATGGAAGGGGTGACATTGACAAGGTGCATTTTATTCATAAATTGGCATGTTAGATAGATCGAGCCTCTTCATACAATTACTGAAAGATAATTTAAAAAGCAAAACAAATTAAGCACATGCAGAAAACTAAAGTTGGATCCTTCTTTGTCACCTTGCACTAGAATTAACTCCAAATGGATCAAAGACCTGGAGGTAAAAGCCGACACTCTGAAAACTTTACAAGAAGGAATAGGAGATACACTAGGCCTCCTTGGCACAGGTCGAAACTTTCTTAATAAGGACCAAGAATCACAACAAATCAGAGAAAGGCTGGATAAGTGGGACTGCATTAAACTGCAGAGCTTTTGTATGGCAAAGGACATAGCTAGTAAACTAATCAGGAAGCCTACAGAGTGGGAGAAGATCTTCACCAACCAAACAACGGACAAAGGCCTCATATCTAAAATATATCAACAACTCAAAAAATTGAATCACTCCAAAACTAATCTCCAAAGTAACAACCATCCCATTAAAAAATGGGCCAAAGACTTAAAGAGAGTCTTCTCTGAAGAAGAAACAAAAATGGCCTATAGACACATGAAGAAATGCTCCACATCTCTGGTCATAAAAGAAATGCAAATCAAAACAACTCTAAGATTCCACCTCACTCCAGTTAGAATGGCCAGGATCAGGAAAATGAATAATAACAGATGCTGGAAGGGATGAGGCCAGGAGGGATCACTACTACACTGTTGGTGGGAGTGCAAACTCGTTCAACCACTATGGAAAGCAGTATGGAAGTTCCTCAAAAGACTAAACATAGAGCTCCCCTATGACCCAGCAATTCCACTACTTGGCATTTACCCAATCATCCAGAAACAAGGACATACTAAATCCACCAGCACAACAATGTTCATTGCAGCACTATTTACCATAGCAAAGATATGGAACCAACCTAGATGTCCCTCAGTTGATGAGTGGATCAACAAGATGTGGTATTTGCACACAATGGAATTCTATGCTGCTATCAGAAAGAATGACATTGCCCCATTTGTTAGGAAATGGAAAGACTTAGAAAAGATCATATTAAGTGAAGTAAGCCAGACTCAAAGGAACTTAGGCTCAATGGTTTCCCTCATTTGTCATACTCAGTAGAAACCTTGGGCTCTCCTAGCAGAGATTTGCAATAGAGCAAAACCTTGATACAAAAGGCTATATAGTAGGACACTGAATGAAAGGATCTCTAGGATATAGAAACATAAGCCATATAATGAGTTATTGTTGTTCTTAAGGTAGTATGTTATCTCTCATCTCTTTTGCTGTCCTTTGATTATCTCATATTGTTACATATCTCACTTTGTTATCTGATATATCGGTATATTTGTATTTGGTTATTTGAAATTGGATAGGGAACGGGGGAAAACAAGATGAAGGGTGGGGGTGGGGGGGAGGGAAATGGGGACCAAGACATGTGAAAGGGTATCAATGTATGGGAATTAATGCACCATCTATCTGGCAAATATCATGTAACCCTTCTATTAATTACAATGAAAAATATATGAAAAAAAGCAAAACAAATAAAGTTAAGTTTATTTTCCTAAAAAGCAAGCAATCCTAAACTTGTAGAGGATTAGCACTGAAGAGTGAAGCTGTGGATTTAAATAACCATAATCAGTAAACCTTTCCTCCTTTCTTGCAGTGTTGGAAATAGAGCTTCCAGGTGCATACATGTACTGCCACTGGCACATTCCCCCAGCCCTGACATTGCTTAGACTAGAGGAAGGAGAATCCAATTCCAAAAGAGAGACTAGCATGTTAGCATGTTACAGTGGCAGATACTAATACTGTTTTGTGCTGTTAAGTTGGTCATTGAAAAGGTTCTGCTAACACAAGAAAGATGGAGGTCCCTTGAGAGTATTCGAGGCGGTTGATCAGAGGTTTCTAATCTCCCCTTCCCCCTTGCTCCTCTTCTTTGAGACAAATGACTTCAATTCCCATTGGAAATGGCCATTTTCTTCTGTGGTCTGTAGAATTGTTGTGATGATTCAGTAAGACAGTTCATGCAAACCACTTAGAATGGCACATTGCTCACAATTTCATTAGAAATGCTATTTTCACAATTGTCTCTTTTCCCCTTAATAATATCATTCAAGTGATACTTAAAACAGTGTTACATCATTTCATGATTGATATAAGACAGTGTATTGTCATTTTTGGTCAATATCTAAAGTTCTGGTTATTATCTTTTTATGTGTGTACTCCTCCAATGACTGTGTTATGATGAACTGCCATAAGTGTGACTTATTATTTAGTGGTACATTCAGAGGATATGAATGATATTAACGCTTTGCACCATGTATGAAATTGTTCTCAGATAAAGGACAAGCTACTGTCCTCTCCCACAGGTCATGTGTGATGTCATTCTTCAGATGTGCATTTAATGCTTTGATCTACTTTTCTCTCAATAGCAAAAAACTCTTTCTGGGTTTAAGGAACCCCTTGTTCTTGAAGAAGAGACTATTTCCCCCAATGATGGCAGGAACTGCAGTCCCCTCTCTTCTCTATGTTGTCCATTGGCTAACATGTCACTCTACCATTCCAGTAGATACCCGCAGCTGCCTAGAATTTGAAAAAAAGCCAGAAGGGGAAGGAAGCCAGGGTTAAGGGGAGTTTCCCTAGCAGCAGTGGGGTTCCAAGCTTCTCCTGAAGTTTCTGCATCAGTATTCACAGGGGGCTTGGGGAGCAGCCAAAATCCACAGCACGGAGACTCAGCAAGCCAGGGCAGCACTGAGCTCTGGGACAATTCAGCATGCCACCTGAGACCACATATGGGGTCTCTAGCACCAAATGTAATGCTGCAGCTTTCCCACAAAGGCTGTGAGTGAGTGACCCCATACTATTATAATAAATTACCTTCTCCTAAAATCAGCCCAAATATGTCACTGCTTCTTGCAGTGATACCCCATAATGTTGATCCATACTGTCTTACCTCCTTACCGCTCCCCCTGCCTCCCTCCTACTACCCTGCAGTGGCACTGAGTTTTTATCTCTGTCCACATGTCAAGTGACAGCCTCACACTTCTTTGTTTTAATGATGACTGTTGAGCAAGGGTGTTTTCATATGTTTATTGATTAACGGGATATTTTTCACTATACTTCCCCCATGGAGTATATTTCATTCCACTCACAGTATGTAAGAAGTTACAGACTCTCAATAGAGGCAGGAAACACACAGAAGGGAGATGGTGGCTGTTTGGCAGGGAGTATTATTTTTCTTCTTTCCTTATACATTTTTTTCATATTTTCTTTTTTTCCCACAGTATCATAGGTAATATTTTATGTATGACTTGTATGGGCTAGCAAATTTCCTAAAGGCGTTGTGTTATTTAATCCTTCAAAAATCCTGAGATGGAGAACCACTACCCCTCCTGCCTGGATGAGCAAAAGTGAGGCAGGGAGACCTTAGGGACTCATGAAGGGGCATCTGCCCACGAAGTGTAGAAGTCAGGATCATAACCCAGGCTGCTGAATCACAGGGAATAGCTCAGGATGTCTCAGGGATCTTTCCCATTTCATGCAGTTACACATTACTCCTCACCTAATATAAAATCCTAACAACAGTGAGTTTCTAAAATACACCAACAAAACTTACAGTGCCTGTCTGTATTGTGTGTGTGTGTGTGTGTGTGTGTGTGTGTGTGTGTGTGTGTGTGTATTTGTTGAGGGGTGAGGGATAGGGTTATCTTAAACTCATCTGTGGGTACAGAATTTCAGACTACATATTCCAGTTAAAATTCAAGGTCTTCTGGAACTCGATGGAATGTACAACTTTTTGTGTATCCTCGCTATAGCTTATTAAAATGAAGAGGAGGAGGGAATGCTAGAGAAGCAGTCATTCACTTACAGTGGCTTTCATTGACTGATGTCAGCCATGCTTTCGGGCTTGCTTTTGTTTCTCAAAGTGCTAATAGCAAGACTCTGTCCCTGCAATTCTATTACTGGTGGCAACGGAATATAATCAGGCAGTACCTGCAGGATAAGTCAAAAGATTAAATTAAGTTGGGATTTGAATCCCCACTAAACACAGAATCAAACAAAGATTAGATTTCTGGACCCCAGTCTCAGAATGGCTTTCAAGGGCTTCTCTTAAACAACAACAAAAATATATCATTATTCACTTTGACCACAGGCATGTTAAAGGAAATGTAGGCAATGAGACAAGAGAAGGGAGGAAGGGAGGGAAAGGAGAGTAGGGGAGGAAAGGGAGTCTGTCCTCTCAGTCTGTGGGGCCATCCTGACTTGGGAAGAGAGTTTGCTTCCTGTCCTGTCTGGAACACATCCTATATTGAATTCACTTGGGGTACCCCAAGGAGCCCCAAATCATACCCATCTCAACTGGATCTACCACGCAGCTCCCAATACTTCAGCAACAGAAGGAAAATTAGTCCAAGACCAAGTCTGGGTTTGAGAAAGCCATGGAGACAAAATGTGGAGGAGACAGTAAATTGGATAAGAACTGGCCATAGAGACATGGAGACGCCAGGCAGGGTCTGGGAGAATTTTCCTCGGCTCGTTTTTTGTTGCTGGTGGTGATCATACACTCAAGTTATGGATGGAAATGGTTAAAACTGGAAATATTTGGTGAAGGCCCTAAAGTGAGCCACCTGCTTCTTGAACATACCCTCCTGTCACACTCGAATCTCCTGTTCTAGAAACGACCTTCTTAGCTCCCTGTGCCTAAGGAAACAAACGCTGAATCACTTCATAAGATTTGGGAGGATGAAAGCTGCTGTGAGATGCAAACACCAATCGATTGCTTAGAAAATTTGCAAATTTCTCTGCATCGATAGGCTTCAGATCCACATTAATCTGCCAACAAGAGCTTACCTATTCCATAATATCACATCGAGACCGGATGAGCAACTAAAAGATATTGATCACAATACGTTATAGATAATCCTTTCCAACATTACATGAATTAACTTAATCCTGATAACAACCTTATAAGGCACAATTGATTTTAGGGTGTGTGTGTTGGGACTGAACTCAGGGCTTTGCACCTGCTAGGGGCTCACCCCAACCCTTGTGCCATGCCTTGGGCTGTGGTCTGCCTATGTGAACTTCCTCATGTCCCTGGAGATGATAAATTCATGACACTGCCCTCAGCCACGGTGCTTCCTCTGTAGCTGGGATAATAGGTATAGACCACTACACCCAGCATTTGGTTAAGATGAAGTTTGTCAATCTGTTTTGCCCAGATGGGTCTCAAACCATGACAGCCCTGGGATCTCTGCTTCCCATCTAGCCAGAATTACATGCTTGAGCTAAGGCTCCTGGCTGGGTTAGTCAGTGGCAGAGGAGTTTTATCAACAACCAGATCTTATGTGTCTAAAGGCTATACAGTTCTAAAAATTAACTTATGCAATGTAGCCCCAGACTTTGCCTTGATACGTATTTACAGCTAAGAACAAATAAAAAAAGTAGCCAAGCCCCAGAAGCTGCCCTCCTTTTCTATAGAGTCAAATTTTCTCAGTACAGGAAGCATGACACACTTTTATGCTTTCTCAGAACCCAAATTATCTCTGCTTTGTTTTTGGGTGCTGTCTTTCCCTTTGATTTCAGGGTTACAGAAAATGTCTGTCAAACTTTCCCATCATTCCTTGGCCAAATAGATGCAAGGGACCCAACTGAGCTGAAGTGTTCCATCTCCAGACCTCCTGGCCATTTGAATCTCGGGTGCAACTCACACACTAATGTGTCCTGTCCTTTCCTGTGCAATTTCTGTTTTTCTTTAAATACATTTTTATGGTTATTGTAGAGGTGAGGTACTGAGGGCTTACAATTATGTAAGTGAGGTGATGAGGACATTTCTTTTGGGACAATGTCCCCTTTTTCCTCTCAGTTTTTCCCTTGTGTTCCCATCCCCAAGTTGTACAGTTCATTTCCCACAGTCTAGTGAGAACCACCTCTTTGTCCCACTTTTTCTGTGCCACTCTTTCCCCTCTCACAGATAAATAACCTAACAAATGAGACAAAAGGAAAAGACAGCAGCAGCAACAACAACAAAAATGTCTGTTTTCATTTCCTGGAGTCCATTTTGAAACATATCATATTATCTGATCATTTGCACATATCTGTTGAGCCTTTCTGATCCACTGCTATGAATACTCTCCTTTGATCTCACTGTGTAAATGTTGATTTCTGATCTGCCACTCCTCAACTGTTTCAGGTTTCAGTTTTCCTGATCTTGTATTCCGCTATGCATTCTTTTAAGAAATTCCACTCTCTCCCTCCCTTCCTTCTGCCCCTCTTTCTGTCTCCTCTCTCATAGCCAAAATGAATTTCTTCTCGAAGCAGCACAAGTGTGTTCCTGGACCCAGCTTTCAAGTTGGACAAGTGTTAAAGAACCAAGTTCGCTTCCCCTTGAGAATTCAGCATCATTGTGAAGAATTCTTTATGGAGTGCACATTGTACTCAGGCGCTGTGTGGAGAGGGATGCACACATTCCTTACAGATGAGGACACTGGCTTGCTGGAGTTGGATGCCACACCAGGAGATGGATGGGTGCTGGAAGAACGCAGAACACCTTGAGGTTTGTTTCTGGTGCTTCTGCCCAGAAGGAAGAAGAGGCAGTCCTGACAGCTCTGCTCAATGGCTGGGTGAAATGAGTAGCTGTATGGCATAAGCAAAGCGGCCAGGTGCTCTGCTATCTAAGCCTGCCTTTACCCCGTAGGAAGATGTTATGACACCTGTCAGAACACCTGCCAGGAGTATACCCTCCTGGTCTTTCCTCCAGCCTCACCTACCATTACCAGTCAGGCCCCCCTCAGGGGCACCTGCTCTGGGAGGAAGCCCTGACACACTCATCTCAAATGTTACCCCTCTGCTGTCCCCTATTGCCCTCTTTATCTTCCCCTTGGCTGCTAAAAATGCCAGAATGACATTCCTGTGGTTTCTGTATATTATGTCACCCCGTTAGAATGCAAATTCCTGTGACTGTCTCGTCTACCTCAGGATTTCCAGCACTTAGATCTGCTTCTGACACAGAGCAGACATTATGAACACTGGTAATGTTTCCAGCTCTGGAATGGCTGGCTGCCTGACAGGGATTCGGTTTGTCTACCATCATCCATTTCTGTTTGTACCTCTGTGAAATGGGACAGAGTACTTTCTGTTAGCGATGGTAGTAGAACTTACATGAAGCTTAAATATGGGATTGCGTGGCATTGTATCTAACTGGAGTTTGTGTTTAGTGGGACAAGGAGGAGAGCAGATGAGGAAAAGAAGGGAATTCTCTTTCTGCACTCATGATTTGGACAGACAATTCTTACAATTCTGCTTGATGTAAAAATGTAAAGTTGTACAGTCGTGGGTGGATAGATAAAAAGTGTTTAATACTAGAAATTTAATAGACTTAGAAAGTAAGAAAAATAGATGAAATCTGGTCTTTCTCATTCTATATTGATACAAAGTATTAATGTTAAGACTCTGGTTGTAATTTTAATTCCAAACCAAATAAACAAAAACACAAGAATTTATTTCTTTCACTAAAACATCCAGGACCAGTCTGTCAAGGCTAGATCTGCTCCTGCAGCTCAGTGAACTCAGAAATCTCTGCCTCTCTCCATCGCTCAGCTCCACACCTCCATGGGCTGATTTCAGGGGCAGGCAGGTCATTTTTCTCTGTGGTAGTCCTCTGTGACATCAGACTCACAGTCCTTTGGCTAACAATCTCCATGACCAGAACATACCTTCTTCTATATTTCCAACAAGGGTCTTAGAGCTGTGTCTTTCTGGCCTGACTTGTATATAGGATCCTCTTTAGTGAAAGCACCTACAGGATAGGTTTCTCTGGTCAGCTAGGCCAATACTTGGACTTAAGGTGGACTCTACCCCTGACACTAAGGTTGGAGGAAGAATGGAGCCCCTGAGAACTCTGGGGACCACCTCTTAGAAGACAAAATGGAAGAGTGGGCAGACAGATCCCCACTCCATTGGCTTAGAGAGCTCTGAATTTGAAGGTGTTGACAACAGATACAGAGAAGAAAGAGTGACCCAACATAACCAGACACATGTGCGGTCCTTCCCTGGACACCGGGCTGGCCAGCCCTCCTGGAGTTGGTAGGACTTGGATTTCTCCCATCGAGAAAGTACCACATACTGAGATGCAGGACACCAAAGGCACTCACAGAAGCATGCCTTATATCTGCCATTGTCTCATCCTTCTCTGTCCTGTGTGCTCTGGCCACTCACCACCAGGGCTTTCCTGAGTGTTTCCTAAACACCACGCTTGACCAGGCACTAGAAACTCACAGACAAAACACCAAGTGTCTTCGGCCAAAGAGAGAGACAGTTAGACAGTAACAGGGATGCCTAAGAACTTGAAAATAGTATATCTATCACTATACACTCTATTGGAAACAGACATACCCCTGGTGCAGTTGTGTCTACTATTAGAACACAGAACCAGAACGTTTCTAGAAGAGGAAACCTTGATAGGAGTCTTGAAAGAGAGCCTGGATGAAGCTCAAGACTCGTAACTCCAAGTGTAATAGTTTTTCCATTCAGCTAGACTATGTAAAACACAACTTACATCAACATAACACTCAGAGAGATACTTGACTCTTCTTGCAAATCATCTCCTGGAATAGGCACAGAGAGATGTCTACTGGGTGTGTTCATCTGAATTTTAGGAGCCTGGATGATGTCTAATTTTTCCCAAGAAATAGAATAAAAGCCTGTGATGTTCAGATTCCTTCTACCCCTCCTATGTGGAGAGACACACATACCACGAGGTCCCAGGAACTCCCCACTTCCCCAAACACCCTCCAAAGAGTAGCCTCAACTATAACTTATTTCCAAAACACACTCACACAGTGTGAAATTCATTCTGAACGTCCTCCTCTTTCAAAAATGTTGTATGCAAAGGGGGACTGGAGTCAGGAAGGAAAACCAAAGCATTTTGTCTCATGAATAGAATTGATGTGGGAGTTGATTGTTTTCTCTCCTGAGGGATAAACATTTTAATTTAATAACAGTCAGAAAGTGCCTAAATGTTCTTGAGGGGAAAAAATAATGGTATTCCGAACAAGATAGAGTCTATTCACTCTCTGAATACTTGGCGTCAGGCCTCCTGTGGAAGTATGACTCTAGAACACCAACCAAAATATTCTGTATCATGTCTTAATAACAAAAATATCTGCAGTTAACCCCCATTTATTGGAACTTTTGGGTTCCATGCCTAAGTGGCAGGTGCCTCACATTTATTATCTGATACATTCTTTATGTCAAGCTCATGCACTAAGGTGGAAGCCCGTTTTACAGATGGCAAAGCTGAGGCTAAAAGCCATCGGTCAACTAGCAATGACTGAGAAGGTATTCAAATTCAAACTTGCTTAATTCCTTTTAAATATAGTGATTTAATGACCATGGGATCTAATGGAGGGCTCTGTTAGGCCTGCCATTATATGACAGAACACTCAGTCTAACAGAGCCTCCAGTCCTCATGGGAGACATGTAAGATGAGAGAGATTGAAGAAGAAAGCCAAATAGGAGAAAAAAATACAGTATTTATTAAGAGAAGGCACCACAGATGAGATAACAGACAGGGAAGCAGTTTCAACAGAATGTAGAATTCTCTCTCCAGACTTCTGATGAATGGGGGTGTGGCCTCATTGCCACCAGGGAGCTCAGAGTAAAACTTAGCTCAGCACTTGAGAAACTAGAGGCGCCGACGTTCTCCAAGATGTGGGAAAATAGGAGACACATTGTTTTTAGGCAAAAAAAACCTTACACAGTTCTTGCTAAGACATGTGAGGTTTGAGATGTATATTTGTGCAAGCAGAAAAATCAAACACGTGGATTTCAGTTAAACATTCACTTCGGGAGCCGGGCATGGTAGCTTACACCTGTAACTCCAGTGACAGGAGATACGGATGGCAAGAATCATGATTTGAAGCCATCTTGGCAGAGACAGGAGTCCTTATTAAAAGAAATAAAGCAAAAAATAATTGAAAAATAGAGCAGAAAGTGCTGGAGTGGTAGAGTACTTGTCTACCGCAGCTAGAAGCTAAGCTAAATACATACAATCAGGGTAAAAACTGGAAGCCATCGACTGTAGATGCTATATAAAACCTTGGCACAATATAGCTGGAGAAAAGTAGAGAAGTGGAGAGCCATGTCCTGAGCTGGGTGAATCCAGTGAGCCGTCGGGTCCACCCCACAAAGGGAAATAGTGCAGTCCCCGGAAGCCCAGATAGTTGAGCATAATTGATCTGGCGCTGCTAACAAAATCAAACATCCATTTGTCATCAATGAAGTCGTCTCTCCAGGAATCAACTTGCTCAAGTCTCATCGTTGTCATGAGTTAGCTTGTCCCGTGGGCTGCTCTGTGTGGATGAAGGACTGGTACTGCCAGTGCTGTCTGCACTACTTGCAGTCTTGACATTCACAGATGCACATCCATCAGTTCAGCCAGATCTCTTCAGAGAAAACAGTTACGAAGTCCCACCCCCAGCCCCTTTCTGCCCTTCCACTGGGCCCAAAGAATGCTCATTTGTTGTGCTAGAAGTCCCTAATGAAGGCAAGAGCCGCCTGGCAAACGACCCCTTAAATTGAAACAAAAGTGTCAACACAAGCAAAATATGTGAAGTTGTTGATCTCTGACAGACAGCCTGTTGATGGGCATCTATTTAGCTTTCAAAGCAGTCTGGCAGATAGATTAAAAAAATCCATCAGACCTGAAAAGCCTTAACAGGCCAAATTTCCCTGGGGGCCCTTTCTATATGGTACTTATCATTTTCAGAACAGCAATAGCTCTGACTGTCCCGGGCATCATTAGCCTAAATAGAACAAAGATACCAATGTGGGAGCCATCCTAAACATATAATCTGGGGCGTGGTGCGTGTGTGTGTGTGTGTGTGTGTGTGTGTGTGTGCATATGGGCATGCACGCGTATTTGCATAATGGCCAGCCTACAAGCTGATGCTTTCCACTTGTTGGGTGAACTGATTGCCCTGGCTTCATCAGTGCTTCCAAGTGGGTGATTATCTCCCAGTGTTGAGGGGCCCTCTCTTGTGAGTCCACAGAGGGACCCCGCCATCTTGGTGTAGGTTTGGGGATATGTATTTGTGTTCAGCATCTCCCCAGCCATCACTTTTCACCAAGGCAACAATCGTTGTGCAGTTTCTGTGCCCAGTGAAACTGTCCCCCCATCCCTGGCTGGCCAATTAGACTCAGTTACATTTTGGAGAGAAAGAAAACAATCTTGTGCTGCCTCCAGCTTGGCAGAAGCTGAAGTGAGAAGTCATGCAGATGTGGTTTCTGAAGAAGCCATCGATTTGTTCACACACCGCCTACCTTCCTCGAAAATGAAAAACACTCACAAATAAAGTGGCAATTGGTCAGGACCTCAGGAAGGTGGAAACACAGGGGAAATAATAATAATTTCAAACTGTGAAACTTAGCCAGTGAAGCTAATAGCCCACCCTTGACATAGAGGACTTACCTTCTGGTAGACTCAACAGAGAGGAGAGAGAGAGAGAGAGAGAGAGAGAGAGAGAGAGAGAGAGAGAGAGAGAGAGAGAGAGAGAGGGAGAGCCCACCCTCGACATAGAGGACTTACCTTCTGGTCGACTCAACAGAGAGAGGAGAGAGAGCGAGAGGTGTTGCTGACTTTCTCCCTTTTGTCATGGAGGAGGAGATGTGTAGCACTCTTACTGCATGCATTGAAGTTCAGTGCAATCTTCTCCATCCTACAGGAGTGTTTGCATCCCACATCATACCTACGTGTCTGCCATGAGCAAGGGGCATATGATACCAGGGCCTTGTGGCTTTCATAATTAACCATAGCACCCCCTCCCCCATACACATACATTGGCTCCATGACCGGCCCCTAATTTGTATACTTTCTGCAGAGGTTTCAGTGTCTTGTGAAATTTATTGCCACACTAAAGTCACCTTTTAAATTATGGATCACGATATTGGTATGCTGCTAAAAATCTTCACAGCATTGTAATTTTATGCACTGGCAATAAACATGAAAAATGCATTTTGGGATTGTTTAACATTAAAAATAATGTTTTGGAAAATAAATTTGAGGAGAAATTTAGTGCTGGGGAAAAGGGACCATATTCATTCTTGGAGACACAGATTCATAATCCTAACAGTTCATTGGCTGGGGACCAAATCTGCAGCCGGGCAAGGTCAACAGTGGTTATCTGAGCTCTGATTGCAGTTCGACAGTGGTGGGATCCACAACTTCCTGCCAGCTTGTAGCTTTCAAGGGTCGCCCTACTGCTTTCCACATAGTAGCAAGGTTGATTGGCAGGGCCCGTAAGTGATGGCTAGGCAACTGGCAGCATTTCAGCAAATCACCTCTTGGAGAATCAATAACAACAGCAACAACAACAAAAACCCAACATGGCACAGGATGCAGTTTTTCAAAGAGCACATTAGCCTGGTCCCAGGGTCAACAGCCTTGGACTCAGCTTCACTGGATGAGTTACTTTGGTGCCTGCAATCATGGCCTACAGGACACATGAATGCCTTTTGTGAATGGAACCTGAGATCGACCATGGTAGCAAGTCAGCATGAGGTAGCACAAGTGGATTACCCCAGCCTGAAGCCCCACCCTGTGTCTCACTAGCCAGTCACTCTGTTTCCCCAACTATAACATGGGTGAACCACAGAGTGTCATGCCAGGGTGATTTGGGGAATTAAATGAAAAGGCAGACATACACAGCACATAGTTAGACACGAGGGCTTGTGCAGGGCGGTGATGATGGCCGGATGATCCAATGAGTTCATTCCATGTCATCCTACATAAGAATTATTTGAAACAGATGATAGGGGAACAGCAGGAACTGAACCTAGACAGAGCAACTTCCTTCCCTTTCCTTTCTTTACTTGCTAAAACTCTCCTTCACAGCTCAGAATCCTGGCTGTCTAATCTTCCCCTCTTTCTGTCTTGCCTAGAAAGATCAAATGGCTCTGTCACTGGATACTCCCATAAATTATTTCCCCAGAATTTACCCTTTTTTTCTGTACCTTTTACAATACTCGGTTTGTTCTGCAACTCTTCCCCATCACACTTGAACTTGCTATTCCCCTCCGCACTCCACGCTCCCGAGATAGCTCAAGAGTTCACGCATGCTCGGCATGCTCTTTCAAAGAGACAAGGGGCAAAGTCAGGGTCAGGCAGAGAGCTGTCTGACCTTCCGCAAAACAGTTTCATTGGTCTTCATGGAGATCAAATTTAAGACACCTGCAGAATCCACACCTCAGCCCTCCCAGCACTGCAAGGAATGTGAAGAAATGTGGCTTTGTGTGCACAGCCTTGGACACCTATTAGTTTCTCAGCTCCATTTGGTTTTCTGTCCCCTTATAGTCTTGAAGGCTGATCAGGAAGTCCACAAAGGCAAAGGCAAAGGTCAACACATCCTAATAAAGAAAGGTATATAGAAGTATATGCCTTTACTTTGCCCATGACACACATCTAAGTCACCCAAGAAATATTCCCAAATCATAGTAGCAGCACTTTTTGGGGGTCATGGGGCTTGAACTCTGGGCCTGGGAGCTGACCCTGAGCTCGTCAGCTAAAGGCTACCACCCTCCCATTGAGTCTCAGCCCCACTTCCCCTTTTCTAGTGGTTAATTGGAGATAAGAGTCTCATCATCTTTAGTGCCCAGGCTGGCTCTGAATCGAGATCCTCAGATCTCAGCCTCCTGAGTAGCTAGGATGACAGGTATGAGCCCTGCACCAGGCCAATAGCAACACTTTTATCCAACGGCATAATAATACACACACACACACACACACACACACACACACACACACACACACACACACGATAGAATGCCATTAAGTGACAGAATGGAGTGGGTGGCTCACCCTCCGCCCCAGTTACTTGGGAGACTGAGAGCAGAAGGACCACCTTTCTGACAGAAAAGCCCCCGAGATGCCTGTACAAGCAGTGGCTGGGGGTGGTGGTACACTAATGTCATCCTAGCTGAGTGGGAGGCCGAAATGGGAAGGATCTCAGTGCCAGGCTAATCTGGGCAGAAAAACGTGCAAGACTCCATCCCAACACAAGGAGCTGGTCGTAGTAGCGTGGACCTCTCACCCACTCCAGGCTGAAGTCTCCTGAAGCAGAAATCAAGGCCTTACTTGCCAAGTCACAGGCACAAAAGAGGGCTGTAGGTATGGCTCTGTGAAAGGCTGCCTGACTTTCTTCTTACTCACTGATCTCCTAGCTCCCCAATCCTTTCCACAGACCACAACAAACACGCTTCACCATGTCATGCTTGGAGGTACCAAGATCAATAATTAGACAAATTTGCAAATCATAGAAGAGTAAGTGTGGTATATGATGTAGGGAGATTATGAAGTGGAAATAGAGAACTTAAAGAAATTAATTCTTAAAATCATCTAGGAGAGCTACGTTTTTCCTGATGCCCTGACATTGCAATTAGGTTACAGTGACAAGCCCATTTTGGATGACATAGGAATCCTTCACTGTGTTTCTTTAACAGACCTGAACTTTGTTATAAGGGATGATTCCATTACTATATCCTTTTGACTTGAATGACATCAGACCTCCAGAATTTACTACCTGAGTGATTCCCTAGCAGAGCAGAGCAGAGAGAGGAGTCTAGAGGTTGAGTCAGTGTCTGCAGCCAGAAGACCAGGAAGCCTCGAGGTGCACTCTACCAAGTCAGGGAAGTCAGAGACATTTGCCACCTCTCACTCATTAATCTGCCTGAAGACTCGGCAACATATTTGATGAGTATTAGAAATTACTTATATAGTGGTATGCAACCTATGCCATTAATTTTTGGGTGTGTATATATTCCTATAGAAAATTTAACACGTATCAATTGTCTTTTCGACCTCAGTTGGGAAGGCCTAGTTTTGCAAGCCTGTGGTTTGCTGCAGCCCTGGAGAAAATCACCAGTACTCTTGGGAAGAAACTGGCACTAGTATAGATGGCCTAAGTTTAATACAGCTCCATCATATTGCCAAGTCTTGTGGAATGCTTGTAGACTAATTTCCTTCGTGTACAATAGAGAAAATAATCATGATTGTCCTAAAAGATGAGACTCAAATCCAATTTATTTTAAGAAGTTTAGCACAAGGGCATTCAATAAAAGAGTAATTTATTGCTTTACTTCTGGATTCTGTATTAGTTTCCCAATGTTATTTATTTACAGAAATATTTCCATCCTCTCTCCAGCTAGATTGTGTTGAGAATACAATATTGACCAAAAGGGAAATCACTTTTGTTAGACAGAGTTTCCAGTGTTCATTAAGGAGTATAACTTGAGTTAAGAGGGATGTCCACAATATTTTCTCCTCTGAATTCAGGAAAGTTGATCTCCAAGTACAGCTGGCCCCCGAGGAAGGAGGAGGCAGATCACCTTTGGCTCCTCTTGCTGTGGCCCTTGTGTTTTTAGACGTAGAAAGTAGAATATCTCCCTGTTAATGAAGTGAGAATTAAGTACAGGAACCACACATATCAGGGGTGGGGGTGGGGTGGGAAGGAAGAGCATACATAAGATCCAAGAAAGTGAGAGGAAAGGTGGTACAATGCTGGCAAGGAAGAGACAACCAGATACTGAGATGACCTTCAAATGCCCTACTGGCATCTAAAGAGATGAACCAAATCTGCTGACCAGCCTGATCTGACCATGGACCCTTTATAGACAGAAAGTAAGACAGTTCCAGGCAAGTGGACTTGAGAGACAAGTATTAGGGCTATGCCTTCACTTAGAAGCAAATATTTGGGGATGAAGCTGCCATCAGCACACGGGGCCATTGGTGCCATGGAGTCAGCATGTTTGAAATTCTCTTTCATTAAGCTTCATGATGCTAAATAGGCATGGCCCACCAGCACCACCACCAGTGAAAATCCATAATTAAACAAGTTGGGGAACTGCTGCTTTTTATGTGTCCCTAGCAGACATGCCTTTAGATTAGCATATCAAAAGATCTGAGAAAGTTCTGCCCTAAAGAAATGTGTTTGTTTTTAATTTTGAGTTGGTCTACTATTTCCCAAATATAAAGGGCCACAGACTGTTCTCATAGATAACAACCAGCTTCACAACTGCTATTCCCTTCTTCCTCTTCCTCCACCTCTTCTTCCTCTTTCTCTTTCTCCTCCTCTTCCTCTTCTTCCTCTTCCTGCTTTTCTTCCTCCTCTTCCTCTTCCTCATTTTTGTCCTCTTTTTTTCTCCTCCTTCCATCCTCTCATCCCTTTGCCTCTTACCTTTTCCTTCTTCTCTTCCCATCTCTAAATTTCTCTAACTATAGGCATTGGTGAGGGTTCTCACCATAATACAGCTTCCTGGAAAAGTCTGCATTGGGAGGAGAGCTACTGAAGGTAGACAGGTAATGATTCTGGTATACCAGACGTCATGACGCTGCCAACATTCTAAATACCTTCCTTCCTGTAGAACTCTGAGCCTCAAGCCACTTATTAAAAACATATGCGATACAGCAATTCATGTCTGGTCCTTAGTGCCATGACCTTGCATAAGCAAAAGATGGAATTGAGGTCACAAATTGGTAATGGGGTGGAGAACCAACAGCGGGGGCTGAGTTTGCAAGGAAACACCCAACTATAGAGAAGTACTAGACACTTGCTATCATTAGATATTGATTGCTGATTCTATATTTTATTTTTGTTCTTTTCTCCCATTTTTTTGCCAGTCCTGGGTTTGAGCTCAGGGCCTGAGCACTGTCCTTGGACTTTCTCAAGGCTAGAGCTCTACCACTTGAGCGTCAGCACCACATGGGGCTTTTTTCTATGCATGTGGTACCGAGGAATCGAACTTGGGTCTTCGTGCATGCTAGGCAAGCACTCTACCACTAGGCCAAACTCCTGGCCCCCTTTCCTCCCATTTTTAAATGAACTTTTTATTTTAGAAAACAGGATGTGGGGTCACAGAGATGTTGTCAAGATAGCACGTTGCTTCCATGTACTCCACCCTTGATTTTCCTATTATTATCCGATTATGATGCATGAACTAGCATTGGCCCCTTATAATTACCCAATGCCAATAGTTTATTCCAATTTCTTTCTTTCTTTTTGTTTTCGAACTGTTTTGTCTTTTCTTTCTGATACTAGGGATCAAACCCAGGACACTGCACTTGCCAGGCAAGCTACAGCTACAGACCTGAGCAGCGCAGGCCTCTTTTTCTTTCTTTTTTTTGTCCTCCTCAGTACACACATAGTACTGAGACTTCACATCTCCATCTCCTCTTGAAGGTGACAGTGCCTCAATCTGTATGTGCTACTGCTCTGGGATGCTCAGAGTAGATGTGGGGTGAGGGGAAGGTGGAGTGATGACCCTAGCATGGTGGGGGAGAGGCCAGCTGATAGAGCCTTCAAACTTAAACTTGGTTTAAAATCTGGACTTAGCACAGAGGAACAGGATGGCATTCGATCATTTTCAGCAGCAAAGGGGAATGGGGAATGGGAACCGCCTTGGCTGATTTCCAAGTTCAGATCAAGGGTCAGTGAACTTTGTGAAGGGCCAGATGGAACATGCTTTAGGTTTTGGGAGCCCTCAGCAATTCTACCCTCTACGTTGTCATCTCACCATCTCTTGTTCCCATGCTCACTGCTGCCAAAATGGCTACCTCAAGGCTGGTGGGCTACCATTTGAGCCACAGCTCCATTCCTAGCCCTTTTTTTGCTGGTTAATTGGAGATAAGTCTCCCACATTTGTCCTTTCTGGCTTCCAACCTCGATTCTAAGATCTCAGCCTCCTGGGAAGTCAAAATACAGGTGTGAGCCAGCAGTACCTGGAAAGGCTAAGGAGCACAAAGCAGCTAGGTAGGGCACATATTCGGGTCTGCTGTCAACCCAACTCAGATATCCCATGCCAAGGCTCCTTTTCTGCTTAACTAGCTACCTCATCCTGGCTTAAAAATAAAAGACAAAAAGCACTGGTGGAATAGCTCACATGAATGTTCCTGTGGCTAGATCAGGGGGTAGATCATTGTAGAAGAGGATGTGAAATCATTCCCTTCTGGGCATGAGTTTTGTTTCCCCATTGCTATGGGGGGGGCAGTCAGATGAGGGCACATGTGGAACAGCTCCTCCCTGGGCTCTCTCTTAAGTCTCCAAATGATGGTAAGGATAAGAAAGACCTAGATTATAACAATTGACACCTTTGGAATGCTCACTTAGCACTTTCCTAGGAACATTGACTTTGTTTTCAGCCTATCAGGAAATGACTATTAAAATTCCTTCTTCATATGGAAGAAAAAAGGGGGGTCTTGGTAGAGGAAGGTATTGGGCCCTGGGTCTTTGGCCTGAAATACATCCCATGTTGTAAGACTGGCACAAGCTAGTACCCAACCCCTGGGGCTCTGGATGTTGTGACTCTGTATCAGGTAGCCATTTTGTTGATGGGATAATTAGCGCATGATCACAAAAAGTAGCATTTTGCTTCTGTATCAGGCTTTTAGGGGTCACATGTACTGTCAGAGTCTGTACTCCCAAACAGATAAAGTAGGTAAAAACAGAAGGCTCATGCCTGTAAACCTAGCTATGCAGGAGGCTGAGATCTCAGGATTGTGGTGGGGCAGGAAAGTCTATGAGACTCTTATCTCTAATTAGCTATGAAAAAGCCAGAAGTGGAGCTGTGGCTCAAAGTGGTAGAGCAGTAGCATTGAGCAAAGGAGTTCAGGGATAGCACCCAGGCCCTTAGTTTGAGCCCCATGTCTGACGAAGGAAGGAAGGAAGGAAGGAAGGAAGGAAGGAAGGAAGGAAGGAAGGAAGGAAGGAAGGAAGGAAAAGAAAAGATGTAATATTTCAAGATGGGAAACACAAGTGTCCAGAAATTAGCATAACAGGACTTCATGGGTCCAGCCCTTGTAATCTCAAGTCAGTGTTCTTAGTGGTACCTGATACCTGATACTGTCTCTGCAGGAATTCTCTTTCCATGATGAAGAATTGCAGAATTGAGTTCAAACTGCACTTGACATTTCTCTGTGTGGGAAAAGCAAACAAGCAAACTTGCAAAGGGACTTCAGTCTCCCGAAGCCCCTCAGATCTCTCTTTCCCATCACTTCACACAACCTTTTCTCAAACACCTACTACAAATAGGAAGTGTGAAAGCATACCACAAAACTGAAAAGGAGTGGGGAAGGGCAGAATGCTGACAAAATCAGATTTGTATGCCAAAGCCTAACTTTTAAACAGCAACTCCCTCATTTCTCATCACCCCCGTTCAATCTCCACCCAGCAGCTTCTCTTTGATCTGTTTGATGGAAAGCCAGGAGGCGACATTTCATGAGAGGCCACTACATTTGAAGGACCCCTGTCTATTCTAGCTCTCGTTCAGGGAATTAGTTATCAGGGTGTATTCTAGGCCTCACAGTTCCCCTCACATCTCAAACTTTTCATGACCACTGAACTCTTTCATGACATACTTGAAAGATTTAGGAAATTTGTGCAGGGAACACTGGAGAGAATGGTAAGTTCTAGACCACTGAAGACAAGCCGTATGTAATCTGTATATCCCCCAGTCACATTGTTGGTGTCTCTTTCCCTCTATCTGCATTCTTTGTAGATTCTGAGTATACCGAATCCTCCTGTGACTCTAAGGCTTGCTCATGGTTGTCTCGCGGCTTGGCCTCCTGGGGGCCTCGGGTGAGTTCTTTAGGCAGCAGAGGGAAGGACAGAGACGTGATCTTCACTTTGTGAATTCTCTCCATTCCATTCTGAAAGCTTCTGTTGCAGGCAAAGTGAGAAGAGCAGAACACAGAAGTGGATTCTGCGAGATGAGAATGGGCGGGTTTGTGGGCGCACTGCTAAATACAACACATTGTGTGCCCCATCTCCCACTTACGAGAATGTCACTCCAGAATTGCCTGGGGATGGTCTTCTGTGGTAAGGATATGTCTTGTGTGTGTGTGTGTGTGTGTGTGTGTGTGTGTGTATGTTCTGGCTTTTATGGATGCAAAAAATAACCCTTACCACATTCTGCACAATGTACTTCAAAGAACGCTAATGTGCTCTGAGGCCAAAATAGAAAAAAGTTCAATTGCCATAATTTAACTTTTAAACACCCTAAATAAATATGCATTTTCCCAGAAGGCAAAGAATCAACCCTCACCACACACCTGAAGGATGGAGTGTGAGAAGACATTACAGTCTCCTGGGTTGGTCATTGGTCAGGGTACCCAGGCCCTTTGAAAGGAAGCCATGTGACAGATTTTGACTTCTCACTGTTTCCCTCTGGGCTACGTTGGCACTAATGAAACCAGTAAAGAAAAAGAAGAGGGAATGTCATTACTTGCCAGTATCTCAGTTTCTTCAGAGCCAGTTTTGTCCTCCTGTCACTCTCTTCTACCTCAGCTGGCCGCTGTTACCCAGCCATTCTCCAGGCTGTGAGTTAGAGTCATATTTCCCAGCTTGTCCTTCACTTCTGACTTTGCACCAACTTTGAATCTCTCTAGAGCCCAGCTCCACCATGCAGACCCTGGCCCACGAACTTCTTTCTGAACTCTCCTCCATTACAGTGAATTGCCCAGGCCAGGAGCTATCATGCTCAGCTCATCCCGGGGTCTCTGTATTTGGTGCCACCCAACCCACAGCAAGTCCTAAATCTCCTTCTTCACATGCTGTATGGACTGACACCACTTCTCACTTCCACTGCTTCTACCCAAGTCCACAGCAGCCTCTACCCCCAGCCACTTCTTAAATTAGTCCTGGTTACCATTCCTGGGCCTGTGGAGCAAGGCTTCTCGGTGCTAGTGCTGTTGACATTTGGGTTCATGCAATTGTTTGTTGAGTGCTGTCTTGGGCATGGAGGTTGTCCAGCAGCCTTAGTCTCTGTCTCCACCCTCACCCCCATATATCAGTTATGGTACTGAGAGCCCTGCAGCAGCCTTTCTTTTCTCTCTCAGAGGAACACCAAGACATTTAGGTCTGTGTTCTCCTAACTGCTTATTCTGCTTCCGCCAGTCAGGCACACAGACTCACCCCTGCTTCTGGGCCTTTGCACTTGCTGTTTCCCCAACTGGGATTTATCTCCTCTAGATCTATGCTTGGTTTACTCTTATAGCTCTTTAAGGTAGCAACTCTGTGTGTTCCTATGAGGTTATGCATAGCATTCAGCAACGTTGTGCTTTACAATAATGTATGTTCGATGACTTGATATCAAAAAGTTAGACAGCAAAAGATGATTGGAGCAGAATATATAAAACAATCTCCATAGTGCTCCGTGGAGCACCAGACCTATGTTGCTATATCTATTGCTACTCATAAATAGAGAAAAACAGCATAAGACAGAAGATGCTAACTGTATTTATTTCTGCGTAGTAGAAAAACAAGCAAATTGTAGCATAGGAATACTTAGCTGTGTTTTCCACATTTTTATTCTTATGAAGATGTTATAGTCTCATAATCAAAGAGAAGCTATGAGCTCTGCTTTAAAAGGGAACAGAACTGCAATCCTAAATATTCTTGTGATTCCAAGAACAATTGAAAAATGTGGTTGAGGGGAATGGTGGCGATTTGGGCATCCTGGCCTAGAAACTGCAGATGATAATCAAAAGCTGGGGGTGGGGGGCAGCTGAGTGACCTAGAATGTTTACATTTTACATTTATGAGACCTTAGCAACCAGTGCCTTCTTTAATAAGGTAGGAGCTCCAGAGAGATTAACTAACCCAAAGTCATGTGGTTAAGGAATGGCAGAGATAAGACTACTGAATTATTGCTTCATCAGACATTTATTGAGCATCAATTATATGCTGGGTGCTGGGGGCACATTGGTTAATGATAAAAGAATCCCCATTCCTATAGGCAAGGCAGAAGGGACACATAGATGCATCTCGTCCCATAGAAATGCCATCCAGTACCAAAGCCCACAGCCCCTTCTAGCTGGCTGACATTTCACAGGTGCCTGGTGTGAACCGAGAGATGCTGCAATTACATGAGGAGGTAAAATACCCCACTGACATTTTCTATGTTGATTGTATGTGAATCTGTAATTACTGCGGGTGTGTTGTTATACCTCAGGATCTCCGGCCGCTGATGCCAAGATATCAACATCCGGGCATGCTCACAGCCCCTTATGCAAAATAGTGGACCGTTTGCACAGAATGGATATGCACTGGTCTCTGTACCTCAAATCATCTTTAGATTCGTATCAAGTGCTGTGTCTGCTTTGTGTTAATACCTACATGGTTTGATATATTGGCTGGGGATACTGACAAGGAAGACTTTCTGTGTTTGTTTAGTAAAGACGCAATCCTCCCCCCCCTTGAATAATTAAAATTCTCAGTTGGTGGGGCCCAGGAATGTAGAATTCATGGGTGCAGAGGGCCAACTGGATCCATTCCAGGGATGCAGAATATCAAACTTCCTCATTTCCTTTTTACTGAAGGCAGCCTGCTTCTCGTTTCTATTGGGCTGTGCTGCACATGAGTGGTGATGTCTCCCAATGGGTGCACGTGAGGAGAGGAGCCGGGGGCTTCAGATAAGGAGCTCTTTAGCTGTGGGGTCATAGAAAGCCATGGGTGATGCAGCCTAGCTGATTTAGGGCAAGAATAGGCTGAGGGCAGGGTGCAAAATCAAAGACAGAGACAAAAATTTAGAGAAGGCCTCCCTTGACAAAACAGATAATTCCCTGGCTTCCTTCTTCTTTTTTTTTTTTAAATGAAATAACAACATGAAGCCTTTAGAAACTAAAAGACTTGCTTTTCTAATGGGAGACATCGGTAGCCCTTTAGTTTCCTAGCTGGCCCACAGACACGTAAACTCCAGTTTGTTCACGTCATCAGCAATGTCTCCTCCTCCTCTAATTTAAGCTTATTATACAATAAGCTCATTTCAGGGAAGGGTAAATTCTGCCTAGACAAGAGAAAAATAATGACACTGAATTAGCTCGCTAGCTGACAGTGTGAATCATCTGCATGGTATTCTTAAATGCGGACCTGGAAGGCGATTCAGCACGGGTTAGAGGGCCTCTGATGAGGCGATCTAGTCTAAGGCATGAAAATAAATGTGCTCTGTAAAATGCTTCTACAAGAACATTTTAGAGAAAACAATAGGAATTTCGAGACGGATGAAGGTTTAGTGTGGAGGAGATTGTGGAGGAACAGGCCGTCCTCACAGGGGTTTGCCTAACTGTTGACAGGCAGGAGGAGGAGGCCTGGAAGGATATTTGACATGAAAAATGTGAATTCGCCTCTCTGAGTGTTTACTAGCGTTCACAAGTAGCAGGAAATGAGCCGTGAAATGTATTGTCAAACATTCAGTGTTCAAAATATAATGCATTACTTTAAGTTGGGCTCTTTGCTTTCAGAAAGCCTCTTTCTCAATTTGTCCACCTCCAGGATAGATGAATTGGACTTTTATCATGCCCTTCTCAAACCATAACGGTAAGCTCTAGCAAAAACTGGGGAGTGGCTTTCCAGAAGCCATTTACAACTAACCCCTGCTCTCTTGCCTCCAGAGATAATAGAGATGGTGGAAAACTTACATCCTGGCCCCTCAGCAATTAGTGCTGGTCATGTGACTTGCTTTTGTCCAATGAGAGACAGGCGCAGGCACTCATCTCTAGGGGGAATGTTTTCCCAAAGAGAAGCCAGGCAAATAGAGAACCCCACAGCACTCTCCTCTTCCTTCTGCTTGAACTCTAGGCACAGGGCTAGAATTCAGCTACCTCTTCAGAGAAGGGGAGGGAGTTAGACAGATATGAACACAGTTTCAGGTGAGTTGGTAAATACAATTTTTCTGAGTTTTCCCCAAGTTCCTTCTTTGATCTGGTGCTTTGTGCAAACCACAAGAACTCCTATAAATCCGGAGAGACAAATTCTGGAGAGCAAGGAGTTCCAGGTCCACTGTATGGCTTAAATATTTTGGGAAGGTAGAGGATGTCATGTAACCAGGAAGTCTCTCAATGTTGCACACAGAACTGGGGGTAGAATTTGAGAAGCACTGTTTTCACATGACTTGGGAAAAGAAATAGTGTCAGCTGAAGATGGGTGATTCTCTATAGGACCCAAACCACTGTGGTGTGGCTTTCCCTCTGACATCTGAAAAAAAAGTTAGGTTTTATACATAAGCCAAAATATGTCTCATAACAGCCTCACACAAATAATATATTACAGATTTGTCGATTGTTCGTTTTCTTTGTTGTGGTGGTAGTGGTTCCATGGCTATAGTAGTTGTGATTGTTGTAACTTGCTTTGTGTACTCCCTGTAGTCTTCATGAGTCAGCCTTCTTAACAAATATTATCTGTTGTCTGGACATTTACTGGAAGAGTAAACGAATGAACCAAGGTAGAAACTTTAAGTAGAGAGCCCACAGAGACATATTTCTGGTTTGTGTTGGTCTTCTGCAATCCATTTTTCTTTAGTCTAAGCAACTTTACTGAATTTACAAAGTGACTTTTTGCCTTATGAGATTTTATTATTTTTCCCCTTTTCCTTTTCTCTAGTTCTTCCTTCACTCATTCATTAACCCATCCACCTACATAGCCATCTACCATCTGTCTACCACCTACCATCTATCCACCGCCTACCTATCCATCTACCATCCATCCACCATCCATCTATCCATCCGCTGTCCATCTGTCCATCCACCAGCCTTCCATCCCTCCACCTGTCCCACACACTCTTTCGGTATTTTTGGAGTGTCTGTTCTCTACCAGGAACCATTCTTGTTCTGAGGATGCAACATCATGTGAACAAAGCAGCTTCCACCTTCACTGAGTTCATGTTCTTGGGCAAGCACAGGAAGATAAGACAACCAACCAATCAACTAGCCAACCATTTCGGCCCAATATCATTCTGGATGTATGCCAGCAAGCAAAAATGGAGCAGTGTCAAGGGCAGATGGGATTAGAGCTTCCATTCCTGATAGGATGGTTAGTCCTCCATCAGAAGAGGCGATGTTTCAGTATGCAGGTTATGTGAGGGGTTATCTGGTTAAGAGGACAAGGCCAGGACCACAGTAAACAAAGGAGGGGGAGGATAAGGTTGGAGAGATAGTCAAGGGACCCTCTGTCTCATATTCATTCTCTCTCTGTCTCTGTCTCTCTCTGTCTCTGTCTCTCTGTCTCTGACTGTCTGTCTCTTTGTCTGTCTCTTTGTCTGTCTGTCTGTCTGTCTGTCTCTCTCTCTCTCTCTCTCTCTCTCTCTCTCTCTCTCTCTCTCTCTCTCTCTCTCTCTCTCTCTCTCTCCTTCTTTCTGTTTGTTCTGTTTGTGTACAGGTATTTGGCCTTGAACTTAGGGCCAGACACTGTTCCTTAGCTTTTTCAAGCAAGACGAACCGAGCCACAGCTCCACTTCTGGATTTTTGGTGATTTATTGGAGGTAAGAGTCTCATGGATTTTTCATGCCTGGGCTGGCTTTGAACCTTGATGGTCAGATCTCAGCATCCTGAGTAGTTAGGATTATAGATGTGAGCCCCAGGCACTTGAGCACAATACTTTTTATCTAAGCCAACTTGCTTACTTTTCCAATCACTACCCCAATACTCTCCACCCACAGTGCCTCACATACCCACATACCCACAGTCTATAGGTGAGTCTATAGGACTCACCCTGTGTCCTGTGAGAATTCACCTCCTCCTCTTTCCCAGAAGGCCTTTGGTGTTGAGGCCCTCACTGGGTAGCCAGCCCCAAAGCACTGCGTGTGCTTCTGGCTTTTCCTGTTTCCCAATTTCTCACATATTTCTTTCCCCCTACATTCAAGTTTGGATGTGAAGTTAGGGAAACTGAGAAGGAGGAGCAGAAGCCTGAAGCCAGTAAAAGCAGACTTCTTTGAGGGATGAAGCAGTAGCCAGTACAATTATAAGTCACCTTCTAAAAAATCCATGTCAACTGGATATCAGAAATGAATTTTAAAAATCTCACCCTGCCCAGGGCTGCCAATAGCAGAGAGTCCCTCGGGGCCAAAGCAGCTTAGCCTACAGTGTTCCCTGAGCTAAGAAAAATCAAGTGTCTAAATCCATATCTTCACCTTCCCTAAAAATGGAAGGATATGTAAGCCAATTTCTATTTTTGGTCCACCCACCGAAGTCAGCCAAAACCGAGCTCCAGTTTAAATGTTAACATTTTCTCCAACAAAAATGTGCTTCTATTGTTATCAAGTGTAGAGGGATGTAAAAATCTTAATAATGTTGAGAATTGCTTGTTTGAGAACTGTCTCTGGTGAAGTACTTTTTGGAAATGAAGGCTTCCGTGCATTTGGATAGAATTCATTAAAATACTTTTTTCACCATGGAATGAGCCTGGCTCCTTTCGAAGGAGGCGGAAGATGCTGGACTCTTGCTGATGGTTCCATTTCTTGGTGGGGGGGGGGCGGCTTCCATAAGGGATGACTTCTCTTGTTCTGTGTAGAAGTTATAAGACCCCCCACCTCAAAATTTATTTAGACTTAGTGATGTAGGAACATAGCTGGGGTAGGCTAGGCTTATTTTGTCCCCAACAAGACCACTCATGTAGGTGGCCGAGATCAGGTAGGGGACAGGGGAAAGCCAAGTTGTCTCTTCAGATGGAATTTCTTGGGAATAGTGAACATTAAAATCCGAACTTGGACAAATGACAATCAACCCAGAAGCAGGTGACAGCCACCTGTACCATTCCCATGTATGTCTCTGTTCTTCAATGGCCTGCCATGTGTCCCTTTCTCCATAGGTGGTCCTTGTGATTGGGTGTGGGCCTCCATTCTTCAGGCACTTTTCTTGGGTGTGGCAAGTGGAGTGAGGGAGATGGAGTCTGGGGACACTGGTGGAGCCACCTTTGTGTCTGCTGTGAGCTTTTCACTTTCATCCGTTTATCCACTGGGTCTCTATCCCTGCAAGCCTGAAAAGTCACCCGATGCTGATTCACCTTCTCATACCCACTCAGTCACCACACGTGTTAGCCAACCTTTCTGAACGAGTCTGGGTTTCATGGGCAACTAGGCCAAGAGAGAAAGATTTAGAAGCTGGAGGGTACCTGACCCTGAGGCCATCAGGGAATATGACCTAGGGCGAGAGGAGGATGTCATTTTTGGCAGGCAGGCAGAAGTATGTGGAAGTGCCTGACTTCATATCCGGCCAGTAGCACTCTTGATCACCAAGAGTGGGTGTTAGGCTGGGAGTTTGGCCTAGTGGTAGAGTACTCACCTAACATGCATGGAGACCCAGGTTCGAGTCCTCAGTACCATGTACGTAGAAAAAAAAGCCAGGAGTGGTGCTGTGGCTCAAGCCTTGAGAAATCACAAGGACAGTGCTCAGGCCCTGAGTTCAAGGCCCAGGACTGGCAAAAAGAAAGTGTGGGTGTTGCAGGATTGCAGGAAGATGAACATTTTGCAGTGTAGTCTGCTAACTGGTTATATCAATAGATCATCTTCGGGGTTTTCTGTTTGTTTATTATTATTTTCAACTTTAGATTACAAGAAGGATCGTGTGTGTGTGTGTGTGTGTGTGTGTGTGTGTGTGTGTGTGTGTGTGTGTACGGGGGCTTGGACTGAGGGATGTAGGTCTGTCCCTGAGCATTTTTCACTGGCACCCTATGACTTGAGCCACTTCTGGGTTTTTCATTTGAGCGGTGTGGTGTGTTTAGTGGATCTCATGGACTGTCCAGCCTGGACTGGCTTCAGAGAGCCATCCTCAGAGCTCAGCTTCCCCAGGAGCTGGGATTACAAGGGTCATTGGCACCTGGCAAGTTTTCCATTGTGGAGAAGAAATTAAGAAAAAAAACAACAAACCTTCAAACCAGCTAAAACAGACGGTAATCATCACCCATTGGTCCTTGCTGTGGCACTGCCAGGCTCCTCATCATCGTTACCCTCTTCCCCTGGCTGTCTTGGCACTGAGCCACTCAAGCAGAGCTGTTTGCTACCCCAACTGAATTCTTCTAAAAACTCACAAGACACATCTCTCACGTTTTCAGTAAATATGTGCTCTTCCTTTGGCAAGTGCATTCTATTCTAATCTTCTTGTTTATCACATTATTTTTAAACAAGTGGGATTTTTACCTCCCATGGAATCTTGGAGAGACATGCTGATTCTGGCTCCATTACTCAGGGCTATCATCTGGGATATCTGGGATATCTGGGTCTGGATCAAAGGCCCTGAGCTGTCCTTCCATATCCGGTCTTGATTTTAAGATGGCAACCACAGCTCTTGAGAGCACATCTCATTCGGGGCAGAGTGGAACAAGGACCTTGCTCACTGTTCCTGTTGTAATTCATGTTTCCGCTCTATTCCACGGCAAATGGACATCCTTTATTTTCCCTTGTTTCAGCTGACAGACTCTGCCATAACTATATGTGTCCCTTGGTGTAGCAAAGGAAAATTTTATACATCGATCAACATTTAGCAACCTATTTATGCTCAGAACGTCACTGCTTATATTGCAGTGGTATTTCTTATTGTCTTGAAAGTGGAGTGATATATACAACTTACTTTGCAAAACAAAATAAACCAGAGATAAGTCAGGGCAAACCTGGCATTTGAAAGTCCCTGCATGAGCTGGCCCTGCTGACTGCTCTGATTTCAGTTCTTATCTGCCCTGTAGTTCAATGCCACCATGACACACAGTAGACAGATTCCTGCCCACACTTGAGCCCTATGTACAGTTTTCAACCTGCTGTCATCATATCTTAAACTGGACTCCCTTGTATGTCACCTGACAAGCACTCAGCATTCATACTTAGCTTAAATGTCACCTCCTCTTAGAAGAGCTGTGAGCCATCTATATTGGCCCACTTCACACTCACTGTCAATCACTCTTCTCTACTTCATTTCTTCACAGACCTAACATTATCTTGCTTGCTTACTGGTTCTCCGCCTCTGTTCTGTGAGAATCTAAGAATGCTGACCCGTGAGTGGTGCCTGTGCTCTTGGCCACACAAAGCATCGGATAATCGGTAAACACACATTGAACGCTGAAGAACAAACATCATGGGAAAGTTGCCTTGATTCTAGGGGAGGGTGGGTGACTTAGTGAAGAGTAGAATTTACTTATGAAACTGATCATGTTCCCAGGCTGTAACCGTGCAGTGAAGGGTCATGAGTTAATCCAGTGCTCTGTACACTGGCCGGGACATGCACTGTGTGGGCTCCTTTGCAGGTGTGGCTTATGCAAGCCTATTCTTTCAAGGTCCTTCACGCAGCCATTGGAGCTGTTCTTGGCAGCTATTTTAGGCATTCATGAATTACAGTAGGATGACAAAGGCATTTATATATAAGGAAATATCTCATTCATTCTGTGTGTGTGTGTGTGTGTGTGTGTGTGTGTGTGTGTGTGTATTATCTTAGTTCTCCTTACCTGCCAAACAAGAGCAAGGCCCAGAAATTACAAAGTCAAAAGAATTCATGAAAAAAAAAAGATCAAAGTAGTGGAGCATTTCTTGCTCGCAGGACTGTAGACTCTAGCTGTTGGCCACTTTGGACTTTGTGAAGATGATGATGCAAGCACCAACGTTGGACCTACATTGCTGTGACTCACTGAATACCCTCATAAAATGGCCATTCCATTTGAGTCCTGTTGAGTCCATTGTGCCCTGCCAATAGGCCAGAAGCAAAACCCTGTACCCCAGTTATTGGGGCAAGCACAAAGATCATTTGCCATCATGTAAAGCAATATACCATCATCTGTCAATCTAGCTGCTTGTTCGTACTGGTGATTGAACCATAGGTGAGTGGCTTTAGAAATGTTCATGTGCACAGAACAAAATAACAAAGTAAGGCAACGTTATTCACCTAGATTTCTTTTTCCTTCTCTTTTCTTAATCAACTCTCACCCAATGGGGGTTTACAACAAAAGAACCTTAAAAACAAAGGCAATAATAATGAGCGATGAAACTGAGGATAAGGCCAGACTATGCCTGCAATTTTAGCTGCTTCAGAGACTGACAGCAGAAGGATCCTGGTTTGAGGCCAGTCTGGGTAGAAAAGTTTGCAAGGCCCTTTCTCAAAAATTACCAGCAAAGAGCTGGGCACAGTGGCTCATGCCTGTAATCCTAGCTACTCAGGGGGCTGAGATCTGAGGATCAAGGTTCAAAGCCAGCCTGGGCACAAAAGGACCTGAAACTCTTATCTCCATCTAACCACCAGAAAACGGGAAGTGGGGCTTGGCTCAAGGGTAGGGTGGTAGCCTTGAGCTGAAGAGCTCAGGGACAAGGCCCAGGCCCAGGGGTAGGGCAGTAGCCTTGAGCTGAAGAGCTCAAGGACAGCGCCCAGGCTGAGCTCAAGCCCCATGACCACCCCCCCACACACACGCAAATAAATAGCCAGCAAAAATTAGGGCTACAGGCATTGCTCAGGTGGCTAGGTCACCAGCCTAGCAAGCATGTGGCTCTGAGTTCAAACTCCAATTTTGTGAAGAAAATGGGGGTCAAATATACGATACTGTTTTGTGTTAAATTATAAGAAAACAAACCCCAAAGCAAGTGTATTGCCTTTCTGAGGTCCAGGGACAGGGGCCTCCCTGTAACAGTGACCTCAGATAGAAGAGCCAGTAAAAGGGTTGAGAAATATGCTATTCCGAACTAAGAAAAAGTGAGAGTGGGGAGAGCCAGGTGAGGAGGTTGAGAGGGTGACATTGATCAAGACGCAGTGTATTCATAAACCATTTTGTGGAATAGTAACTCCTTTGCACAACTACTTAAGGATAATAACTTTAAAAGTAGTAAAAGGAACAAAAAATAAAGAGAAATACAGTGTTTCTCTTATTCCCACAAAGGAAAGAATAAAACTTTTCTCAAAGGGGAGAAGAAAAGAGGAAATCACAGGAGACAGTCACTCCATGCAGCAGTTGGAAGAGGTTATTGTATTTTATGTGTGTGTGTGTGTGTGTGTGTGTGTGTGTGTGTGTGTATGATGGGGCTTGAACTCTGGGCCTGGGTGCTGTCCTTGAGCTCTTCAGCTCAAAGCTAGCACTCTATCATTTTGGGCCACAGTGCCACTTCTAGTTTTCTGGTGATTAATTGGAGATAAGAATCTCACGGATTTTCGAGCCCGGGCTGGCTTTGAATAGAGATCCTCAGATCTCAACCTCCTGAGGAGCTAGGATTACAGGTGTGAGCCACCAGTGCCCGGCCTGCGAGGGGTTCTTATTGGAGGCCATGCAGGATGAGCAACACAAGTGGGGCCAGGCTCGCTCTCAAATCCTGGAGCATCAAGTTGTACTTGGAAAGTTTGAAAACACATATGGTACTGGATGCGGACATGTTTAGCCCTCTTTCAAGGATCTCCATGAGAAACTTGATAGCTTGGGGAGGGGAAAAGGTGAAATGGCTGTTTTACCAACAGAGATTCAGTGATATAAATGAAACAGAGCTTCGAGGCTTTTGTCCCTTTTTGCAGAGAAACAGAAGAAAATTCAATCTCCCTATAAGCAATGGGAGAAACAGGCAAAGGAAGGACCATAGGGAAAAGAAATAGAACCATTTGCTTTCCTTAGCCACCCTTTCTCAATTCCCATTTTTCTTCAATAAAAACTCCAGTCAGGTTGTATTTTGACGCTTGCCACTTCCTATTCATCCCTTGACAAAACTGTTCTGAACCAATATTCTCCTGTCCAGGATTACGGCGGGAAGAATGTTCTAGAATCCGTGAGATCGTGCAGTTTATGTTGAAATCAGGGCCGAGTCTCCCTCCATCATCTCTCCCATTTCTGTAACCGGCAGTCTTTTTGCATTATTTCATCTGGCCAAGTCAATATGAGAATTAATAATAGCTTTCCAATCTACAAATAAAAGTATGCCACTTTAAATTTTTGGCAGTGAGCTGGCATTTTGTCATTTAATCATTTCACATCATTACACTGCAATATGGAAGGGAATGACACAACACTCGTAAATGACAAACACTTGGTCTTTCCCATGCTAGAAGACATAATGTAATAGGCAGCAAATTATATCTTTAAAGGTGGCCAAGTTTCAACCCCCCCCACCATCACACACAATTTGTGGTGAAGATTGGGAGCAGAGGAAGGTGAAGGAAGGAGACTGACTGCTCAGGCACCCTGGCTGGGATGTAGCACTGGAACTGGATAGGAGGTGCCCAGTGCAGAAAATGTCCTTTGCCAGCAGAGAGGGACCCTCTCCCACTGGTGAGAGCTCCTCTTCTCTAGCAGAGAAAGTCCACGAGACAAGATGGAGACAAGGAGGAAGAAAGAAACATCTTTCTGTGTGATCTTCATAAAAACAAATAATCAGCCTCTGCTTACTGACCATCCAGTCACCCCAAGTTAATTCTTCTTTGGTTTGGGGAGCATTTCCTCCCCCACAGAGCAACAAACTAAGTGCTTTCCCTCTGAGATATTTTTCAGGGATCACAAATTCATCAGGCTTGTTAAGAAGCTCACATTGTTTTTCCTCATGGGGCTTGAACTCAACATCTGGGGACCGTTCCTGAGCTTTATGACTCAAGCCTGGTGCTCTACCACTTGAGCCACAGCTCCACATTCAGCTCATTTCTGCTTAATTCAAGATAAAAGTCTCATAGACTTTCCTATCTGGGATGGCTCCAAATTGCCATTCAGATTTCAGCTTCCTGAGTAGCTAGGATTACAAGTGTGAGCCATTGGCACCTGGCTAAAGCTCACATTCTTCTTTTATTTGGTGGTGGGGGGAGAGGGGATCATTAACTCCTTTCTCCCTCGTATTCATTCTCTGCACAAATGATACCATCTACTATCAATCTGCATTAGCCCAAACCCTAAGAAATGCCCCCAAATAATTTCTTCTCCCTAATTCTCTCTGCCCTCCTCACCCATTCATCCAGGAATGTCACCCATTCTGAAAGAAGGCCACTGGCTGCGTTAGCCAGTGCACCCTGTGGTTCAACTTCCAAATGAAACCCATCTGGCCACTCCTCTCCAGGCCCACCTCTCAGCAGCCCTTCTTGGTTCTCCAAACAACTGCCTGGACCTTCTCTCCACCTAACCCTACCGTGCACCCTCCACACCAGCACTAGGGATGTCTGCAAGATCCACACTCCATCTTCCTCTTGGCAGCACCCTCGCTAGCACAGCGAGGGCTGCATAGGAATCATGGCGCTTCCTGCACACACTTCAACCTGGGTTTCTCTGCTCCAGGCTTCCAGTCTTCCCTAGCTTGGTCCCAGCTTCCCTTGCTTATCACCTCCTAGGAACCCCATGGGTTTTCATTAGCACTGCCTTAGAACATTGCTAGTAGTTTGTGGCTAGATTTAGACTGCATCATTATGCAATGTCAGTGACCCAGGGTTTCATGTCCTTATTATATTTCGAGTGTGAGCAGAGAACCCAGGCCCCAGCTGTCACTCACCTGTTCAGGCAATAAGCCTGATACATTAAAGAAACACATTAGTGGAAGGGCCCCAAATGTTGTCTGGATGGTTTGGTCATTGCTCTGGTGATGATGTTTCCTGGTCTTGTTCAGCTGTTAGAAGGTAGGCAGGGTTTCATAATCATTCTGAAGTAGAAATTACTTCTGCATCTTGCAAGGAGCTAAGGCGTGTCTTCCTCCTCAGCTTATTCAAAACAGTTTCTGGTCCTCTTGACACATGTTCTACTACTAACAACTTCACACCAGAGCCACGTGGACTCTAAGGATACAAAGGACTACTGGCCCTTTGTGGGTGACAGGAAATTTTAAAAAATCAGGGAGCAATTCTGAATCTTGTAAGAAAACATGGATGGATTGATTGATTGTGGTGTCTGTATTCTACCACTTGAACCATGCCTCCGAATCTTTTGCTCTTAGTTGTTTTGTTTTGTTTTTCAGATAATTTCTGGTACTAAATTTTCTTTGGCCAGCCTTGGATGGTATCCTCCTCCTGAGTAGCTGTGATTACAGGTGTGTGCCACCATATCTGACCTAAGAATCAAGTCATTCCTAAAACAAGTTACTGGGTGGGAATCCCTCCTGTGTCTTTAGCAGTGTGTCACAGTGGTCATATAGGACAGTGGTCCCCTCTACAGGGGACATCTGACCAGGACTAAGACCATCTGGACATGTCAGGGGTGGGGGACACCACTGCTGGCCTCTCAGGGGTGAAGGTAGGGATGCTGTTAAAGTCTTGCACTGCTGGGGATGGACTCATGAGAGGATTATCTGACCTGACACATCAGTAGTTCAGAGCATGGGAATCACAAGTTGAAGAATTTAGGACCTTCCCAACTCACTATAAGGGACCTGCAGAGCCAGCTGGGTGGAACATATGCATATTTTTGAGTGAGGTCTTCTTTATCTCCATAGCCTTAACTGGCCTGGAGAAAGGCAGGGATTTCAGGGTGGAGATATATTAGGCACAGGCTGGGGGCAGAAGAGTGCTTTGTAAATATGAACCTGGCTGAGGAGGCCCCATGCATCTCTGAGTTATGACCTGATAAGGAGTTTTAAGAGCTTGCCAACTCCACATTCAAGAAAAACACAGAGCGCATTGAGCTGGCTCTCTCCTGGATGCAATTTCCCTTTAAGCTCAACCTTGTAAATACCAAGTAGAGAGTCCAAAGAAACTTATTGGAAATTTCCCAAAAAACCTTGGAAAAATAGACAAGTGCAGGTGGTAAGATATTTACTGAAATGAACTGTCGGTGAATGAAAAATATGTGAGCAAAATAGATATTTTACCTGTCATTTTATTCACAGAAAGCGATCCATTAAGTTTCTCCATTTCAATCTGCTCCTGTTTGGTGAAAGCACTTTAGGCTAGATCTTCATTTTCCTTTTAAAAATATCAGTAAGGAAAGCAGAGAACTGCCAGTCTCTTACTCTCTACCCCAGCCCTGCCTCAAAAGAAAAAGTAATTTTTTTGAAAGCTTTGGAAGCAACTTCTGAAAATTAGTGAAAGACGTCTTTCTTTCTGAGACTCAATCTTGTAGGTAGAATGAAAAAAAACAGCAACAATGAAAAGAGAAGAATAAGTAGGCAATTGCTGCAGGTAGATACTTGCGCTACCATATTAAAGTCCAGACAAATAGAGTGTGGTAACTGCAGAGTCAGGTTTTTAGTAGGACAGGAAATTTTGCAATGGATTGGTATTAATTAATGATCTCTAGATATTTACCGAGTAACTTTGATCTGCAAAGTCCCATCTAAATGAAAGGAAATTTCCAAAATGTTAAATAGGAGATTGGCTCTGATGTCAAAGACGTTCGCTCTCATTTTGAAGTAGGAGCATTTACACATAGTTAAATTACAGCACTATTAATTAAATTTTCTATCTCCATAAAATTAAATTACCTTTTGCAGTAGAAAAAAATGAGTGTGTTTAAAATATATGCACATGACTTTCAGAGTAAAACAATTAAAATGTTCCTAGCAAATTCTTTGCAGTCTTTCGCAGACATGAAAGGTTACAAGCAACTCAGGGTGAGCCAATGGCTAAACAGGTGATACTTTTACTCACTGTGTGGGTCCTTCCCACGCCCAGCCCCAGTCCAGTCCCTGCAGGCCTCCAGCTACCCTGAATTTATCCATCCACAGTCTGGTTCCTACCATGGAAAGATACAGTTTTAGATCATGGATATTTTCTGGAACAGGCTTGCGCCAACTTGTATGGGTGATTTTGCCTGTCTTCTCCAGCCCATATCAATGGTATCAAGTTGATGGACTGGAATTGGACGTGGTTGTGGTATTAGCCATTATCTCTTATGGATGTTCCATCATTTTTCTTGAGAACTAGTTGTTAAGCATACCCAAACATACCACAAAATAAACAGATAGATAGCTATAGAATGCTTAAATAGTTGATAGGCAGATGATAGATTAGATGATAGATAGAAGATACATTAGATAGATTGATGGTAAGTATATGATAAATTAGATATGTGATAGATTAGATGGATAAGACAGATCAGAATAGTTGTATGGTAAATAGATGATAGATTAGATGGATAAATGATACGTAAATGATAGGTAGAAGAGAGATAGATTAGCTGGATGATAGACTAGATTAGATTAGTTTAGTTTACAGAGTTGGTAAGTCTAAGATAAACTAATATATTCTGACAGATGCTAGATAGAGTAGCTAGATTAGATAGACAGGTCCAGATAGGTAGGTAGGTAGGTAGATAGGTAAGTAGGTAGGTAGATAGATAGATAGATAGATAGATAGATAGCACCAACAAGACCACAAATGGACAGATTGTTCCAAGCAAAGGCGTAAAACCTTGCTACAAAAATTAATTCCTGAAAAGTAACTTTTCTTTCATACTGGATTTTGGAGTCTCCTCTTTCTCCTTGAACAGGAATGCGGTCCTGTCTTTGGCATCCCACATCAGGCTCATGCCACCTGGCAGCTTCCTTGCCAGGAAATGTGAGTGTGAGGCTGGCAACTGCTTGCTAGGGAGGGGTCACTCCAGTGGAGGACAAGGGCTGTGTCTGGCACCCACGGGAGTCTCTGCTCACACATTCACCTCCAGCGTCCAGCGGAGCCCCAGTGCTGTGCTCCTTCTGCATTTTGATCTTCTCTGCACTGGCTCCCTTCTTCAGGCAGGACTGAGGCAGAGAGTGTCCACCATGAGTCACTCTTCCAGGAAAAAAAAAAAAAAACATCGCAGAGAGGTAGGGAGCTATAATGTTGGTGTAGCTTTCTGAGTTCTCCACCTTTTGATTGAAATGTGACTCTTCTATCTTTCTCTGCATGGGCAAAGAGCATTAGTGCAGGCAGGATCTCGCCCTTCCAGGCCTGGAGCTCCCCTGACCCTAGGACTTGGCACACTCCTCTACCCATCAGAGTTCCCATGGCCCAACCCCTGCAGAAAGTCCTCCCCAAGAAAAGGAGTGAGCAGCCAAGGCCCTGGGAACCCAACTCCTCCCTGCGCTCCCATAGCCACGTTTGTGTGGTGGGGGATCGCTGCTCTTGGTAGAGATCTCTTCTCCACTGCATGCACGAGATCCTTCTATTTGTCTCCATCCTTGTCCTTTGGAAGTTCCCGGAGGAGCACATCAGTGAACTCTGAGGTAGGTGGGTTACATCACCTTTCCCCTCCCCCCAACACTGGACAGATGATGCATCGTTACAATACATTCTGGTGTTGCTACTCACCTGAGTAGTGGAGTTTAATAATGCTTTTTGCCCTAGTACTGATAAGCGTGCATTCTACCAAGTAAGCTTTCTACCAAGCAAAGCTTTCACTTCTGCGTCTTTCTCTTGCACTAATCCTAACCCCTCACCTTCTTCTAACGGGGAGGAAAATGCATCAGGCGAGCTGTATGACATGCAAATTTATTTCAGAAATGCTGAGGGGGGAAGGAGGGGCAGAAGAGCAAGAATAATATGGATAACATTTAAACTCCTCATATTTGTAAACAATGGAAAACCGTGTGTAAACTTTAATATTGCAGCAGCATGAACATAGCCTTTGCAACAAGCCTTAGGACTGAGTCTGATGGGGTGGAATGTCTCTAGAAAGAAAGAATGATAAATACATAAATATAAATAAAAAGCAAATAATTGCTTTTCAGATCATAAACACTGTAAGCCTGAGGTGGATTTTTTTTATGATGGTTTCATTCCTCCAAGCCTAGCGGTCTTCACACGGCATCTGCACAACAAATGCTTGTTGAGCCCATACGAATTCAGCTAAGTATTTAAACAGGTGTCACTGACAGTGGTGTAGATGATGGAGCTGCTGACAGGTTCCGGAGACACGCCGGGTGTCGGATCATAACAATAAGGAAACAGGGGTGTGGAGCGATAAGGGCACTTGCTGGACATTTTCAGACACACTTGTGGTGGATTTCAGGCCGATTCCAGGACCAGTCCATGGATTTCCACCATTTGTCCCAAGGATCCCCACAGTATCTCGGAAGCCTTTGGGTCCCCGATGCTCATTCAAGCGTTTGGGCAAGCAGAATAAGGGAAGGTTGCGATGACACATCTTCCCCTGAGCATCTGTCCTTGGACAAGGCCTATAACTGCTGCTTTCAGAGAGAAGAGTTGGGAAGCTTTCTGAGGACCGATGTCTTCTTTATATATTATCCCCTCACCCTGCCATATCGGTGTATAGACCACACTGCTTGCTTCAATGACCCCCAAGTAACTGGCCCTGGGGTTCCCAAGACTTGTTTTGATATCTGCTATGTGAAGGGATCTCAATGAAGATAGTTCAATGGGCAAATGAAGAAGAAAGAGGAAAGTAAGCTCGTGATCCTGTCCAGACAAGACAACTCTATTGTGATGGTGGTACAGGCAATATTTGGTGTTTGTCCCCGGTGCCCTGGTCCAGTGCACCTGACTAGACAGAAGGGAGCTAGCCGCAAACGACATACATGTTTATTATCTGTAAAAACATGCAGAGGACATCTCCACCCACATTCTTTTCCCTACCCTGCCTGAATAGAATGACTGAAAACAGAGGTTTTCTAGTAATGTGCACTGAAAGGGTGAATCTCACTAAATACATCACCAATATCTTAAGTATACCTGAGATATATACAACTGCACATGTGCAGTTGTCTACATACCCATGCGTGGCACATACATGTCTACACATACATGTACATGTATGTCTCCAACACTTATACCCAAATACATACATGCACAGATACATGTAATTGATGAGCATATTTTCACTTTTTTAAATTATAAACTTAGAAGATTCATCCTCTGCATACATGTTAGTATACAATTGTTGGACTATCCTCTTACGAAAAGATTCTGAGAATGGGATGACAAGGTATTCAAATGAAAACCAGGACTTCTAATTTAAAACGCGGGAGTTTGGCCTAGGGGTAGAGTTCTTGCCTAGCATGCACTAAAAGCTGGGTTCAATATTCCTCAGTACCACACACAAGGAGAAGCTGGAAGTGGTGCTGTGGCTCAAGTGGTAGAGCTCTAGTCTTGAGAAAGCCCAAGGACGGTGCTCAGACCCTGAGTTCAAGCCCCAGGACTGGCAAAAAAAAAACCCAAACAAACCCAAAATGTGTTGAAGCCCTAATGTTAGAACTTTGTAAAAATAAATTGGCTTCTCTACATAGAAACTGCATCACATAGTGCCTGATATGGTACGTGTTCAGGGGAAAAGAAATAGGAACAACTGTCACAGGGGCTGAACTCCTGTTTCCTTGAGAGAACTCATCCGGAGAGACAGGTTCACAGGCAGTCGTGAGTTAAAGCAGATCACCCGCTGGCCCAACCCAGTGCAGGGCTCCAAGAGATGGATCCATCCATCAAACATCATCCACCACCCAGCTGCCTCTTTAGTGCTGTAGGGCAGTGGTGAGGGCCCCGAGAAACACTTCTGCACGTGGGGCGTGGAGGGGAGACTTGGAATGCATTTGTCTTGATTTTCCCAGGCGAACACCCCACATACCACTTACAGAGGAAGGGGGGCTGCCGCTCTTAATCCGAGGTGATCTGGAGGCTCTGTCCGCCCCATCACTGCAGCCTCGAGGTGGAGGTTTTCGGTGTTTTCTGCCCATTCACTCAACAGTCACAGCCAGTCTCCAGAACATGATGTCCCATTTGAATGGGGTTCTTGTGGGGACCATGCTAACAGGACGAGTTCAGGCTAGATGTGGTTCTTAGACAAGAGGGTAGTTCGATGTGCTTACCCTGTCCAGACAGATGTATCTTCTCTATTCCTTAGAGGGGGAGTATCAGCCTTAAACGGGGAGGGGGGTACCAGGCTTATGGTGGGGCTGGCAGAGGAGCATGCTTACAAACCTCTGGTTTTTTGATATCTTAGACAGTACAATTAAGATGCCATCACATTTATCACTGTGCACAGTGCCCATGCACTATGCAAAGCAAGAGTGCTTTCTGACCTCTGGGGGATTTAAAGATAGGCCAAATAGCTCATGGGACAAGACACTTGCTTATGTTCTAGTTCCATGCTCCAGTTTTGGATACCATTGATCTCAACTTTTCCTGGAGTCAAGCTGTGAATGTCAGTGACAACCTCAGGTGGGATTTCAGACAAGAATAAAGCTCCTCGTGACTGAAACCACTCAGGCCATTCTTGTGCTCACCCTGTATCCTCCTTTGAAGTCCTCAGATGGTTCTGTTCAGTGGACAAGAGTGGGGTAAAAAGCCAGAAGGCCTGTGTGGAGTGTCGCTCTGTCCTGTTTTTGTTTGACTTTAGACAAGTCAATCACACTTTTTGGAGACTCAGTTTCCTTTTTCTGTTCTTGTTTGACCCATGCCAGTAAGGCTGTTTGGCCCATTCGAAAACAAATCATCAGTGGATATTTATATCACAATACTACAAGAAGTTGCAGTGATGTCTGATGTTTAGTACCAGCAAAGTGTGAAGCCTAGACTTGGAAACAGATGTCTTTCTTGAGTCTTCAGTGTTACATATAACAAGTGCCAGGTGTTCCTATACTGTTTTTGCCTGCATTACTGTATGTCATTGTACTCTCGTGTCAATTTTTTTAAAGAAGGAATACACGTGTTCTCGTTTGCAAAACGAGGCCTAAAGGGGTTAGAATACTTGCGTAGGGTCCTCAGGAACCAGGTTGCCGAGGGAGTTCAGAGATAACTCCAAACCCTCGCTCAATGTGATATCACCACCTCTAGCTTTTTGTCACACTTAGTTTGGGGGAGGCTCTTATACCAGGCGCTGGAGCTGAGGCTATGTTTTCTCCATTGTCCTCCTGGATGCTTTGGGTATGAGAAGACCTCCTGGATTACATCTGTCCCGTGGTTGGAAAGACCGTCTTATCCTGCATGAATGAATGAGCCTGTCTTACCTGGCTTCAATTTCATTCCAGCTGCATCCCTCATGAGAATTCCCTGGGTCCCCTCCCATCAGTCTTGTCCAACTGCAACTTTAAGCTGAGCTGACACTGTAGAAACAATAATTGGCATAATATTCACTAAGAGGACCAGACAATCATCTCCTCAGGCACCAAAAAAAAGGTATAACCCAGTTCTGAGAGGTGCCAGCAAATGAGGGCTAGGATGACCAGAAGTCCAAACCGCTCCGTGGCTCTCCTCTTGATAGTTATAATCCTCTGTGCAAAAGCAGCCATAACGCTGAACTATTATTTTAGATGACATCCCCTTTTTAACTTTAAGCAGGGCTCTTTAAACATTTCTAAACTTTTCCAATTCCTCTCCACTACCCTGCCATGAATTTGCTTGTCACTGTAAGCCGTACACAAAGAGATACGCATCCAGCAAGCACAAAGATATCAGGAAGTGGTTTTCTTAGCAACAGTAATCATCTGAAAGATCCCAGTACATCCTTGCTATTCATACAGCATTTTGTGTTTTGAATAGTGCTGACAGGTGAAGTGGATTCATAGTATTTAATACAAAAAATATTGCTGGGGATTGGTACGGCACAAAAGCTCAAATATCCAGACTATTCACAAGCAGCTGAATTCACTGTTTTTATAGCCATCTAGATTATTTAGGAAGGCACAATTGCAGACACAAATACTCACCTGCTCACCGAATGACTAATCCGGAGTGCATTATGGAGATGCTGAGTCCCTAGACCTCGTCAGGCAACTGGGACACAGCCCTAAATCAAAGCCAGCGCTGTCCATGCAGGATAGCCTTGCAGAGAGTTTTGAATGATGAAGAGAGATCCTCTTTGCCAAGTCCCTCAGCACATGTGTCCAGTTAAAATAAGAATGAGTCCAGACTGTTGACAAAATCATCCACCCCAAGGAACTCTATCTGGTTATCAAGAACAGCCTTAGATTTGCAAACCCTCTACTTTCTCAAGAGCATATTCCAAACATCCCTGAAGGTTAAAAACAGAACCTACAACAAAAGCTGACACTCATCAGAGAGGAAGAGACTGAAACAGAAAGATAGACAGAGGGAGAGAGAGACAGACAACAGAAAAAGAGACCCAAAGATAGGGAGAGAAGGAGACAGGGGTGGAGAAAAAGAGACAGACAGAGATAAAAAGAGGAAAAAAGAAAGACAGACACAGAGACTGAAAGAAAGGGGGAGTTGGAGACAGGAATGGAGAGAGAGATTGAGAAAGAGAGAGAGAGAAAGAGAGGGGGGAGAGAGAAAGAGAGGGAGAGAGAGAGAGGGAGAGAGAGAGAGAGAGAGAGAGAGAGAGAGAGAGAGAGAGAGAGAGAGAGAGAGAGAGAGAGAGAGAGAGATTCCAGTCTGTAAGAGACACTCCAGGAGAATGAGAGTAATTGCTTTCACAAGATTTTAACCTGTGTGTCACATAGTCCCACAAAGAAGGCAAGCATCGAAATCACACAGCCTTCCATTCTATGTGAAACCCATTGGAGTTTTATTATTACTATTGTTTTCTCTGTCATCAAAACCACACACCTGCTACACGTACAGACCTGTGCTAGGCGGCACTGGGGTAAAAGGAGTTTGGCTCTTAGATTTGCAAATGAGCTCATTTAAGTGCTGAGAAGCATTAGTAATTTGGAGTTTCCCTTCCACTGACGTGGAGAAGGGAGAGTAGATAGCTACAGATCAATTGGGCATAGGTTTTAGAATGTGTCAATGACAGCAGATTTTTTAAATATGGCAGTCATATTTGTCTCACAAGCCTATTGGATGGACTGATTATGGAAATACTTTTAATACATCAAAAGTACTTAAGAGTAGCTACAATTCACAGAAACTTCTCATCAGAGACATGCAAATGCGGACTATAATTGTCTACCATCTTATATCCCTGAGATTAACAAAATTTAAATGTCTGACAATATCAAATATTGTCAAAGAATCATGCCTACTCTTGTATGTTACTACTGGGAATTGCAATATGTTAGAAAGAATTTGAATATATCTAATCCCATTTAAAAATGTGTATCCTCTAGGACCTGAAAGTTCGCTTGTAGGGTAGCTGTGCTACAGAAAAATCTCAAAAAAAAAATGAAAAAGAGACTCACATGGCAAATGAGTGTGTTCTGCCTAGACCCCTAAGAAATTAGAAGATTCTACATGGCTGCCATTCTCCCCTGGGAGATGAACACACAGAGAATTATTCACATAGTCATTGTATTTATCAAAATAAAGACATGTCCAAGATAAGAAGCTGAGAGCTCCAAGTAAGTTAGATGGATATGAATGATGGGATGACATTTGTCAGATGTTTAGGATGGATCAAATAAAACGGTCTTCTCTAGAGTTTATCTAAAACGTCGTTGTCCCTTACTTTGCACACCCATTTGCCTCTCCCTTTAGTCCTGTCCCTCCCATGGTTTGAGAACTTTGCATTCTATTTCTCAGATTTCATGTTTCTTTTCTTAGGAGATGGGAAGAATAAGCCTGAGAAAGCAGATAGGCTTCAATAGCTTTGGTAGATGTTTTGGCTGCAAGAAACAGGATATGTGACTGAGAGTAGTTTAAAACCCAGTTTGGGTTTTCTTTCGTTTTTCACTCATCATTCTCTTTCCATGTATTTTTATTGTAATTCATAGAAGGGTTCCATTGCATTCACCAGATAGAAGGTGCATTACTTCACAAACATCGATACCCTTTCTCATGTCTTGGTCCCCATGTCCCTCCCCCAACCCCTGCCCCTCATTTTTCTCCCCTTCCCTATCTCATCATTCTTAAGAACTCTGCAGAGAGTTTGTTGCTAGGTTGAATTAGAGAATGGGGTCAACAAACTCTGGTCCATGGGTGAAAGCCTAGGAGCCATTTTTGTTTTCAACCTGGAAAGGAAGAAAACTTGCTGAGGACACACCAAAAAGCAGCAGCATGCTCATGTAGAGCTGTGACTCTGCATCTAGGTGGAGACTGGGTCCTGTCCCCGGGACTCTGCCTCCACATCCTCTTGTTCCTCAGCAGAGTGCTGTCCCTGTGGCCATCCCAGCTGACTCCCCCTTAGTCACACAGAGGGGAGAATCTTTCCCAGAAGGTTCCATCAGACACAACCTTGCCAGTGGCTCCCACTGGCTACCACCCAGTCACGAGGCTGGGAAAGACAATGGCTCGTGTCATCCCA
Source organism: Megascapheus bottae (assembly GCF_031878675.1). Taxonomy (NCBI): domain Eukaryota; kingdom Metazoa; phylum Chordata; class Mammalia; order Rodentia; family Geomyidae; genus Megascapheus; species Megascapheus bottae. Next base: position 41,693,968 of record NC_143526.1, read on the forward strand.
CTCCCTTGGGGGAGAAACTCTCTTCTGGGGGGAAGAGGGGTGTGCTGGGTGGTTGCACTGCCATCTATTGTGTCCCCACTGAGAATTATCCATTGCTCTGGGGGCTATCAACCACACCCTTAGTCTTTTAAGATGGTGTAATCACAGGAACACACACATACACGCACACACACGCACGCACACGCAAACACACACACACACGTGATTAGTGCCCGATCAATGATGATGCCACTACTCCCCTGTTTATGGAATTCGGAGACAAATGTCTTAGATTTCAATCTAAACTCCTACGTGTGTCTGATGCCTGCAATGACATGTGAAAAGAAGTGATTCTATATATCTGAAATTCCATCCACTTTGCTGTATTTCCCTTAATAACTAGGGCAAGTTAGAAAATCACCAAGCAGGAGACAGAGGGGTGGGGGCCTCTTAGATATCTTACTGCACACAGGAGATACAGCCATTGTGTGTACCTGTTCACATGTGTGCATGTGTTTCACACCCTGTCCCCTCTGTGCACACACAGACTCCAGAGTAGGGTCGTGTAGCTCTGCATGGTCAGCTAAGCATAGCATACAGGGACACCCAAGCTCTTCTCGAGGCTCCCTATCCTGCAAGGGGCTTCCGCTAAATGTCCCATCCGTCCTCCAGTCAGCACCTCTCCAAAGCATTGGGTTTTCATGGTCATGTGCCCTAGACATGGAGTTGCTCCCGCCACAAAACACATGAAGAATGGAAATGACTTGCTCTGAGTATGAGTGGGGTTAGTCAGGGGTGAGGATTAATAAGGGTATAGATTGGGGGGTCCGAGAAAAATATGGTAGAAAAATAGATAGTGGGATACCACTTTTTGGTAGTATCACTTCAAATTCTCATGATAGTGATTTTAAATAGGAGACTTTGGGGGGAGTGGGGATTAACTGTCCCCCCTTCTTGCCTTTTCAGAACACTGGGGGTTAGTGAGAAGTGAAAAAGTTCTTGCTTAGTCAGAAATTCTTGTTTTGGAAAAGGAATCATCCGACATTCCAAAAGAGCTTAATTGGTGTTTAAAGTCAGCAGATTCCCTTTTCTTGTATAGGACAGCTCAGGGTAGCTATGGACAGCATGCATGATAAGGGGCACAGAACTGAGGAGAGGCAGAATTCCAGTTGAAGGATGGTATTTCCAGGTGACCCTGCAGGAGTGGATGCCATGGAGACTGACCCCCCCCCACTCTCTCTATCCCTCCCTCCCTCCTTTCTCTTTTCCTCTCCCTCCCCTTCTCTTGCCTGAGTCCTGGTCTTTCATCCAGCCTCTCTGCAAAGGGCTTTATTACTGTGGAATAAGACATGGAGTAAGGAGCATCTGTTAATGCTCTGTCCCTAGCTGTGCTGCTAGCCCAGCAGGCCTAGGGCCATCAGAGGCTTTCCAGTCCTCACTATCTGCTAAGTAGGAAGATACTGAAGCTGATGGATCCAGAAGGAAGTTACACCCAACTCAGTTTCACATCAGGACTATCTTTTCTCTTGTAGAGTGCCTACCTGTTGGTTCCTGCCAATTCTGGTTAAATAATTAAAACAGGGAGCCACATATCCCCTAACTGAAACAGTCTTGCAGGAAGGTGGTTATCAAGTTGGCACAACATTGCAAAGGACATTCTCTTCCTGCCTCCCCCTGGATGAGACTGGGGAAAAAAATGCCAGCAAGGTGACTAGGAGAGAGCTGCTTCCCCCACCCACACCCCCTCACCCCGAAGGAAGGCAGATGCCACACAGCAAAGACAACAGGGCAGGAGGCCAAGGGCAGAGTCTGGGCTGGTCAGGGCATTGCATGGAGCCTGGTTGCATCTCTGGGAGGCCTATCTGATCACCTACAGCATCTGTAGGATAACCCGTGGATAACAGATGAGGCATGCGGGATGTCTGCAGTCCATGATGGCTGGTCGTCTCTTAAACACCCACGGTGGCTATTATTTATTATCCAGCAGTATTCTTCTTAGGTATTAGTATTTCCACTGTCTTGTTGTCCAATGCAAAGATATAAAATGTCACCTTCATAACGAAGATTTCTGGGTTTGGCGTGAGAGGTACTGGCTGTAAGTGCTAGTGAACAGTTCCCTAAATAATTCAGGGAGAGCTTATGGCTCCTGAAAACGAACGACTTCAACTCCAGCAGCCCGATCCTCTCCCATGGACCATCAGGAGGGAGATATAAGGACTTTATTTGATTACAAGTGATACAAATCTGCTAGACGTGGCTTAAGCACCACAAAAGGGATTTCTTTTTAAAATATTTGGTGTTTTGCTGGGTGGAAAGCCATAAAGCAAATGTGTCTTAGGAAAGATCTAGAAGCCAGTGCACGTGCGTTCCCCTCATCCTCTTGGTCCTCACAGGGCATTGCTGATGCAGTGATGCCCGTACACGGGCTTCATACTACAATGGCACTCTTTCGGTTAACACTGGTAACACCAGCAATTAGAGAAAAGTGTTGGGTCAGAACGCCAAGAACTCACAAGCAGATTCCAAACTTGGATATTGACCAACCACAGGCACAACGGACACAGCCTCTTCCAGGGCTTCCGGAAGAAGGGCAAGTGAAAATGTTCAATGAAATGAACACCAGGAAGCAGGTAACTGAAAAGGGTGTGATGGGGCCATAGGGAGAGGCGCCAATGAGAAAAAGAAGTGGGGCAAAGTGCAGTCTAGAATTCAGCCTATGAGCTACAACAGTGAGAGGAGTAAGGGTGCTGTGGGTTGGGAGGGTTGAGTAAGAATGCTGAAAGGAGTGACATTGATCAAAGTGCATTGTATTTATCAAGTACTTTGTTCCATGGCAGCTCCTATGTACTACTACTTAAAGATAATCTTTTTTTAAAAAACATATGGAGCTTAAACATGTTCATGGAGGCCTAGATTTTATCTTTTAGGTTCTTTAACACTTGGCACCATTCAGAATAGACCCAGGTTATAAAAGGTTGGTAGAGCCGTGCAGGTACATACCTTGGTAAGAGAGTAAAGGGTCCTTTAATGACTACAAATGGCACTGGGCCTCTGGAACAAGTTCTTTCATAGATCTGGACAAATGAGCAAGATCTTTCTGTGCCAATACTGAGGCTTGAACTCGAGGCCTGAGCACTATTCTTGGGCTTTTTCCTCAAGGCTAGCGCTCTTCCACTTGAGCCACAGCACCACTTCCCACTTTTTTTCTAGGTATGTGGTACCAAGGAATCTAACCCAGGTCTTCGTGCATGCGAGGCAAGCACTCTTACCACTAGACCAAACTCCTGGCCCCAAGCTGTGTAACTGTTCTCTGGGAGCATGGCATCCCTTGCTCTGGTTTCTTCTCAGAATGGGAGAACTGGACACCTGAGGTCCCACACATAAGACTGATTCATTCAATGAACGAATGAATGCTGGAATCTTCCTTCTTATCTGACTCAAAACATCTTGAGCTTTGGAGTCTGAGTCTCTCTCCCCAGTGCCCAGTGATTCTTAGCTGATGAGAAATCAGAACTAAATCTGTGCTGGGAGGAGGATTAAAAGACCAGCAGGTCCCAGGAGCTCTGGAGTGCTTCCTCCCACATGGAGAAGGGAAGGCTGGGGCAAAGGAAAGGTTGGGAACTACTGAACTAGCTAATCTAACAGACAATGGCTGCTGTCGCACTGTGACATACTGATGTGTTCTACTTCCATGGTTTCTGATAAGTCTATAATAAATACGTATTGAGCTCAACTGCAGACAAGGAACTGGCAAGGTGCGGCTTGGAGAAGATGGAAAGGAGCAGTATTGGGCACAAGGACCACATGCACTGCCGACTCTGGACTAGCTGAAGTGTTGTATTACAGAGTTAAGTTTCCAAGCTAAAATCGAGAACCTCTTGTCAGGACTGTTAGACTATTAGGCTCTGTATATGGGGTTTTCAAAATGGAATCACCTGGTGATCTTTTAAAGTTATGTCCATACTTGGCTGAGTCCGAACACTGGCACTGATTGCCGAATGTACATTGTGCTGAGGTAGGTGGAAAATTCCTGCTGTCATAACCCAGCTCCAGCTTTCTTCTTTCTCCAGACCGCCTCCTCACCCTGTCACTGGTGTTAGCCTGTGTCATCTTGCTGGCTTCTTCTCTGGTTTTAAGTGTTTCAAACTCATCCCAACTTTGGAGCTTCGGCTTTCCTGATTTCTGTGTTAGGCAGGCCTTCCACTCTTCTTTTCTCTTTTCCTCCTTCTATTCCTTTCTTCTTTATTTCTATCTTTCCTCCCTCTCTCCTTTCCTTCTTCCTTTCTTCCTCCTTCTTTCCCCATCTTTTCTTCTATTTTTTCCTCCCTTTATCTTTTCTTCCCTCTTTCTTTCCTTTTGTCCTTCCTTCCTTTCTTCCCTTTGTTCATTTTGGTTTTGTTTTATGTTTATGTTTTTAGTTTTGACACGGGGTCCTGCTATATAGTCTGGATTGCCTCTGACTTACAATCCTCCAGTTTCCACCTCTTGAATGCTAGGATTACACTTCGCTGCCACCATACCCAGAAAGAAAGTCCTCTTTCTGACTGAAACTGGCTCATTAGTCTAGAAAGTTTCCCATGGCCAGGTGTTGCCTGATCTTCTACTGGTTTCCCAGGGCTGCTATAACAAAATACCACAAACTAGGTGGCTTAACACAGCAAAGCTCTATTATCCCACAGTTCTGGAGTTTTTAAGTTCAAAATCAGGGTACATTCGGTTCAATGGTAGTGTTTGCCCCACATCTTTCTCATAGCTTCTGGTGCTTTCTGAACTCTCTGCAGCTTGTAGGTATGATTGCAATCACTATGGCCAGCCTCGCCTGGCACTCTTTATGGGTTCCTCTACATGACTGACACTACACATGTCTCTTCTCTACAAAGGCTCTACTCACATTTGTTAAGCACCTACTATTAAAACATTATTTTGCAGGGTGCTGATGGCTTGTGCCTATAACAAACTTAGCTACTCAGAAGGCTGAGATGTGTACATCAAGATTCGAAGCCAACCCAGACAGAAAAGTCCATGAGACTCTTATCTCTAGTAAACTATGCTAAAAGAAATAGCCAGAAGTGGAGCTGTGTTTCAAGTACTATAGCCTTGAGCAAGAATCTCAGGGACAGTGCCCAGGCCCCAGAGTTCAAGCTCCAGGATTGGTATGAAAGAAAAAAAAAAGCTAAAATCTAAAACCATCATTATTTATCATTTTATTTTATATCCACAAGACTCTACTTACAAGTGTCACAGCCACAGGGACCGAGGATAAAGACAGCAATGTACTGTGTGAGCACAATTTGGCCCATAGCACTCAATGTCTAAAGTAACCTCCTCCCCTGTCATGCAACTCAGGTGACCTAAGGAGGCTGTGTCTATGTAACTTCTCTCAGCCTGATGGCTTGCTGGGTGGAAGGGACTTTCTGAAAAGCCTAGAGGTAAGAGAGGCCATTCATTGAATTACAGCTGTCATGCTGTTTAGTCTTAGGAGAACTTTGCCACAGAGAATGCTCTGATTCTGCTTCGATTGCCTCCCTCAGTGGTTTGATTCTGAGTATCTCTCTACATGGAAAGTCTAAGCTGACCCCAGAGCTACTTCCCTAGATAGAAAGGTCTGCTGGTACCTGAGCTACTTCCCAAAAAAGGTCTGCTGATCTTGGGATTAATCGCTCCACCCAAACATGTGGCTTTTGACTTTAAAAGCTTGATTCAAGCTCTGTTCTGGGCTGCAGGACTTTGAGACAGGAGACTATCTGCAGATCCTGCCTCTCCAATAAAGACTCCCAATTGAACCTCTCAAAATGGGGCTTCTCTGTTTCTTGCTAAGTTACCTTTACTGTATCATCACCTCTTCGATCTTAACACCCTGCCCATCAGATTATTTACATGCCCTACAAATGAATGCAAGCTCCAGGAGAGTGAGAAGATGCATTCTCTGCATGCCAGTGGAGTGGTGGTGCTGGAAGCAGAGGAAGGGCAGTGCTTGAGTGTGACTAAAGCAGGCTAGCACTGAAGAACAGGGGGAAGGCAGGCTTCGCAGGCATTCTGGAATGCACACCAAGGCTGAGCAAACGAAGAGAGGGGTCATGAAGCATGGGTCCCTGCAACCGGGAGAAGTTCAGGCGGGGTTGGTGTAGTTTCCCCCTACAGATGTGTGCCCGTGACATCTCTCGACAGCCCTCAAGTCACATTGTGCTTCCGGCTTCCTTCCTGTCTCAGGAACTTCATTCTTTCCTTCCTTTTAAAAATTGATATGGGGCTGGAAGTTTGGCCTAGTGGTAGAGTGCTTGCCTAGCATGCACAAAGACCTGGCTTTGATTCCTTGTTACCACATATATAGAAAAAAGCCGGAAGTGGTGCTGTGGCTCAAGTGGTAGAGCTCTAGCCTTGAGAAAGTCCAAGGACAGTGCTCAGGCCCTGAGCTCAAGCCAAGGACTGGCAAAAAAAATTGATGTGCCCTAAACTCTACACAAAGAAGGCTTTAGGGTGACAGTTCCATACATGTATATAATGGCCTGTGATGAAGCGGAAAGGGGAGGAGACTTTCAGTATGGGTTTAGGACATGTGTAGTCTCTTCACCAACCTTGTTCCATGGTGCCAAGCTAAGGAGGAGCAACTTCCTCTCCTGAAAGCTCAGAGCTGCCGGGGACTCAGGGTTTCCAGAGCAGTCAGCTTTGATTTGTGTATCAATAATGTCATGTCAGTAGCCAGAGGGTACGGCAACAGGGCGTTCCAGATGCTTTCATTGCTGCTTTTGCTGGAGGATTATTTCAAATTAACTTCAGTCTCTTGGAAGACACTGCACAGTGAAATGCTATTTCCCATTTGTAAACAAGATAGTGAGTAATTGTGGAAGCACAGAGACAGGCTGATTCTCAGCAAATGTCACACACACACACACACACACACACACACACACACACACACACACACACACACACACACAGGTTTTCATTCTTTCTGGCCCCATGGATCTCTTCTTCCTTCCCAGGGGCCTCATGTCCCCCAGGCGCCATGTTGGACACCCGCTGACCTGCAGCTCAGGGCCTTCCCGGACACACAGCCAGGAACTAGAGCCTCCTCTTCCTGCCTTGTCACTTTGAGGGGGTTTTGGGAGCTGGACAAAGCTTCCGGATTAGATAGAGTGGAGTTCTTTAATTCCAACACATAGTTTAAAGAAGGTTGAAAGAGGTGACATCAATCAATATGAGGTGTACTTATGAACTCATTTGTTGCCTGGTAACCTCTTTGTACAACGTCTCAAGAAAATAAAAATATATAACCTGTAATGTATGTAATGGCAAAAGTGATAGGAGACACATTCTTGGGGTCTCTTGACACCCAAAGAGATAAACATTAAATTGGCCCATTTTATCATTCAAAGTGACCATTGCTTATCATTTGAAGTCGATCCTATCTCAAAGGGGATCCCCTGACTCCATGTGCATGTGTGTGTGTGTGTGTGTGTGTGTGTGTGTGTGTGTGTGTTACAGGAGTGACATCATATTGTATTTTCACTTTGGACACAATTTTCACTGTGCTCTTCATGAGATCCTTCTTGTTACAAGTCACCTCTGAAGCTCATTATAGACCATAAGAAAGGAATCGTGGACTACACACACACACACACACACACACACACACACACACACACACACACACAGAACTGTCCCTGTATCCCACCTCTCTTCTAGCAGGGTGCTGTGAGAGCTCATTGTAGTCATTATTTGCATTTCCCTGATGCCTCCACCTATTGGGCATTTTTTCATTAGTTTAGTGACTTTTGTGTCTCTTCCTTTGAGAAATATCTGTTCAGATCCTTCACTCATTTTGTAAAACCAGATTATTTGGTGTCTTGCTATTGAGTTCTCTCTTTCTTTGGAATATTAGCATCTGGAGCGCCCTGTTGCTGGTATTAAAAGTATGGAAGTTTCCATTGCTTGTTATGTCTTTCTCTTTGCTTATTTCCTCTTAATGTCTCTCTCCTGTATTCACAGCTTTCAGTGTGTAGTTTCCATACATTGTGTGTTAAATTTATTTTATTTTTCAGATTTCATGGATTCTTAAGCTCTTGTGAATCATACTTCTAAATAGTATTTTCCGATTGTTTGGTGATAGCAGACAAAAGGGCAATTGATTTTTGCATATTAACCTTACAGCCTAGGAGTTGAATAAATTAATTTGTAAGTTCTTAGAATTTTTTTTGTCAGTTGTGGGTGCTGTCCCTGAGCAATTCATCTCAAAACTAGCACTCTACTACTTCCAGTTTTCCAATGGAGATAAGAGTCTCATTCATGGAGTTTCATGCCCAGTCTGGTTTTGAACCATGATCCTCAGATCTCAGCCTCCTGAGTAGCTAGGATGACAGGCGTGAGCCACTGGCACTGGGCAGTCTACAAATCAGGATAGTTGAATATTTTTTTCCTTTCCAGGCTATAGAGCTTTATTATTTTCCCTTGATTTATTATACAAAGACCCCAGGAACATTTGAACAGAGTAGTAAGAGCAGGATGTCTCCGTTCAGTGTGAGTGTTAGAGCTTTAGATTTGCCCTATGTGTCTTTTTTTGCATTGATGGTAATCTGGGTGTGTTTTGATTTTGGTTTTGGTTTTTTGGAGGGGTCAGTATTAAGTTTGAACTCAGGATCCCAGACTTGATTGACTGGATTGCTTGTACTCTTATACTCTCAACACTTGAGCCATACCTCCAGTCCAATATTTTGCTGGCTATTTTGGAGATGAAGTTTAGAGGACATTTCAAACCATGATCCTCCAGACCTTAACTTACTGAATAGCTAGGATTATAGACATGAGCCACTGGTCCTGGCGGTAGTGGAGTTTTGAACTCCGGGCTACATACTTTCTAGGCAGGTGTTCTTTTTTTATTTTGCTTTATTGTTTTGGATAAAATCTTGCACTTCTGCCTCAAATGAGATCTTATCCCTATGCCACCCTCATAGCTGGGCTCACAGTAATGAATTGCCATGTTTAACTTGTTAGTTGAAATCAGATCTTACTTTTTGGCCAGGTTGGCCTGAACGCTAATTTCCCAATCTCTGTTGTATGATAGCTAGGATCAAACACGTGAGCCACTGCACCCAGCCCTAAGTTACTCTTTTCAAGCTGGCAAAGCTCCTCTTACTTCTAGTCTGCAAAGAATTCATTGTGAAAAACTTCAAAACCAGGCACGAGTGGTTCATGCGTATAACACTGGCCACTCCCAAAGCTCAAATCTGAAGGATCAAGGTTTGAAACCAGTCCAGATGGCAGTACCAGCCAAGTAACCCTGAGGTCCTGAGTTCAAGTCAGATGATATTTCTACATCTAATTGATTCATGATGTTTTTTCTCCTTTATCCTTTTATGTAGTAAAGTGTATTAATTTTGAAATGATAAACAATCTCTCCTTTCTGAAATTAATCCCTACTTGCACATGTTATATTTTTATAAGCACGGACAGATTCCATTTGAAAATACTTGTTAAGAATGTTGGTCTTTACATTATAAAGCAGCAATCCACAGGGTTACTATCTTATTATGTCTGTCTGCTCTTGGTGTCATGGTATTGATGTTCTCAAAAACTGAGTTGTCAAATGTTCTTCCTTCTATTTGCTAAGTGTATGGAAGATTAACACTATTTATTCCCTAAATATTTTACAGAATTTATAAGTGAAATCATCTGAGCCTGGAGTTTGCTTTATGAAGGTTTTTAATTACAAATTCAAGTTCTTTAATAGATTTAGGTCTATTCTGATTTTTCTATGTCTCCTTATGCCACTTTAGGTAATTTGTGTCTTTCAAGAAATTTGTCCACTTACTCGAAGTTGTCAATTTGATTGGCATAAAGTTATTCATAATATTCACTTATTATCTATTTCATGTTTGAAGGGTCTGTAGGGATTTCTTCTCTTTAAAACCCTGATACTGGGAATTCATTTCTGCTCTTCATAATAAATCTAGCAAGAGGTTTACTAATTTTATGATATTTTTTCAAGGAGCCGAGCAGCACTGAAATCTCAAGCTCTAGCTGTTTGGTTTTTTCCTATTGGCTCTGACTGTTTTGCTTTGTGCATATTGAAATTCTTATTAGGTACATAGTTATTTACGATTGTTTTGCCCTGTTAATGAAGAGTTATTTTTTAAAAATCTCTTCTTTGAATTTCAAGTCAATTTTAAATAATGTTAACTAACTCACCCTTTTAAAAAAATTCTATTTGTTTGGTATATCTTTAATCATTATTTCACTTTCAACTGGTCAGGATCTTTACATTGCAGGGAATTTCTTACAGACACACAAATAGTTTTGCTTGTTTGTCTATTACATATCATTGGAGTGTTTAGAACATTTTGAGTTAAAGAAATAATCAATATGTCAGGCTCATGTCTGCTGTCTGCTTTTTAGTTTCCTACTTGTCCAAGCTCCTCCACCCACATCCTATCATTTTTTAAAAAAATTTTAGGTGAATTTTTCTTTAAATTGCATTTTTAACTCTTTCAATTGTCTTCTATTAGCTTTGTGACAGAACTCTAGGTCTCATAATATATAGCTTGAAATGATCTCTACCAACCTTCAAATAATAACATAATACTTAAAATATGAAAAGAACCTCAAGTGCGTGTATGCATGTATGTACACATGCATGCATGTATTTGTGTGTGCACTTCTGTTCTCTCTGCTCTGCCTTTTGAGATAATGCTATCAGACATTGAACTTGCCCATATGTAAACAAATCCATAATGCATTGGCATCCTTAATTCAGCCCAGGACACCCTTGTCCTCTTTCCTGGCTAGAAACAAAGGTTTGGAAAAGACAGGAAAAAAGCCTTCCTTGTTTCTTCCTCCATCCACAACCAGATTGCAGTTGGCCAGAAGGATCTTTTTAAACCTTAATGTTCTTTGTATATGAATAAATGCTCCCAGTGTAGATCTGGCAGTAGTCACAGTGGAAAAGGGTGAAATTGGAATAGGATAGTTGATGATTGCTATGGAAAGAATCAAATGCTTTTTTCCTCCCCTCCCCTTCAGAACACTTTTTAAGAAAAGACTTCCACACGTTTCACTTTTAAAGCTTCTGTAAGTGGGAAGTAAATGGCATCCCTGGCTGTGCTGAGACATGTCTGATTTTTTTTTCTCTACAAAACTTTTAGAAATATTTTTAAAAATGAATTTTCATGGGGCAAAATATACCAAAACCCAAGTTAATGAACAAATGGAGGAAAGGCAGCTCATTTAAAAAATGACTAGTCCCCTCCATATGTAAAGAACATCCGTAATCAATGTTGTGTCAAACTGCCATCGAATGCAAAATGAAATCTTCTGATGGTTTTTAAATGAAAGAATTAAAGAAAAGAATTGTGTAGCCCAACAAGCGACAGTCTAATAGGTCACCGCTGCTTCTTCTTTTTATCCACTCTGAGAGGTTGCAGGGCGTTTACCTACATCCTTCTTCAAGGTGTCAGCAGGTCAAGTAGATTTCACAGAACATTTGGAGAAGTGAGAGAAGAACTACACCATACACTGCAGAAAACCTCTCCTAAGCATTTTCCTTTCAAGCACTTATCTGTTCTTTGCCCCCAATTCTACTCTAGAATCCTTTTCTTTCTAGTTTATAATTCCCAGCTCTGGGAATACAATGTAACATTTTCCTTTTCCCTTGTAATTTTGCTCAGAGCTTGTGTATCAGAAACTTAAAAGCCAAGCAGTTGATGGGTTCCATCCTCAGAGAGCAGAGTGCATTGATAATGCAGGTTGATGGAATGCCATCAACCCGGCCACTGTGTCATTGCCTACAATATGAAATGAAGGAGAGAGAAAGTGGCATCTTACTAGACACCAGTGCCTTACACCTATAATACTACTCAAGAGGCTGAGATCCAGAGAATTAAGGTTCAAAGCCAGCCTAGTCAGAAAAGGCTGTAAAACTATATATCCAAGGCTAGGAGTGTGGCCTTGTGGCAGAATGCTTTCCTAGCATGCACAAAGCCCTGGATTCCATTCCTTGGTACCATATACATAGAAAAAAGTCAGAAGCTGTGGCTCAAGCAGTGTCCAAGGACAGTACTCAGGCCTTGAGTTAAAGCCCAAGGACCAGCAAAAAAAAGAAAAAGAAAAGAAAAAGAAAGAATATATACCCAGCCGGGCACAGTGGCTCACACCTGTAATCCTAGCTACTCCGGAGGCTGAGATCTGAGGATCAAGGTTCAAAACCAGCCTGGGCACCAAAGGACCTGAGACTCTTATCTCCAATTAACCTCTAGAAAACAGGAAGTGGGGCTTAGCTCAAGGGGTAGGGTAGTAGCCTTGAGCTGAAGAGCTCAGGGACAGCGCCCAGGCCAGAGTTTAAGCCCCATGACCCCCCCACACACAAAATAATATATATCCAATTAACCAGCAAAAAGCAGGGCTGGATGAGTCATGTTTTAAATAGTAGAGCACCAGCTAAGCAAGCCAACTCAGTGAATATGAAGCCCTGGGTTGAAACCTTAGTGCAGAGATGTGGGGTGGGGAGGGAAGGAGAGGAAAAGAGCAAGGGAAAGGAAGAAGGAGAAAGGGAGAGGGGAAGAGCTAACTCAGAAACAGGTCATCAGGCAGTCTCACACAAAAGAGCCCAGTGTCTTCCATGCTCTTTTCCTGCCATCTTGAAATTACCAATGCTCCTTGAACAAGAGGGTCTAGAGATTTCACACTCACTTTCTCATTGGACTGCACAAATGGGTGCATGATTGACTGCTTTTCTTCCCAGTGTCCAAAAGAGCCAGCATCTCTAAGCAAAAGGTAAATGGGGGACAGGGGTGGGGATTCACTGAGTGAACTCCACAGCTAGGCAGGCTGGCACCGCTGCTTCCAGCAAGATGTTATCTGACATCTTTTGGCTGAATGTGTCCTTTCATGAGGCGATTAACCAGCAAATATCTCGGAGTAGCATAATGTTTATTAGACGTTCCTCTGTTAAGGCAGCTTGTGTTTTCCCTGGGTTCTGTTTCCATAGTCAAGTGTGTACAATTTGTTGATTTAAATAACATTTAAAATAAGCCTTGCTGCTTGAAGAGCTGCTGACAGGGCCTTGTGGAAAACTCAGATTTTTTTTTTTTTTGAATTAGGAAACAATTCTGTTCCTATGTCATGTTTTTCTGCCTCCTGCCTCTCCTCTAACCCCCTCCCTGTTCTTCACACCCAAGGACATCCGTCTGAAAGCCAATATTTTTACTTCCTACAATGTCCATCTGCCTCTGAAATATTTTCCCCGTGAGGCAAGCACTGCACTCATCCATCTCGTCCCTCAGGTCAGAGGAGGAGAGAAAGAGCCTGCCGGGAGAATGGGCCACAGACTTTGCCCTGCTGGATCCACACTCACATGTCGGATCCTTGACATTCCCATCATTCATTGATTCTCTCTTTTGATTAACTACTTCATCGATGGCAATAGATGGGGACGTGAAGGCTGTTTATATGGCGCACGCTCTTGCGTGTCTCTTTCAAACAAAAGTAGCGCCATGAATACGTAGATACCTCACTGTCACCCGTCCTCCTGCATGTGTAAGGGTGAGCCTACGGAAGCCTAAGAGATCATTCTTTTCCATCACCTCATCCCCGTGACCGACATGCAGTTCAGAGATGAAAGTAAGGCACACCTCCCAAGTTCCACTCTCAAGCTCCTACTAGGTGCTGCCAGCTCTGAAGAATTTTGCTTTCTTAGCATGCTTCTCCTATCAAGCCCCGGTATGGATGGTGGGGACTTCTCTCCTGGAGACTAGTGGTGGGTAAGGCTGGCTTTTGGCAGCACCTCCATGGTTTGGTGGCCACCACACATGGCTTCTCCATTCCCGTGCTTGGGCTTCCTGTCTGCATAATAGCCTTCATAGGTAAGGACTCCTGTGAAAGCCTCACATGCCAAGGCAAATGCTCTTGCAGCTTCGTGTCCTCCATCCAAAGGACAGAGTCATTACCCCCCAGACCCATGATATGAGAGTCACAGGAGAAGGAAAAGCTCTGCCCCCTCCTGGATGGATACCATGTTCTAGAAGCACATGGATCACTGCCCTTGGAAGGCTGACGGGTCTCACCTTCCCAGCCAGCCTGTGGTTAGATGAGGGCAATCCATGGCAGAGATGAGGCAGAAGGTACACAGACTACCCATCTAAGTCGGCCAACACCAAAGGGCTAGATCGCCAGTGGCTGAACAAGTGTCAATCTTAGATTTGCTCGTCCTCACACTTCCTCTCCCGTATTGACTCCTTCACACCAGATGGAGATTGGATTTATGTATTTCATCCTCCCTTCATTGTTTATTGGGGAGACATACACAGATCCCAAACGCTGCCTAATGAGGGGATTGTGTGTTCTTGCAATATACAGACTGCATTACCAGTGCAATAACCTAGCTCTCTGTAGTTAATCGGCAGCCATTGAAATGAGTCTCTTCTGGAGGGCCAGCAAGATTGCTATTCAGAGACCAGAATTAAGGCAGAGTGTGCAACTGCAGAATGACAGCAGATACGCAGCAAGCTTTGATTCTGGTGAGAAATGAACCTCCATTGATGTGACAAAATTATTTGGGTATTTACCACAAAAAGCCCTTAAAGAGTTGCTTTTCCATTTGAAAATAAGATGCCGAGGAGGGGGGGAAAAAGTTGCTAAATTTAAATGTAACTGTTCACATTGTCCTGTCCTTCGATGGATGCTGAGTCTTTCTCATTATTCACTGAGCACAGACACACTACCGGGAGTGATCCGGCAACTTGTGATGATAAATCACAACCAGGATGGTTCTGTGTCACAGTCACGCTGACATCCTGGCTCTGGGGGCTGACAGGGCACGGGGCAAGCACATGCCTAGGTCTGCTGGTGCTCACTTAGACAGCATGAGGAGAATGCAGAGAAAGCAAAACAGAAAGAAAGCAATAAAAGCCCCATGACCCCCTCTCAACATTGTCCCCAAGTGCTGTGCATCAGAGAGAACAAATGTTTTTTTGAGTCCCCAGCAGGTCGGAAGGAAGACAGATGGCAGGATGGAAGGGAGGCTATGAATTTAACCATCAATGAGAAGGAAGCACAGACTCCCATGTGTAGCTCAGGAGAAGACAGAAGAAAGCATTCAGACACCTAAGCATCTGAAGAGGGTCACGCTTTGCAGATGATTTTAGACGAAGCTAGGGTTGTCTGAAATTAACTCAGTTCTAGCCTACAACCATAATCCCTTGTGCTGATAAAAACAGTATACTATAATATATCATGGACTTCTTTCTATGACAAATGTAAACCTTTATATAGTCATTTTTCCCAGGTATGTAGTTTTCCATTGCAATATGATTTCAGTTTACCAGCACTGGGTTCTGGCATTATAAACAAGCATGGTCCCTTTCTATATTTTCTGCTGAAATTCTCAAAGCATTTATTTTTTGCAAAGCCAGGCCTGTTGCTGACAAGGTTTAGGCATCTTGGTAAAGCATGACCTTGAGTTTGCCCAAGGATCAAAGTTGAAGCTCAAAGTAAATGCATGTCACATGCTGCTTTCTTTCATCTTGCCTTCTTCCAGACTCCTTGCCTTTCTCTTTTCTTTTCTCAGTAGTTTATTAGTAACTGCTACTGTAGAAGCTGTTTATTTCACTCCAGGAACCTACAGGCTACTGGTAGGGGTTATAAAAACATGGCCTCTGGGCCAATCCAGCCTATCATCTGTTTTTGCTTGATCCTTCCGTTAAGAATAGTGTTTATATTTTGAAATGATTTAAAAAAATTATGGGTTGAGAACTGAGAATACAATTCAAATTCTAAAGTTCATAAATAAATTTTATTTAAACACAGGCACCGGCCCTTGTACGTAAATACAAGATACATAAATACCTGTGATGCTTTGCAGCTACAAAGGTGAAAGTTCAGAAGTTGGGACAAAGACCAGATCTCCTCAGGAAATGTCTCTAGGCCTCTGGACTTGATGGAATAGAGATTCTAATTCTCAGGGGAAACGAGGGGCTACGCTAGGAGGGGTTGTGAGGATGGGGTCCAACAGTGGCCTGGAATAAATTCCAGCTCAGTGACTCACCGATATGAGGCCTTAGCCTGGTGTTTTAGAAGTCTCGTTTGTGAAATATTCTCATCCGAAGAATAGAAAGAGAAGTACACACACTTCACAAGCAGTGTTGTCTTTAGAATCAAATACAATATGATGTCGATGGGTTTACCAGAAATGCCATGTGCAGAGCAGAAGGTTGTTGTTTTGCTGTTTATTTTTGTTGCCATTGGCTCTTTGTTTCTGCAGTTATATCTGTAATTAGCTTCCATGTTTTAATTTCATCTGTTATTCACTCTTACCTTTTGGTAATTTTTAGTGACAAATGGTGCCAATATCACCAGAATGAGTCTTGTCCTTTGAGATGACTGTCTCACGGTATTCCCTGGTGGTCTCTCTGGTGTGACAGAAACACTTGTTTATCCACTGACTCAAGAGAATGAGGAAACATGGACAGGCTTGGGGCAAGGAGACAACTGGCCTTAATAGAGCCATCAGCCCTTCTTGAGACTCAGAGCTGAAAGAGTCCCAAGCCTGAAAAGCTCAAGGTATGTCTCCCGTGCCATAGGGAAGTCAGCCTGCAGTGCTTCACTGAGCCTTAAGAGTTTTCATGTAAGCGCCTCTTCTTCTCCCATTGTTCCCCTGGCCCCAGCGCAGGGAGTTTGTGTATGCAGAGAAAGTAAAAGATGTAGTCTAATTTGGCACGTACTCAGGGTCAACATGAAATTCTTAATAATTAATCCTGACCATGAAATGCCCATTTCTGCATTCTGTCTCAGCTTTACTTCTTGGTCCAGTATTCTGGATTTTTTCCCCTCACTTCCTTGATATACAGACAAGTGTTTCTTCCCTCCTAAACTGAGCTAGAACCAAGCTACAAGCAAAGCCATTTCATGTCTTCACCCTTTCCTATTTTCACTCCTCCTTCCTCCCCCCAGGTATGCTTGACTTTCCTAACCCCCACCTACCCATCCTTCAGGGTATGGCTTGCAAACCTCACCATCTAGGAAGTTCTAGCATGTGCCCCTCCAACGGCAGGTAGCTCTCTCTCCTAAAAGACCTCTCAGCATTTTCCCAGCACTCCATTCACTCCCAAAATGGTTGTTCTTGCTTGGCCAATTTGTGCCCACTACTATTGGTTAACCAGTCCTGGAGTGGCTACCCAGAGTCAGAGCTCTGCTGATGTGCTCAACAAACGAACAAATAGTTGAAACATTTAATATTTGTGATTCACTATTAACCGTACTCCATTAAATACAATCCACATCTTTCCACATTCACAGCGAAGTATGGGTCACTCATTACACAAACTGAAAACCAGTTTTCCCCGTAGATAATGCTTTCAGTTGAATAGCCAAGTAGAATAGGTGCCTACCTAATGCCTAGACAATTGGAAAAAGAAAAATAAATATTTTCTGTAAATGGGTATTTTATAAGAAACGTAGTACCCAATCCAAGAGAAAAGAAAACTAAAATTCTCCTGGAAGACAATTAATTACCCTTCTCCAATTTACCAAAATCAAAAGGGTTGGTAATTAATACTTCCTAGACTTGGGGGCAGGTCAGAGGTATTGTGACTGGAGGCTACAAAGATCCTCTTACGTAAGGAGGTTGGTCAGTATGTATCACAGTTGTCAGGCCCTCATTGATGGCCCTGGCCCTGTCCTGGCTTGTGCACAGCTAGGTGTTTGTTCGAGGGAGACTTCTCATGTGTGGAGTGAGATATTCTTCCCAGGTAATTGGCTACAGGGTTTTTTTTTGTAAGAGCAAAAGGCTAGAAACAACTTATATGCCTCTGGATCCAAAACACTTGATGAATAATTTATGTTGTCACTATTTACTGAAATGTATTGCTTGTGTGGTGTGGTGTGGTGTGTGTGCGTGCGTGCGTGCGTGTGTGTGTGTGTGTGTGTGTGTGTGTGTGTTGGCCCTGGAGCTTGAACTCAGGGCCTAGGTGCTATCCTTGAGCTTTCATATTTAAGGCTAGTGCTCTACTACCACTTGAGCCACAGCTCTACTTCTGGCTTTTATTTTTTAACAGTTAATTGGAGATAAGAGTCATATGGACTTCCTTGCCTGAACTGGTTTCGAGCTTCAACCATCAGATCTTAGCCTCCTGAGTAGCTAGGACTACAGGCATGAACCACCTGAAATTGCTTTCACCAAAGGAGAGATAAGACTCTATTCATATTAGGAAAGACTTTGCATATAAAAAATAAGGAAAATAATAAATCAACTTTGTAAGGTGTTACCATATTACATAAGAGAAAAAAATAAGAGTATGTATATGTGTCTGTGCACATGCTTAAATGTGGGATCTCTGTTGGTATATGCATAAAACCATGGATAAACAGAATTTGAAGGGTGAGCTGGGGTGCAAGACAGCATAGGAAAGGCCTCCCATCAGAATAGCTCCTGTGTTTGCTAGGCAAGCAGTCTACCACTCTAGCTACTTTTCTATTCTTTTTGGCCAAGGTTATTTGTCAGACAGGGCCTTGCATCACCTTCCTCCAGCCTCCCCTGCTCCCCTCCCTGCCCTCCCCCCAAGGCTGGCCTACATCACTTACCTACCTACTTGCCTAAGGCCACTCCCATAACTGTGAGCAAGAGCATGCTCCACTACTCCCTCTCTGATTTGCTGAGATAGGGGTCTTGCTTGCTAACATTCTTCCCAGCGTGCTCATGGACCATGAGCTTCCAGATGTCTGCCTCTGGAATAACTAGGGCTGCAGGCATGAGCCACCACACCTGACCCCTACTCTGAATAACTTCTAATGGTTTCGAATTTAGAAAGGTCTGAGGAGATTGTCAGTTGAGGCACTGAGTGGGATGGAAGGACATTGAGGAGAGGCAAAAGAAGGAAAAGTAAGGAGGGAAGACAGACAGAGAGACAGAGACAGAAACAGCGACAGAGAATCCAAGTCTGTAAGGAGGATAAACTACACTGCTCCTGGGACGAGCTTAAATATTTTCTGCTTCATGTACTCTCCCTTCCCCAGGGCTTACAAGAGTGTAGGAAAAGGAGAGAAGCAAGCTCCAGGCCCCGCTCTCTCTTCTTATCTCATGGCTTCTCTGCTGGCTCTGTAATCATTACCAAGAGCTGTGTTGCAGCCTGCAAGTCTTTTCTTCTTGAACCCAAGAGTCAGATCCTGCCCCTGCTCTCTTCATGCAAAACATGGCCCACTGGGCCTTCCTTCCCAGCCTGTCTGCAGACACAGCCCCTGCTCCTGGGGCGGGCGGAGGCACGCTGATGGCTGAAGCAGTAACTGCCATGGCTCACTTCAGCAGAAAGGATTAGGCTGTCCTGAATATGTCAATCAGATATCAAAGATAAATGAAGTTTGAAAAAATAAAAATGTACCATTTATTTTTAAAAAATAGTCACTGGGAGACACCCAGAATGCACTTTGAAAAATCTAAGGGAATATGTCAGGAAAACAAATCCTTACGCGCTGTCCAACTTTAATTTTTCACTGATAACAACCCCCCCCCCCGCCTCAGTCATGTACAACCCAGCCAATAAATAAATAGTCTCCATCCTTAATGGTCTTGGATTTCCATTTGCTGTGATGGAGGGCCTGGGGAAGATACACTCCCCCACCCATCACCCCCACCCCACCTGCCATGCCCACCCCCCTCCATAGCTCCCCTGGGTGCTAATGAGCTGGCCTGGTTCTCAGGACTCTTCCCCAAGGACATCCTCTCCCTGCCTGGCTTCTGGAGCAGCGTTAGCCAAAGAGACCCACAAAGCTGCCTTGGCATTACTCGCCCGCCGGTTAGGCTTGGTGATGTTTGGGGTTTTAATTCACTTTACTAAAATTGCCTTTCATTCACTTGGTGACAGGTAGTTATTTGTTTTCAGGGTTCCATTTGACATTTATTGTTAGCGCAAAACACTAATAATAATAATTAGTGCCTTTTTAGAGTTGTCTGGGGTTTTCCTGCGGCTGCATTGTTACTATAAAACATCCCGATGCTTTACTGTATATAAGATAGTATGATGGTATTTAGATATAACAAAGGGGTTTATTATACTCAGGCCAGATTGCAGTATCTCTGAGCCCCTCCCTGTGAGCAAGCCAAGACTTAATATCCTCGAAACTCGTCTGCAATGCTAATACCTATCTATTTAAAAAGAAAAAATAAATAAAACTGAGCGACCAACCTCAGGCAGCCAGCCATGCTTTAGCTCCTTCTTAGAAACAAAAAAGCCCATGTAGGCCTCGAGCTCAGTAAGCCTACTGTCCCATACTGTGGCCATTAGCGGCACGTGATGGTGCCCATTTTAAATAGCTCCAGAGGCACAGGAAGCTCAGGCAGCCATGGGCACAGGGCACCCATCTATCAACAGTAGTGGGAAGTTCAGCTGAACAGCGCTGTTCAAGATCCTTCCTCTGGTTCTAGAGCCTTCCTGTGGCTCTAGAACCTCAACGCTATGTGAAAACCTCAGTCCTCTTCGGGAATCCTGACACTCAAAATGTGACCCAAAGCATTTGTTGTGATTTGTTATGATTGTTTAGAAACAAAATCGCCTGTTTCGGAACACAGACCTCCTAACACTATCCTTTATTTCCCACTGCTAACTCTCACAGACACAGCATCTCTGCGGAACACTTCCATCTGTGATTCCTGGAAACAGACCACCTTGCTCTCACCTTGCATTTGATGCTCCTATTTCTAAAATCAATGGTGATGACTGGTACCGGCCACGGTGGCTCACGCCCGTAATCCTACTTACTCCGGAGGCTGAGATCTGAGGATCAAGTTTCAAAGCCAGACTGGGCACAAAAGGACCTGAGACTCTTATCTCCAAATGATCTCTAGAAAACAAGAAGTGGGGCTTGGCTGGAGGGTAGGGCCTAGGTAGCCTTGAGCTGAAGAGCTCAGGGACAGCACCCAGGCCGAGTTCGAGCCCCATGATCCACATAAATAAATAAGTAAGTAAGTAAGTAAGTGGGAACAGTGGCGTCTGCTTCCCCCAAGTGACCCGATCAATCATGAAAGGAGGTGGAGTTCAGGCCACCTTCTCTCCTCATGAGATCAACCCCAGGTCCCAGTATGTAGAGAGAGGGCTAAGTTTGGTCAAAAGACTGCCAGGGTTAATTCCAAGTTCTAACAGCACTCTACTCATCTCAGCAAAAGACCAATAGCTCCTGGAAAAGGTGAACAGGTCTAAGATCTGGCCCAGACTCCGGTCAGGTCCACCCTTCACTTGGAAGAGCATCCACCTAAGAGAGACCACATTTGCGTAAGGTCAAGATGGCCAGACCAGTGGGCATGGTGTGGTCCATGTGGGCTGGCGGGCACTGCATTCCCTGATTACCTGAGTCAGGAGCCCAGCTCCTCTTTGTGTGGGGATGGAGAAAGGGGCAAACATTCTCTTCTCTATTTTCTTTTTCTGTTCCCTCACTCTCTCTCATACCTCCCTCCTGTCTCCACCCACAAGTTATATAATTCCCTTCTCTACTTTTCTGAAAAGCCTAATGTTCCCTTTCCCATGAGTGAAGGTAGAGAGGCTGGAGAAGAGGACAATTCCTTGATTTGATGATTGATGGCTCATCTCTGAGCCCTCACTAGATTCAGAATTATTCCTAGAGGTGTGTGATTTTAAACTAACAACAATAGCAGCAGCAGAAACAACACCAACAATAAGGACAATAAAATAAGGGGCCAAAATACAATATAATCCTTCAGAGAAGTAGGAAGAAAGCATCACAGTGAAACTTTCTGGTAGAATCTCAATTGATAACTGGTCTTCTTTTCCTTTTAAGTCAATTCTGAACTTCATTTCCTGTAGCTATTATTAGTCAAAGTCTAGAAAAAGACAATAAAGTTAAGCTCACAAATGTCACCTGCATAATTTCTCATGCTGAAGTTCACCAGGGGGCTTCGAAGGTGAATTCACTCCCCTTGCCTACCAGTGCTGTTGTGTATTTATTTTATTTTAGATAAAAATCTCAACCTTAAAGAAAGATCTTCTAATGTAGACTTGTTCTTTCCTTGGGCTGTGATTTTTTTTAAGTCCACTGTTGAGATGAAAATGAATCCCTGTTTACCTCTAAATCAAAATTGACTATAAGACCATGAATGAGTTCTCCAAGAGTTATCTAGCAGCGATCCATTCTTCAGCTAGACCTGAAGGAGATTCTCAGAAATCCAAAGCACAAGATGGGAACATGACAGTGACTTTGTTCTGACAGCAGCCGTGTATCTGAGAACTCTGACCAAAGGTAAGAGGAGAGAGATTCCATGTGAGCCTAGAGCAAATCTCAACTGAACCCAAAAAGCAAAGCCAATAACTATGGGAGCAGAGGGATAGTTCTAGATTTCCCCCTGCCTGACTATATCAGATACTATTTTTCTCTCCCAAGGATTCAAACTTGTAAACATTAGCAGCAAACATTGCATCTGCTTCTTTTCAGGGCAAGATGGGGATTGAAAGACATGTTTTCGAGTGGATCTGGAGCAAGCATCACGCTCAGGAGGCACTATAAGTCCATGGAACCATTTCATGTGTGGGAAAGAAAGCAGTTTCATGTAAGATCCTGGTGACCACCTTCTTCATTCTTCCAGGAAAAAGTATGCATGTTGTTTTTCTTTTAATTTACACGATAGCATTGTAGACTTTGCAACTTGAAAAATACATTTTTGAATATACTCTCTGAAACCTTTGCGGCACCAAGTGAATTCGGACACTCCCACGTTACTCATTTGTTTGCTTCCCCAGTTTCTTGAAGCAAGAGGACTTGGATGAAATATTTGACTATATAAAACCATTTATTTTGATAGCATTTCCACCATTAACCTTAGATCATCTCCCAAAGACAGCCAAGGAAGAAACAAATAAACACAGCTCATTTATCATCAAGTGTGATAATAGGACATTTTATAAACAGAACGTTTTCCATCCTAAAAGAAGCCATGTCATTTTAACAAGAATGAGAGTTGGTATTATCTAGCCACATCCCAAGCATTCACTTAAAAATATTTTCTGATATTATTGATACTGTAATTATATTGTGAACAAAAAGGAGGCAGATAATTTTGTGATTAAGAGAACAGAGAAATGTATGTCTGACCTTTATGCTGATTCTGTAGTTCTGAAATTTATTGATGATGTATAACTACTGGAACAATCCATTAAGACTTTATTGAAAGTCCTTACCATGTCCTCCAATTCTAAGTAACTTAGTTGATTTAAGTACCAGAAAGTGTGTCTGCTATCTGTGGAGAATTTTTGAATCTTTCCTTTTTTTATGTCTACATAAGGGAGTTTCTGTTTCCTGGAAAGAACTGTATAAGATTCATCCTTCTAGAATCTTTCTATGCCCTCAACGGTCACTGAGTCTAAAACCAATTTTTTTAATTGTCCAGAAGTCCAGAATGTCCTATTCTTTTTTTTTTTGCCAGTCCTGGACTTGAGCTCAGGGCCTGAGCACTATCCTTGGACTTTCTCAAGGCTAGAGCTCTACCACCTGAGCCTCAGCACCATTTCCGGCTTTTTCCTATGTATGTGGTACCGAGGAATCGAACCCGGGTCTTTGTGCATGCTAGGTGAGCACTCTACCACTAGGCCAAACTCCCAGCCTAGAATGTCCTATTCTTTATTCTCTATTCTTGGCCACTTGGCTCCATGGGATTAATGTGCCCTTTCTCTTCCATCCATGCCTGGGGTGAAGCGCTGCACTTGTCTCTTTGAGGCCAGTCTACAAGTTCATCTCCCTTTCCACAGTGCTGATACCCAGCCAGTAGGAAGCAATCTTCCTTCCATGCAGCACAGTTACTCTCAAAACCCTTTTGTCTGCTCTGTAGGGGATCTAGATTATCAACTGGGAAAGTTTGGAGACCATAAATCTTATTAAAGCATAAGCACTGGGAAGGCAGAGATCTTGTCCCTTTTATGATCTTGAGATCTAGAACAAAGACTGCCAGTTATTTTCAGTTGAATGCATTACTGGAATGGGTTTGAGCCAAGTTCTACAATCCTATCATACATTCTGATGTTCATGTTTCCTGAAGACAGAGTCCCTTTCTTAATTGGTTGGTGAAGAGATGCCCCCTTTAAACAGCAACTTTCTATTGGGCCTTGAATAGGCAAAGAAAACAGATTGAAATACCACGCAATATGAACCAGGAAGACTATAGGGATTCAGTTAGAAGAGAGACAAATTAATGAAAGCTGCCATGGCTGAGAAGTTGAGCTGAGTGTTGAAATCACGACAGGTCTTGAAGTTCAGATAAAAAAACAGGAGAGGAATCCATGTCCTTGGTTCAGAAGGGGCCCCTTCAGTCTTCCTGCGTCACCATGTCTAGCACACAGCACGGCAGCTGCTCCCTAAACGCTGATGGGACGAGTACTGTTGGATATCAAATGCTGCAGTCTTGTTGGAGCAGAACGATGCTGAGCCTGAGTCTCAGAGGCATTATTTATGACATTTAGGGCTGGGGTCAGGGTCGTTTCAGGGTTGTCCATCTCTGTTTGCAGGAGTCCCTTGCCTGGAGGGAGGTTTGCCGGACTTTGGTCCTGTGCATGGAAGGAGGTTGACTGTGTGACAGTTGGCTGTTTGGCCACCATGAGCCAGGGGAGCTGGTGACAGGCTCTTCTTCCCAACTCTGATTCACTTGTAGCTGGGTGGGAATATTTTTCCATATGAGCAGACATTGTCCCCTATTTCATATTTCTTCTCTATTGCAATTATTTAACATCATCAGTGAGGAAAAATGATCCATTAGGGTATCTAAAGAGGTAGCTATGGAAGAAAACCATTCTCTTGTGGCTGTAAATTTTATTTACAAAATCTAGTAGTGACCAACAGGACAGAAAAGCAGGTTTGGGGTATTTTGGTTGTTAGTGGGTTTTTGTTTTCTGAGATTGAATATTTGCCAATTTACCACATGAAGATAACACACCCGGTATTTTCCCACATTTTAAACTGGTATCTCTTCAATATGGGAATGAAAAGTAGCTCTCACGTCCATCTTAGACAACAATGAGTCTACCTTAAGATTTCCCTGTGAGGTAAGTTCAGGGCTTGGCTGTGAAGATGCTGTGGTTTAACTTTTTTCTGGGGCCAACCTCCTCCTCCCTTTTCTTCAACTTCATCCATTATCTGTCTCTAACTGCAATCCCAGACACACTGACAATCAGGTTAGTCACCCACTTTCTTCCTGAGATCATTCTAGGCATGACTTAAGGACACTGAGGACACATGTGCCATGGGGTTCTGGGAGTGTCGAGTCAAGGAGTAGAACATCCATTTAGGTAGGCAAGAATTGATCAGTATGTGACTATGTTCTGGAACTTAGAGTCTTCCACAGCATTGTTCATGCCAGAGTTGGCACTAACACACAGACAGAAAAGCTTTTCAGATTACAGAAGGGGAGGGCTCACATCAGAAGAGGGGAAGAAAATGACGACAAGAGTGAGAGAAGGGATGATATCATCCAAGAAGAAGTGTGCTCTTTACGTGACCTGTGTATCTAAACACTGTACATCTTATGATACCTTATGATACCAAGTAATAAGTAATTTGGTTGGGCTTCATGGTGGAGTGATGGAGGTGACAACCCAGTTGCAATTGCCCCTGGGTACAGCCTAGAGAACCGTGTATGTGCACAGTCATGGGGGATGTGCTGTCCAGAGCTGCCATGGGGGCCCAGTGGCTTCCCTCTGATCTTGGGAGATCCAGAGCCGAGTGGCCACAATTGGCATCATGAGTTGGCCCTGCCAGCCTGGCTGCCTCTGGGGGTCTGCATAGCTCAGACGTTTTCCTGTGGGATCACCCGACACCCTTATGGTGCCCGGCCAGCAGCTTGGCCAGTCTGCCCAATCCGTCCTGCCCTGGCCCCTCCCAACGCCCCCCTTCATAAACTCCTGCACCAATCTCAAGTGCAGAGTCTGCCACCTGGGAAATCTAGCCTGAAATATCATTAAAGTGACAATATCCCTCAAGTGCCTGACATTCAAGATGATCCCATCTCCGGTGGCTTTGATCTCCTGATACACTGAAGAAACCATCAACAGTATTAAGAATGGTAATGATAACAATGCCTATTATTACTAAGTGCTTACCTAATAGTAAACTAAGTGCTTTGTATGTAGTAACTCATTTCATCCTTTCAACAAGTCCATTATAATCCACATTTCACAGCAAAGCAAAGGAGGCACAGGGGACTTAATTAGCGTCCCCAGGTTCATGTCTTATCCATTAGACTTTCCCAGCCTGGGTTTGGTGATGGCCCTTAAAGAGACATATTTGTAAGAGGAGTTGAAGAACAATCCCTGTGCCCTTTCATCTTGTCAGAATAAACTCTGAGCATTTTAACGCAACAAAGAATTTCTGTAGCTGCATTTGAACTCCTTTATAGCCAACGAATTAAAAAAAAATATCTCATTTGAAGTTTTTCTCAGGAGGAGAGTGAAGCCACATACTTAAGGACATTTGTTACAATGACCAATATCTATAAAATTTCTCAATTTATATTTGGGGAGATATACAGTGTTGGCATAAAGTGTTTCTGAAATTTAAGGTGCCTAGTACCTTGGCATTGAACTGAGAATCTAACTTTCATTATACTTTGTCCAACTAACAGCTAGTAGATGACTGGCCTCCGGACTGGACAGGGCTGGATTTCCATCCTAGGGAAAAGATAGACCGTCCTGCTGTTTCCCAAAACCAAATGTGATGAGGTTGTGTGGGTCCCATCTTCAGTGCTGGCAGACACTGAGTCACCGTGACAAGGCGTGGGGCATGTCTCGTGAGCACCCTGACTGGTTCCCACCACCAAGAGTGCAGCAGGCATGGAACTGTGACAGTGGCACTGTCCAACAGTGGAATGTCCCTTGAATGCTCTTTGGTGCCCAGAGAAACACTACTGAGATGCGGCAGGCCTTTGAGGGGTGGTGATGAACAGCAGGAGTTTTTCAGGTCATTTGGGGTGTGCCCTGGAAGGAGGCATTGTGACCCCAGTCCTTGCCTCTCTCTCTTTTTTCCTCCCAGCCAGGAGGTGAGTTTTGTTCCACCACTTGCTTTCATACGAGTTGTTATCTCCAGTCCCATCATGAACTAGAACCTCCAGAACAGTGAGCCAAGCTGAGCTTCTCTGTGTAAGTGCGCCAGCTCAGGTGTTTGTTACGGTAATGGAAAGCTGACAAACACTAGTGCGTGTCTTGAGTGGGTGCCACCTCGGCGAGTCTCCAGTGGTCACTTCCGCTGAGCTGTCAGCATCTGGAGACAAAACGTTCTCACTATATTTACTTGAGTAAATTTACGTAAGACACCTCAAGACACTTTTCTTAAGACATCTTGAAAACGTGTCTCTTTTGCCAGGAATCCAACATAATCTGTAACTCCTAGTAGTTTTTTTTTTAATAGCAAGTGTTCAAAATTAAAATTGGGCCAACTCCTCAAGTGATCTATGCACCATCTGTGGGAAACGGTGGCCCTCAAGGAAAGGGGGCGGGGGAATAACTGATGTCGTCAGAGGAAGGGAGAAGGAAGGACATAGTCTCTGGAGCCAGATGGATTTGATTCAAATCTTAGTTCTGTCCCTTACCATCTATTAGCTTATAGGATTTTGAGGAAAGTTATTTAACCTTTCTGATCCTCAATGTCCTGACCTGTAAAATGTGAGGAGGGGTTGGTAATATCATGTGTACCTCAGTAGGGTTGGAAGAATTTGGGGAAGATGAATTCGAGAGGCTAGCACTTCCTAAGTCCTGTGAAACGATTACTGGCTAATGTTACTGTGATATGCAGTGGGGGCTGGGAGTCTCCTCTTGTCAGAGGTATTCAGGAAATGCTCCACAGAGGAGCAGAGGAAGGGGTGCGGAGACTGATGGGTATAGGGTAGGGGGTTCTCAGGTGGGAAAAGCAAAAGCTAGTGCCCTTCAGGGGTGTCATCTGGGTTTTCCTTCTTTGGAGGTGAGCTCATTTAGAGGGCTGGGGTTTGCTTTTGCCTCCCTGCTTCCCTCTGTAGCACACCCCTTTGCTCCCCTGAGGCAGGGCAGAGCTGGTCCACCTTCAGTCCCCGGAGCACAATCAACAGAGCTATGCTCTAATGAAGCCAATCCAAGGCTTCGGACACCACATGCAGTCACTGGAAAGAAGAGTGTGCTGGATTCTTAGAAGGCGCTGGCAAGAACCACAAATGTACCTTCAATTTATCTTCCAAGTGCTGGAAGCCAGACCTCCGGAGTCTCGTTGGTAGAGCCATGCTTTCTCTGAAGGTGCGATGGAAGGATCTGTCCCAGGCTTCTCTTCTCCCTTGTACTTCCTTGGCTCACAATCGCAAACTCAAGGTTGCTTGATTTTTTCACTTGCTTGCTTGCTTGCTTGTTATGCCATGCTAGGGTTTGAACATAGGACCCCAGCTTGCTAGGCTGGCACTATTTGAGCAGCAGGCCCATCTTTTTAGCCCTTCTGTTCTTTTTCAGATGGGTTTCTCCTGTTTGTGCCTGGGGCTGACCCCGGGCAATGATATTCCTCCTGACACCTCCCACATAGATAGAATGACAGGTGTGTCACAGTGCCCAGCTACATCTCAGCCTTGACATGGCTTTCTTCCCTGAGTCTTTGAGCATGTCTGAGTTTACATTTTCTCCTTAAAAAAAAAGCTATAAACATGACAGCAACCATTTACATAATGCAATAAGGACACTAACCATATTGGATTTGGAAGATCATACTACTCCATTATATGCATACCAATATGACCTCACCTTGACTGTTCACATCTGCAATGACTTTCAATGTCAAAAAAGGTCCTGCTCGGCCTGGGAGTTTGGCCTAGTGGTAGAGCGCTTGCCTCGCATGCACAAAGACCTGGGTTTGATTCCTTGGTACCACATACTTAGAAAAAGCCAGAAGTGGGCGGGAGTGTGGCCTAGTGGTTAAAGTGCTTGCCTAGCATGCATGAAGACCCGGGTTCAATTCCTCGGTACCACATACATAGAAAAAAGCCGGAAGTGGTGCTGAGGCTCAAGTGGTAGAGCTCTAGCCTTGAGAAAGTCCAAGGACAGTGCTCAGGCCCTGAGCTCAAGCCCAGGACTGGCAAAAAAAAAAAAAAAAAAAAGAAAAAGAAAAAGCCAGAAGTGGTGCTGAGGCTCAAGTGGTAGATTTCTAACCTTGAGAAAAATCCAAGGAAAGTGCTCAGGCCCTGAGCGTAAGCCAGGACTGGCAAAAAATAAAATAAAATAAAGGTCCTGTTCTTCTCAGGAGTTTGGGAAGAACACAATCTATAACCAAGAGGTTCTCATTCTACTGGGGTTAAAGTTGATGACTGGCAAGTCTGATGTTTCTAGGGAGTCTAGAAAGAAAGAGAAATATACTCCCTGAAAGCATCATCAATTCAGAAGAAAAAAGTAATCAAAAGATTGACATGGGTTCCCGGAATCATCATTTGAGTATCTGGATCCAGCGGTACCTGAAGATTGGGCCTAAACTTTTCAGGTTTTTAAACCAATTAATCGCCCTCCCCTTTTATTTTTGATCTTTAAAAAAGTAAACTACTATTAGAGTTAGGTTTCTATACACTGAAAGGAAATAGTATAGTCTAAAATAAAGCCAGAGTCGATTCATATTTCATTTAAATTTAGTAATTAATTTCAGGTCCCACAAAGGAGAAGGACAGGTGTGTTAAAGAATAGAAGCTTGAATGTAGGTCTAATCTACATTTTAGAAGCATTCTTTGGAGTTGTTTATAGTAACTGCTAGTAACGTGTAGCATTTCTAGTCTTCTGTCCCCTTCATACAACAAGAAACACCCACACCAGCTGACCTGTGATGTATAGTCCCTTTGAGAATTACTGATGCCACACTGGATCCATCAGTTGTATTTATTTTCTCTTCATCTCTACCATTTGAGGCTCTTCAGAAAAGAAAAGAAAAACACAGCCCGATGATTTTTACATGAAGCTAGCTTCTCCTGGTTCCTGTGATTCAAAAATTATAAACCAAAGGTTAATTCTGGGGGAGTCATTTGTCCTGATGGCAAGTATAATTAAAATGTAAATCTCTAGGGGGAATACTTAGAAAATTAAGGTTATTGTTGACATTATTATTGATTAATAATTATCAAATACTCACTTGAAAAAAATGATTAGCCTTTGAATTTTGAGAGTCTCCATTATCCTCATTAAGAAACAGTGAAATAAAGATGAATGGGTTCACCGGCAGATGAATTAATGATTACGACGGTCCAGAAAAATCAACCTTGATTCTGTGTCCACAGCATCCCCTGATGTTCTCTTCTTTGCTGCTTCAATTTTGAGTGTGTGAATGAGATCGACTGTTAGGATGGTGATTTCATCCAGAAATAATGGCTGGTAAATAAAGAAGGAAAGAGCCAAGCTACATTAAATTGTTCCATTGTTTTCTACAGAGAGTTCCTGGAAGATGATAACAGAAATCAACCTTAATGAAGTTTCCGGAATATCTGCCTCTAATTCCATCACAAGAAGGGAATTTCCTGAGGAAGTAAGGTATGATGCAGAACACATTTAGAGGAATCACAGAGGAGCCCAGACCTCCCGCTTTAGATTCTGTATGACAGTCTTGTGTGTTAAATAAATACCAATAAATTATTAACACAGATTGTTTGTATCGTAACACAGAGCCTTAACAATCTACTATGTCAGCATGTACAACTCTTTCTCAGAAGAGCTCTCTTTTAATTCAAACACTGGAATTCAGTACCACTGCAAAGATATTTGTATTTGAGATTAACACATGTCTAAAATTACTTAGATTTTGTGTTGTGCTCTTAATACTGGAAACCCCACGGATGAAATTCTATACCACTGTGTATGAACAATGCCTCACAAATAAATAAATAAATAAATAAATAAAATAAAAATTCTTAGCCTGAGGGTTCAACTGGAGGACTGGGAGAATAAAAAGTACTTTCACTCTTATTGCTTCCAGTTGAGGGGAATGATTGTTTTTGTTGGGTGAAAGGGAGAGCCATTCCCTAGACCCTTGGAAAACCAGGGTTTGTCATCCCTTAAAGTGAGATCCTTAAATTCAAGATAGGTGCCATACCTGGATCCTGGGTTGTGTTGGCCCAATAGATACCAGTGAGTGTTCTGAGCATGGGTCAGGCATCATCTCTTATTCATCAGGGGTGAGCGTTTAGGTCCAAGATTATCCTGTCAGACCTAGGTAATTGTCTAGCTCCGATTATAGCTGAGGATAAAATGCCTCTGGCTTGTTTTCCAAAACACCTTTTAGTCTTCCACTCTATGTTATTTCCATGGGATTCTCCTAACATCAGAACCCAGCCATCCGGCATGGCTTGCTGTTTTCCTGGATGCCACCTTGGTACTGATGGAGAATGGGCAGATTGGCTAAACCTGGGGATCTTGGGATAAGTGCGGGAACCAAATCTCAGATGGTACATTGGCATTTAGCCTCGAATAGCCACATTACAAGCCATGAATTCAGCTTCTGTGTGACTTTTTTTTGTTGTCATGTAATTTCAGCCATTTGCTTGAGATGGACTGTCCTTTGTGGACAGCAATCTGGAGACTGCTACAGCACAGCAGGAAGGAATTCTGACCTCGGCTGCTTCACAGCTCCGTCTCCATTTCCCTGTCCTCCTGAGCATGGACAGCTGGCCTGGATAAGCTGTTCAATTTTAGGCTTCCGACCCTTTGCACATACTGCTTATGCTGTCTGCAGAGCCTTCCCTTCTCAACTATAACTATTCCAGTCATGCCTTTAGAACCAGCTCTGAATCCTCAATCTTCTCTAAACAGGATGGGGAGGTGGAAACTGGGGAATCCTCTCCCACTTTGCCCCACCTTCCCCGGCCACACACACCTTGCCTAACTTACATTGATCTTCCACCAGTTGATTAACCTCTTGTTTCCCCTCCTTAAACAGTTACTTCTGAAGTAACCTGGCCAAGTCCATCCAGCATTCCACCATCCTCCCACATCCATATGGCCATGCAGATATGTCACAGCCATGAGTGTTCAATACCTGTCAGATGTGAAGCCTGAGATTCTGTGAGGTTGAGCAGCCACCTGGAATGAAAGAGTTTATAAATAAGTTCTGCATCCAGGTCTAGATCCCCCGACATTGATGCATAGCATGACACAGTATTATTCATCACTTTTAAGTTGTTTCAATTATCATTATTATTATTATTATTATTATTATTATTATTATTATTGGTGGGCCTTAGGGCTTGAACTCAGGGCCCAGGCACTGTTTCTGAGCTCATTTCGCTCACACGACCACTTTGAACCACAGTGCCATTTCTCCTTTTCTGGCGATTAATTGGAGTTGAGAATCTCTCAGACTTTCCTGCCCCATCTGGCTTTGAATGATGATCCTCAGATCTCAGCCTCCTGAGTAGTCAGAATTACAGGTGAGAGCTGCCAACATTGGGCTATGTTGTTTTTTATCCTCCAAATCTCACACTGTATTCACTACTCGGTACTGTAATAATATGAGTCCAAATGTTTGGATTGTGAAGCCACTATTGATGTGATAGAGCCTCTTCTGCTCTGTAGATTGAATATAAACTAATGAACAATACAATCTTCTTTCACTCTGTAGATTGAATATACAATATTGAACAATACAATCTTCTATAACAGACTATTAATATAGAGTCACAGTGAATATTGACAAAATGATCATGATAATGACAGTAATGACAGTCAAGGTTTTGCATATTTGCTTTGTATCACATTCTAATCTAAACACCAACGGTCTAAGGACCCTCCCTAAACCTGACCAGCTGGTTTGTAGAGGAAGCTCAAGGAAGACTCAAGACAGGAAATGAAGGATTCCAGCAGTCATAGAGAGAGGTGGGAAACCAGTGAGTTCAAGGCAGTCTGGGTTACACAGTAAGTCCTTGGCTCAAAAGAGGAAGGAAGGAAAGGAGGGGAAGTATGGAAAGAGAGAAAAAAGGAAGAAAAAGAAAAAAGAAAAGGAGAAAGATTACATAGAAGAGGAAGGAAAGAGAGGAAAGGAGAAGAGAGGAAAAGAAGGAAGGGGAGGAGAGGAGGAGGCTGTAGAGGGAGGGATGGGGAGGGGAGAACAGGAGTCAGATCTTGCTCCCCTCACTGCCCATGGCAGTGTGCTGGCCAGCGCATGCGCTCGAGGGGACCTGGCTCCTGGGTGGACCCTGGGCGCCCGCCATGCTCCCTTTCCACAAGACAGCCACAAGGCTCTTGGACTCCCACTGATGTAGTTGGCGTTATCCCAGCACCATTGTTCTCCAAGAGATGGATGATCTGAGATGAGCAATTTCTCCTGGTTTGGCCTTGATGTTCTTACACATCCTATTCTGGTCTTGAGACTTGAAAATGCCCAGAAAGTTGTGCCAGGCCCTGGTGAGCCGCTGCCACCAGCCCTTCTCCCCTCCCTCCCCCAGGCACTTTATTCACTGAGCACCTCCCCCTTCACCCCTCCTCCAGCCTCAATGAAATGTCACCCGACCTCAAATTAACCTCTCTGGCAATCCCCACCCCCATCATTTCTCTATAGGATTTTCAGAACCTGAAATTATCCAAACTATTCATTGACTTGCTTTTTCTTTCTTCCCTCTCCGCCCCCCCTCCCCCCAGACGTGGCATTCCAAGGGCAGGACTTTAACTGTCTTGATTCATACTAAACTCATGTTTCAGACAGTGTTTAGCTCCTAGTAGGTGCTCAGTATATATGCGTTTGCTGTAATTGAAAGCCACCCAGAAGATGAGGGCTTCAAGCATCTTTATCAGTTTCCAATTGTGGGTAATTAGAAGAAAGACTTCTAATTACATTTCCACCCTAGCCTCTTCCCAAGCCTTGCAACAGTCCTGTTGTTCCCCAAGTAGGAAAAGGAAATTCTAGCTGATTAAGCAATTTACCAGGCAAGCAATTCATCCTTGAGCAAGTCACTGCAGCCTTAGAAAACCAGTGTTCAGACCGGAACCCACCCAGGCAATGGCGTGCTAAAGATCCTGGCCTGCACACAACCCACCTTTGCGTCCTTTTAATTCCCCTTTCAAGTCATGCAAGCCTTTTAATCAGGTTCCCTCCCTTTCTATTGTGAGAGCCATGGGCTGTTTTATTAAACATGAAGACAAGAAATAGCAGTTGATTCAAGACCAGACTTGAGGTGGGTTTTTTTTTCTGCTTACCCTGACGAGTCTCCTTTGTTTGTGGAACTGCATTGTTATGTGTTCTGTGGTTATATTTAGAGCAGAGTACAGAGAAGGAAAAATGGGGGAGAAACATGAATGAGTTTACAAATATGCTAGTGATCTAATTAAAAGAGCAGAAAGATGCTATGTAAATAAACAGCAGGGAAGGGGGCGGGTCTCAGCTGAGGAGGACAGAAGAAATGCAGGAGACCCCCGGCACTGCCAGGTTCAAGTACCTTTCCTAGACTACCTAGAAGGTTCTGGAAGATGATCCACTTGATATTTTGTCTCATACCCAGAAGGAAGGAGGCTCCCAGGAATATGGTAGCCATATCATGTTGATTTCTTCAAATCAAATGATAAGTGGCATAGAAGAAGCGAATGGCCTGATGGGAAGCTTGAACGCAGGCACATTTCCCAACACCTCCACTGCCTGTCTCACTTCATTCATGCAGCAAAGTGCTCTGAGCAAAGTACTGTCGTCATCCCCAGTGTTTTCAAATGCCAAAACTGAGCTACAGGTAACGGAACCAGAGGTCCATGGTTAAGTGGATGGGGATGGCAGCTAGCCATGGAGGTTTCTCTGCTGACCCCAGGGCCCATGATGTTAGCTGTCTTCCTTTCTCATCTCTCCAAAAATTTGAATGTTAGAATTAATCACATGGCATTGAACCAACCACATGAAACTGAATTAAGCATATCAAACTGGCCATCTCATGATCCAACCTACTATGAAATTTGGTGGAGCAAAAGATGGAATTCACTTCCCTCACCCTCACAAAAGTGTACAAAAACATACACTTTTAGAACTTTCTGAAGCTACATTGACACACATAAACAGATGGACATAATTTCACATTGTGTTCCTTGTAAGATAAGGAAAACATCCCCAAAATGTTTCTTGGATCCTATGGTACAGGTATTCTATGTATTCGTGTTATTGTTTCTGCAAGACAACTGTCTAGGCTAAGTAAGTAGATTCATAAACTTTGTCCCAGGGTATGGCAATTCTTACATTCCTGCTCTGTCATTCGAATTTCCTGGTGCTAATTCATCATGGGAATGCTAACTTCGTGGAACAAATAAGGCTCTGATGTTGGAGACTGTTGCAAACCCACACTGGGCTGACCCAGCAAGGCTTTATAAAGACGTAACCCCAGTTGTGACCTTTCCTCTAACCAAAGCAGAGAGATCTCAGATTTATGAATATTATTTCCTGCCTGCAATTGGTCAGAGGTCATCGTGAAGGCTTGGTTTGTTTCCTTCAGCCCAGAGACAGGCGGTGAATAGGTTGGAGCTGACCTTAAGGGTCCCTCCTCCCCGAGATGAAAGACCTGTGAAGGTCAGAGACCTCTGCTAAGTCAATATCTGACACAGTGCTCTGTCCAGACTTTGGCCTTTAGTGTCTCAGCCACCTGGAGAATCTTGTGCCTTGTGGGGTGACTGGATGTTG
Source organism: Megascapheus bottae (assembly GCF_031878675.1). NCBI lineage: Eukaryota > Metazoa > Chordata > Mammalia > Rodentia > Geomyidae > Megascapheus > Megascapheus bottae. Next base: position 41,729,539 of record NC_143526.1, read on the forward strand.
GCCCTCGGCTGTTTGATGTTGACTTTGTCATCACCTGCCAGCCACTTGCAGGCTGACACACTGTGTTTGTCTGTAAGAGATTATTGATGCCTGTCCTTTGATGAACCTTGGATATCCCTTCCCGAGACTCAGATCTGCCCTGTCTAGCTATGTGGAGAGACCTGAATTTTCTATTCTGGGATGGAAACTGTCTCTAGCAGCTGCCTGCTTGCTCACTGCCCATCTCTTCCAGTGATCCCCAGTGAGTAGCCAAGTGATGGCTTTAGTCACAAACTAATGCCTTGGTCTACTCTCTTCAATGGCTCTCCAGAAACTTCAAGAAAACAGCAGCTCCTTCTCAAACTGCATAACACATTCCTTGAATCCCAGCAGCTGTAGTCCTGGAATCCTGTCTCTACCTTCAATGGGCTTTGCTGGTGTCTTCCTAACCCACCAGAAGAAGCCATCCAGTTGTCTGATCTTCCGGAAAATTCCTTCCCTTAATGCCTCGTGGGTGATTTCATCTTACCTCTGAAATTCTCTAATCTTTGTATATTATTTTTCTATTCTTCCCAATAAATATTTACCTACAAAGCAGGGGTCACTATTCACCTTTCTGGTCCGAATCTTCAGTACTTCTTAGAAGCATATGCAATGTTTGAGGCAGGAGGGAATGAAGCAATGAATGGGAAAGGCAGTTGTAATTATTAATGAATCCCTTTGGCTGTGCCATCAGGCGGTCCTCAGCAGGTATGATTCCTCATAGAGGGAAGAAAGGAAAGACAGGCTTACTGGGTGAACAAAGCTGTACGTTCAAAGACATTCCCCATTACTTTATATTAAAGTGAAATACTTTCAAACAATGCCAAGACTACAAGGAGTCATGTGGAATGGAATGCAAGCGTCTGTTAATCAGGACAAGCAGCTAGAGGCATGGCCATGATACCTGGGTGGAATGGCACACATCTATACTCTCAGCACAAGGGAGGTGGAGGTAGGATGACCCTAAGCTCAAGACCAGCCTGGGCTACATAGCAAGATTCTGTATATTAAGAAAAAAAAGTTGGGAGAGGCTAAGCTATGGTGAATAGACATGCAAAGTATTTTTAAAGAGTCATTTCAGAATAATGTCTGTGGTCTTGCAATATGTAATGCTTTTAAGAAATAAAAGCTATCTGCCAGGCATCAGCGGTTCATATCTATAACCCTAGCTGCTCAGGAGGTTGAGATGGAAAGATCACAATATGAAGCCAGCTCAGGCTTAAAATCTCACAGACCACCATTTCCAATTAATCAGCAGCAAAAAGCAAAAGATGGGAGCATGCCTCAAGTCTGATAGAGATTATCAGGCTTGAACAAAAAGAAGCCAAGTGAGAGCATGAGGCTCAGAGCTCAAGCCCCAATACAAAAGAAGAGAGAGGAGAGGATGGAGGAGGGAGGAAGAAAGAAAGGGAGAAATGGAGGAAAGGAGGGAGGGAGGGGAGAAAGAGGAAGGAAAAGAAGGGAATTATGAGTGCAATGACTTTGTGAGAAAGAGTATAGGAAGAAAACTAGTTATCCTTAAAATCTTTATGTTTTCTGTTTCATATGCTTATAGTTTCTTGGAATGAATGGATGCATGTTACCTTCATAAGTAATTAAGACACCAAAGTCGTCTGTAAAATGTCAGCACTAATTCAGGTGGGAAAAGCCAAGTGCTAGAGACTTTTTCTAAAGCAAGGAAAAGCCATGGTTCCAAAACTGTACAATGATTTTTTAAGCCAGCAAAATAGACTTAAAAGTGACAGGCTCAGCTCCACACAACAGCCCTGTGGCTTGCGTGGACCTGGAAAAGTCCTGCAGAATTGTGTTCAGATAATTCTCCAGAAGAAAATGGAGCACCCAGTATTTTAGTAATAATACAGCTTCCCTAACCCTTAGGTGTTCACCCAGGGGAGGTTATTGATACTCTCAGGAATGCGCCTTCCCCTCTGCATTGAAGATGAGGCCTTCTCTGGCTGTTTCTTTTGGAGCAGCCTGGATTATCTTTACTAGCTGCTACTGTCCTTTCCCGTGGGAAAGTCCTGTCTTTGATTCTCAGCTGTGAAGTTAGAGCAGAACAGGAAATGTGTCCGAGAAAGCTCAAATGGGAGAGGGCCCCTCACATGATAAAAGTGTGAAACCCAGCCTGCAGACCCCAGGTACTCCAGGTGTGTGGCCAGGCTGGATTACTTCAGCATGGAGGGTGGGTGGGATGGGGCTCACACAGGGAGGCTTGGCAACAAAGGGGCGTTGCTCTGCAGGCTGGGCCATCCATGAACAGAAAGGTGCCAACCAGCAAATGGGGGTGGGGTGATGAGCACCCCATTTTTGGCTGATGTGTGGCAACTTCTCACTGCATCCTCACAGTGGAGGGGTCCCTTGGTAAAGCATTGCCTCCATTCTTGGGGACCCTGCCCTCTTGACTCCCTTAGCTTCTCAGCGGGCCACAGTGGGTTTCAGAACATAAACGGTGGGGGAGCAGGTGTATGTGACTATGATCAGCTTCCCTGGCTCCGTTCAGGAGAAAGCCTTTCCACATGGAGTCCACCACAGGGGAGCTGAGCTGTGAAGGTTACACGGGAGGGGAAAAGACAAAACGAAGACGTCTAGACATGGAAACATGTCTGTGTATGGCTACCTCATGGGCTGTAATAGATGTGAAATGGGCATCATACTCTTAAACATACTCTTTCTTTATGATGCACAAGGTCCTCTTCCTTGCCCTCCAAACAGGGAAAACGGGTTTCACTGAATGAGGGGGGAATCCCTGGAGAGTAGGAGAGCTGTCACCCCAGAAGGACTGAGAGCAGAGCCGGGTGGGTTCAGCACAGAGAGGAATGGCGGGCTGGTGAGGAGAGAGGCTTTTCAACACTGGGATTCAACCAAGAGATTGTGGAAATGAAATAGTGAGAACAGACATGCACTCTTCCAGCCTTTGCCTGGCACCCTCCTCAAATGGAATCTACCTCTGCACCTATCTATTACGACTTTGAAGCAGATGAACAAGGAGCTTTCAATCCAACATGCCCATTTCTCAGTACACTGCATCTTGATCAATATTGCTCTACTGACTGGAGCGCACAGGAAATATTTTCCATGTAGGAATTCACTGGTGTTTCAGACTACTGCTACTAGGCCGCACTGTTGTCCTGCCCATCGCAAAAAAAAAAAAGGTTCAGGGGAATGACATTGTTTCCTCATTGTGCCTCATTGCCAAAGGAGGCAGAATAGATCATCTTGAGAAGATAATACTTACTCGACAGATAGGGAAGTTGAGAACAGTGGTGAGAAGAGGTCCTATGCTTACAGTAGATTCTCAATAAACAGTAGTTGATCAGGAGTGGCACTCCTGGAGGGGAAACAGGCTTGCACCAGCTGAGCTCGGAAGAGATGCTGGCATTGACTTTCCACTCCAGAATCTATCCTCAGGTGACAAACAACCCAAGAAAAACGATCAGCTTGGAAGTCTTTGTGCATTTATTTGTACACATTGTGTCCTGCCCATCTCTCTGTGTGTCTGATGATATATTTATTTCAGTTTGTGTCTTTCAAAGGAATTAGTGGTGGCTACACGATCAGCATCATTGTCATTGAATGATAATTTCCCAAACTGAAGGGTGTGAAACAAGTTCCAACTCTGTGTATCACAGTAACCACACATGTGCTAGAACTGTCACTCTGCTGAATCTACTTCTGGAACTATTATCAAAGCTCTTTCTTTCTTTCTTTCTTTCTTTCTTTCTTTCTTTCTTTCTTTCTTTCTTTCTTTCTTTCTTTCTTTCTTTGTGGGTCATGGGGCTTGAACTCTGAGCCTGGGGGTTGTCCCTGAGCTCTTCAGCTCAAGGCTACTAGCCTGCCTCTAAGCCACAACCCCACTTCCTGTTTGCTGGTGGTTAATTGGAGATAAGAGTCTCACCTTCTTTAGTGCCTGGGCTGGCTTTGAACCTCTATCCTCAGATCTCAGCCTCCTGAGTAGCTAGGATTACAGGAGTGAACCACTGCGTTCGGCTATCAACAACCATTTCTTAATATATGCTGGTGGCATCAACAGTGCCCAGTGAATCTCAAGATGGGTGTTTATATGGTCTTGGGCATGATAGTAACTCTTTTTCTTTTCTTTTTTAAAAGAATGTTTGGCAGTCAATAGGCTCTTTATTGAGAGTTTCTTTGGAAAAGGTAACTGATTTGTTCTTCTTAAAATGACTCTTGTTTCCACTTTCATTGTAATGGTGTGCCGGGTAGTTGTAATTACATAAGTCAGGTAATGAATACATTTCTTTTTTTTTGCCAGTTGTAAGGCTTGGGCTCAGGGCCTGAGCACTGTCCTTGGACTTTTCTCAAGGCCAGAGCTCTACCACTTAAACCACAGCACCACTTCTAGCTTTTTCTATGTATGTGGTACCGAGGAATCACACCTGGGTCTTTGTGCATGCTCGGCAAGCACTCTACCACTAGGCTAAACTCCCAACCCCAGTACATTTCTTTTTGAACAGTGTCGCCCTCTCCCTCATTTTCTCACAGTTTTTCTCCCATCCTGATCCCCTCCTTCCTCCTCCAAGTTGTACAGTTCATTTCCAATATGGCATCTAGTGGGTTTCACGGTTGCATTTGTTCACCTTTAACCCCCCACTTTCATGCTCCCACTTACCCTCCCCCAAACAGATGAACTGACATACAAGAGAGTTGGGCATGATCGACTAAGCAAGACTCTAAACATCCACACAGGGAGACCAAGGAGGCTATCCTTAGGAGAGGATCAGAAAGGCTCAATAGCTACATGTACGTCATCAGATAAAATGATGTTTATCAAGATGAACGCCAAGACATGTTATTCTTGCTTCTGTTTGTCTCCTCCTTTCTTGCTGTTTTTGATTTTTGTCTTGTATGACAGTTTGCTTTGTTTAAATAATAATAAGCTGATATTTATTGGGCTGCCACCTGTGTGCCCAGCCTTGTGTTAACAATAGACGCTGTAGTGTGTGGTTTCTACAACAATGCTGGGGTGGGGGGGAGAGCAGGGCAGAACAAAAGACTAGAGTCACTGTACTGATAACAAAACTGAGGCTGAGGGTGGCTTGGTCCTGAGAATCCCACTTCAACTGCTTCCCCAATATCTTACATCCTTACTCCACTCAAATAATCAGGACAGGTGAAACTTAGGTCCATTCATTCAGCCCCCTTGCCAGTTGCCTTTTGTTGTCATTTTGGTTCCATTAGCCAAGTTAGTTGGGCATAAGCCAATTTCACAAGACACTCACCTCCACCTTATTAAAACATATCCATGGAGGATTAAGTAAATATTCATGAACGTCTTATTGGGATAGGAGTGACTCCCTTGGCTTGAGCATCGGAGCATAGGCTGTTAACTATTTAACAGAAGGGTTGGGAGGTGATAGAGCATTGCTAATTGATGATCAATCAGAAAGAGACAAGCAGCTTTGGCAATACGATGGAAATCAATGGAAGATGGTTTGATCTGCAATATTCCAGCGTGCCCAGGCCACGAATGAAGGTTCACATAGGACAGATCAAATTTCACCCCAAGCTGCTTCCAGCCAATGTGACAGAGTGGACCAAGGCCTGGTTGCAGCATTCCTCCTTCCACTCCCTTCAGGATATTTTGCCTTCCATGTTGGGAATGGATTTTTTCCAGGAATATCTACCTTTGTCAAAAAAAGAAAAGAAAAGAGTACTTTCTTGGAAGCTTGTCTACCTCCATTAAATGGCTTTCAGAACACACAATGCAAGTGAATAACGTGCATTATTCAAATGGTTTTCAGTGTGCAGAGGGAAGGAGGTGTGCTCAGATGGGAGCGATTTTAAGGAGCTCATCTGCACGGCAGGAAATTCATTTCCCTTTGATTTTTATACCATTTTGTGTAGGGCATATGTCTTTCTCATACCTGATGCTTTGGGGAGGGCAAGTTTTCAGCCACCTAACCCAGAATCTGGTGAATAGTCGTGGCACTTTTGAAAACATAACCAAATGCCTTGCAATTTTCTTTAGGAACAATACTTTTCTTCCTTTCTTTTTATACTTCTGCATTCTGACTCAAAGGTACAGTGAGATGTTTTTACTAAGTGGGATTATTTTCTCCCACATGGAGTTTGGGAGCCAGTGACGAATGTAATGAAATCTGCCAGTCCTTCCTGCTTGAAGCAGCAAACGAGGTGCCGAGTACCTCTCAGTCTTATTGGCCAATATTAAGTGAAAAGAGGTGAGGACAGGGTACTTCTGAGCCACCTTCGCTCTCGTCGGAAGAGATGCGTTTTCCGAGGAGACGGATTGAGTGAAGGCAGAACTGAGTGAGCCTCTGCAGAACCAGCCCCCAGAATCCATCTTGACAAGCATTTTGCATGCAGTTAAATAGACAAATGTATTCTGCTGCCAGGATTTTACAGGAATCATACTTGATGTCTGTCACCAAAAAGATTCCTGGGCACTGGTGGTGTGACAAACTATTATGCCTCAGAGCAGTGGCTCTCAAACTGGAGTGCGTGTCAGAATCACCTGGAGGGCTTGTTAAGTCTGACACAGGCAGCTGACTCTTCTGAGTGGCTTTCAATGTGGAAGATCTGGATAGGGCCCAGGTCTTGCTGGTGATGCTCTCCGGGGACCCCTCCCTAAAAACCCGTAGGTGAGGGGCATCAAAGCCAGGAGCATGAAGATTTACCAGGCAGGGGTTTCATCTGAAGAGCCCTGGCATATGAAATCGATTCTGTGCAGCCACAATGTGGAAGCCCGACGAACACCCCCAGAAGCCACTGTTTCGTGAGAATTTGAGCTTCATTCCTCCCCCAACTCCTAGCGAGCTTCCTGATCCTGCAGGGTGAATGGGCCCTGCCCTTCCCCGCCCGTGTGTGAAGCTGTCCTCTGCAACCTCCCATGTGGCTTTCCAGCAGCTCCCAGCATGCACTGCACAAGCTAATGCTTTAGGCGAGAGGAACCAGAGGTGATTCAAGGCGACGGACAGAGCCCATTTATGATACCTGTGAACACTCTCCTGCAGTACATTCTTGGTGCTGGCAACTATTAACATTTTCTCAGCATTTCAGGGATTTACATTTGACCCCCAAAGTGAGCCAGCTCTGAGCTGCATGGATCCATAGCGCACATTGTGTACCATAGCTAATAAACATTTACAATGCGGCCTGCTCAGGCCTTGTTCCATAAGACCCATCTGGGAGACCAGAGCGACTGAGCCTGTATTTAGGCCAACATCTCACATTACATTAAATAGATTCGTTTGTTCTTATTACATGGGTTGCTTTTTCAATAGTTCCCACACCTCCACCATAATAGGTGGGGATGCTGAGGTGACCACAACTTTTCTCCATGCTCAGGAGAGGGATTTTTAGAAAGAGAACAGGGAGACCTTCAAACAAAGTTAGGGCAACAAGAGCCACTGTTCTTTGCGTCCAATCACATAAAAGCCCTCCCACTTCTGCAGGTAGAAACAGCTGTTCCTGTAGAAGACATTATCTGAGGCCTGGTGGAAGTCAGAATGGAGGAGTAGCCTTTGAAGTCTTGGTCCTTTCCTATCTCCTCTGCCAAGAGGTAGCCTTGCCTGGTTCAAATTTTGGCTCTTGAGCCTGTGTTCCAGAAGTCTCTGTACATATGTAGGAAGGGTGTGTTCAGGAATCTACACCCTCTGTGCATTTATCTATTTATATAGAGATGCATATTGCATAGTAATAGAGTTTTTATGCACTGAGTAAAACTATGCTCCCCCCATTTCACTTGGTTTATCGTTCTGCTGAATAATTCAGCTCCTATATGCACTTCATAGACTTTTTTGCTTGATAAATTCACTACTCGGAGCCTTCTCTTTGGTTGGAATTTTTAATCAGATTGAAACCCATCACGTTGAGATCAAAGCTGGGAATAATGATTTTACCAATCTATGTTTGAGCCAAGAGAGCCTCCTCCAAGCACACCCGTCCTCAAATCGCTTAGCCGCTCACTAAAGTGTAAGAGAATTTATGATGCTAAATAAAACTGGGGAAGAGAGAGCGAGAGAGAGAGAGAGAGGGAGAGGGGAAAAAAGATGTTTTAATAAGATGAAAATCCAAATGTTAAAATAATGAGCCATCTGCATGGGTGGCCCTCTCTTGAGAGAGATGCCAAGAGCTTCACCATCTGTGAAACATTTACCAGCTGTTCTTCCTGGGTTTTTGTGTCTGTGTGTAAGTGTGTGTGTGTGAAAGAGAGAGAGAGAGAGAGAGAGAGAGAGAGAGAGAGAGAGAGAGAGAGAGAGAGAGAGAGAGAGAGCACCAGAGAGAGAGGGAGAGAGAGAGGGAGGGGAAAAAAACATAAGAAATCCTTGCTTTTGGTCTTTCTAAGTGATACACCACGGGGATGAAAACGGGCTTGCCCAACTTCAGGAAAGCTGGTCTGGGCTGCATTAACCAAATAATGTTCTTGGCACTGGCACCTGCACACCCCAGTTTGCCTTGTCTTCCCCTCTTGTCCCCTCAGAGAGCCCTGGTACTGGGCAAGGACAGATGCGAAGGAACAGGAAATGCAGAGCCTCCCATGAGGTCATTTCTAATGTGATGTGTTCAGAGAGAGTCGCGCCTGCTCACCCATCTGCCTGAATGCTGGTTTCACCTTCTGAGGAGTCCAGCAAGGTTTTGGGCAAAATTGCAATTCATCTGAAGTGGGGAAGGTGTCTGAAACAGTCCAAATATTTTTGAACATGTCTTTGCATTTTCTTTCTCTTCTCTGATCACTGTTTCTCATGGCTGTCAGGCAGCCCTGTGCGCCTGCTGCTTTGGCTCTGATGAACACCTTATGTAAGTTGCCTGAATTATATGTGGTCTTAGGACCCAAACCGTGCCAGGCATGAATTTAGCTTTGCAGCCAGCTCTAATCCGAGGCAAAGTGCCCAGCCATGAAGTACTTACAGGGTGGGGTGCTGATCTAGAGATGCCTCCCCAGGCTCCTGCCTTTTTACCTTCCCGTTCTGTTGCCAAAATCAGATGGAATTTGATTTTTTTTTTCTTCCTCCAACTGCCATCTTCTCTACCTCATTGACTGTCAAATGCATTTCAGGGAATGGAATCTAACAAGAGGTTTGGTTAATGAATGTGTGATACTTCAGATACCCCCTCAGGGGTCATTCCTGAAGGACTTTAGAAAGCGTTAGGTCATTTCTCAATTTTTTTTTCAAAAGCAATATGCTGTGAAACAGGAGGGAAATGATGCTGAAGACCAGGGCTATTCTCACTCCAGCACCTAGGTGATACAGCCAGAGCTTGGAAGGAAACAAATCCAGACCTCTTCAGTGCTTCCCCAGCCCTTCTGGGAGCCCCAGCAGGCTGTACTGCCCCCGTGGTGACTTCAGGTGTGGGACTTCAGGGAGGCCCATGGTGAAACTTGACTCTCCTTTCACATCATCGCATTCCTCCAGGTGACTCGCCACCCTTCACTTTCCAATCCAAGGGACATTTCTGAGTGCTTTGTTCTCTCCATCCTTCAGCCACTTACTGGGCTGGACACTTACCCAGCTGGGCTCTCATCTCAGCATTGCTTCCCCTTGTGAGATGGAGCTGTGGGCAAGGCTGCCATGGTCCACTGCCCATGTCGCTGGTAGGGTAATGCAGCACCCAAGAAAGGAGCCATACCAAGCCAGTGAGTTTCATGCAGAGGCAACTTGGATTCCCATCCAGAGTATTTGGCCATTGGGAGGTATTGTTGGCTGTCTCTGCTGTGAAGATGGTGCTGCTAGCACTGGATTGTACAGACTGGATGTATTGTTGCATGAACCAATACAACAGTTCCCCTTTTCTGTGATGGAGGTGTCTCCAGGCCCTGGTGGGTTCCTGAAATAGGAGATAGCAAGCAAACTACATATACTTTGTTTTATGATGAAGTTTCACAAAGAAATGAAGTATACAAAGAGATTAACAATAACTAGTAAGACAATAAAGCAAGCACAAAAAATGCACAAATTCTGAGAATGTGGTCTCGCTATCTGTTTCTGGAATTTTCTATTCAGTATCTGGGACCAGAGATGATCATAGCCCCTGGATAAAGGGAGACTCATATACACAGGATAGACAACAGAACAAGGAGTTATCATCTTAGCAAACCGATTGTACCCAAGCTGGGAAGCCCTGTACCGGGAGAGACTTGAAGAAGGAAAGAGGCAAGCCAGATGAGAGGCAGAGGTGGAAGCAGGGATAAGGGGATGTCAACAGGTAAGAAGAGGCCATTCAGAGCTGTCCAGTGTTGATCATTTGGACCCTGAATTCTGACCCTTAAGTTTGTGCTCAGGATCCAGCAGAGACCAGATGTGTATCCTCCTCTGGGAGATGACCAGGCTTGGTCACGTGACCTACTTCAGTTAATCAAGAGACGTTGCAGCAGGCAACATCTTGTAGGAGGCAAATCTTCCTCCCGCATCTCCATCTGCTTGGATCCCACCATGGAGGAAGCATGGATCAGAACTTGACCTTTGTCGCCACCACTGCAACCGCAGCATCATAGGTTACTGCCTGGTTAGCTGGCCTTTCACCAGAGGCACCACACCCACCCTGACACATGGGCCAGAGCACATACAAAGCATGGCAACTTCCTTCTTCCCCACAGAACAGAGGAAGAAATCATTTGCAGTGTTCTGTTGCTTTCTAACCTTGTGCTTTCTTTATTTGGATAATATTTAGTCTTTTGGCATTCACTTCCTCTGCCCCCAGGTCCTGTGGGATTCACAGTCCAGGTGCCAAAGCAATGTGGTCCGTGTCTCCCCCATACTGCTCCTCCCAGCCTGCCAGCTCTCGGGCCCGCCTCTCTGGGAGACTAAAGCACATTCATTCCACACCACACCACGCATCTTCAGACCCCACAATCTGTGCCCCATCGGGAAAGCAGTTTGGAGTCATGAACCCTTCAATGCAGTCTTCTGCAGGACCTGATGACACCCTAGTTTTCTTCCAAAAGGGAACAAAATGTCCTTCATGTCTCAATGCGAAGACCAAGGCAGCCACACAAAGTACAGCAACCAGTGTTTTTGTTGTTGTTGTTTTTTTACTGAAACCCATTGTGCTCAGTCACACAAGGAGGGGGACGCCACCTCTTGTGGGGAATGGCATCTCATTTCCCTCCTTTCTGCATTTACAGAAAGTCAAAGGCATAGATTCGCCTCAAGGATGTCTCACCAAGGGAAAATATAAGATGCGGCAATCGGTTTGTGAAAACCCGGGTAGAGATTTGTATTAATAGAACGATTAATAGCATAAGCGCTGTGGACATGTGAGCCTCATCTAGATGGGAAAGCATTCCATCTGAGATGTCATCTCTCCCCCAGACTTCCCCCTGAAGGCATCAGATTCCTGATCGCAATTGTGTGCAAAGGGCCAGAGAAGACAGGGTTCACTTTTAGGACCATGCTATCTGTCTCACCTATTCAGTTCTGCTCTTGTCTTGTACATGAAAGTGGTCACAGGCAACATGCAAATAAGTGGATGCGGCTGTATTTAAATAAAACTTTATTGATATAAAAAAGATGGCTCCTCTATGTGAGGTACAATTTGCTAAATTCTGATCTGTTAGATTTACCAGAGGCATGGATAACTCAGATCTCTGAATGGTTATGTAACTTGGGCCTTCATAAAATGAACAGGTAACTGAAAATAAAAGAAATATTCAAAAACATCTATGATAGTATTATTTGAATGATACTCTATTTAATATATGCATGTATGTTCACATCACACTGTGAAGAGCGTCAAGTTTAGATAGGAACCTCCCAAGGAAATGGTAAAATCCCTCTGGAGACATATGCCACGTATAATTTAGGTTCTGACTTAAGCTGCTACAATAAAAAACCCTAAAATATCACCCTGGCTTTATAAGATAGAAATGCACGCCCTTCCTTCCTTCCTTCCTTCCTTCCTTCCTTCCTTCCTTCCTTCCTTCCTTCTTCTGTTCTTTTTTCTTATTCTTTCCCTTCCTTTTTCATCCTTTCTTTCTTCTTTCTTACTCCATTCTTAATTTCTTTTCCTTCCTTCATTCTAGTCCACTCCCTTCCTTCCTTCCTTCCTTCCTTCCTTCCTTCCTTCCTTCCTTCCTTCCTTCCTTCCTTCCTTCCTTCCTTCCCTGTATCTTTTCTAGCTCCTTCTGTGTATCTTTTCTTCCTTCTTTTTTGTTTCTTTCCCTTTCTTCTTTCTTTCCTTTCCACTATTTTGGAGATAAGTATCACTCTATAGCTCAGGCTGGTCTGCTATCTTGGAACTCACCATGTATTCCAGGTATCCTTGAACTGGACTTCCACCTCCCTCGGCCACCTGAGTGCTGAGATTATATGAGTCTGCCACCACACCAGGATAAAGCACATTTCTGTTCTCATCACCCTCAAAAAATGCATCCATTCCTGGTTTATCCAAGAGAGTGAGATCAATTAGGAATGGGAAAAGGAAGTCTGGGGAAATCACACCCAATTCTTCTGGTGACACAAAAGCTGAAAGTAGCATGTATACTTTGCTTTGGATTATATGCCATTAACCAAAACATAGCTACTAGGGAAGTTGATAAATGTAGGTTCAAGCTGGGAGACACCTGTTCCAACAAACTTTGAGCACTTCATTGTTATAACCAAAGGGAAGGTTGAGGAGAAGAGAATGTATATTGATACACCATTAGCAGGCTTTTATAGACACCATAATGGAAAAGATCTTAGGCTGTAGAGTCTGACTGATCTAGCTTCAAATCTTAGTTCTGTAGCTTGCTAGCTATTTATTACTAGGGATTATTTAACCTTGTTAACTGTAGTTTCCTCTACCAAAAAAAAAATGAGGGAAATGCAGACTCTTCGGGACTCTGCTTTCCCAGTTCTATCTCTGGTCATCCCAATCATAATCATGAGGGGTAGAACTCTAGACCCCAGCTTCTTACATCACCTCACATCTGGACTAGCTTATCCAAGGACAGAGAGTAGTGGAGAGTTTGACACAGAGCACTGGAGAGTTTAACATTGCCCATTTTGGGGTTCTTGTGAGAACAGGCCACAGGACATAAATTTATTACGACACTGACTTGAATCGGAGTCAGTGAGAATAGCTTTCTTGAACAAACTCCAATTTTCTGAAGGTGAAATCATTTCTATGCACAGTCATTCTATTTTTCCATGCACCTATGGGCCCTTGTTAAATGAGGAGATATCGCCCAGTGTGTGTCTTTGTGATACCACTCATGTCACCTGCGTGTGATCATAGGAATCAAGCTTTGTGGCGGTGGTGACAGAGTCAGCAAGGACCCATGTCCTTCCTAAACATGTGCTTCATGTTCTTGTAATGTGTCTCTGCTCAAACCATTATACAATCACTGCACTGGAAATACTATAATGTTTCCTCCTCCTTGTGTTGTCTTTTCCTCTGTAAGGTTGTGACTTCAGACATTCTGATTTGCCTAATAACACCTGACGCCCTCCCCTTCCACCACTGATCAGTCCTTCCTATTCTACACATCTACCTTTGTAGGTTGTTACAAGGACCAGCTATAAAGTTCTTCATGGATCCGATGCCCCGTCTACGCTGCAAACAGTGCGGAGGTTTACTCTGGTACCAACTTCCATTCCCTCCCCACTGAGAAACAGGATGAAACAGGACTTAGTGTAGCTAATGGAATTTCTCTCTGCTCTTGTAGTCAATTCTCCATTATCCAGTCAACCTGCTTTCCAGATCGAGCAGCCTGGGCTGGAATATCTGAGGACTGAGTATTAATATCAGGGTATTTCCTGGCTGAAACTGCTCCAAATCTATTCCTTGAATGAAAGCCTGGAGCAGCTGCTCAGCCCAAGGAGGCGTGGCCTGACATGTTCGGCAACATGTCTGCCTTCCCTTCTTTATTATACTTGGGCATTTCTCTCTTCCCATGAACCACTGCATCATCTCCCCTGACTCCAAGCAGTTCCTCTCTTGGCTTAACTCTTCTGTGAGGGAATTAAGCGGTTCCGAATGGGAACCATCTTGCTTGGGGGCAAATCCACAGCAATATCCATTCATCCATTGGTGTGTTCAATACACTCTTGGTCTCTGCAACACTCTGAAGTGTTACCACATGACATCTCCTGCCCTGTAGCATACACCCTCCACTATAATATACACAATAAGAATTTAGAAAGCAGAAGTTGCTGTTACTCTTTAGGTCCTTTATAATCACCCCCAAGCCAACAGTATAGCATTCCTCCCTACCTCCACATTAAGAGTTTGATTTAGCCAAATTATTTCTTGCCTTTAGCTTTTTTATATTTATAATTAAGGTTTACTTTTTTCCCAATAACTATGTTACTTTTTAAACTAAAGAGAAGCTAGGAGGCAAGAATCACTACATTCTCTTTCTAGCAGCGGCAATCTACTCCAGATAACGCCACCAGTGACACAAGCTGCCAATGTCTGTGCCTCTGGACAGGGGAGCTGCTACTGTGAGTGAACACAAATGCTTTCCCAGCTGGATGGTCAAAAGTCAACCTTTGATCAACCTGGTCAAGCTTTGATCTTTTGACTGTCAGTGGCTGTTGGAGTCAGGGCTTAATTCTTCAGTTTCTGTAATGTGTGGTGAGTGTACATGGCCTATGGAGTGTGCTTCTACAAGGAGGAAGAGAAATGGGGAATGGTATGAGCAAGAAAGAAAGAAAGAAAGAAAGAAAGAAAGAAAGAAAGAAAGAAAGAAAGAAAGAAAGAAAGAAAGAAAGAAAGGAGGAAGGAAGGAAGAAAGGAAAGAAGGAAGGAGGGAAGAAGGGAAGGAGGGAGGGAGGGAAGGAAAAAAGGAAGGGAGCCCTAAATTATGATTCTCCAGAGAAACAGAGTTAATAGAATAGGATGGATGGATGGTGGATGGATAGACAGTTGATGGATGGGTGGATGATGGATGGATGGATGGATGGGGGATGGTGAATAGATGAGTGGATAGATGCATACATGGACAAATGGATGTAGACTTAACATGAGAGATTGGTTCATGTGCTTATGGTGGCTTGATGTGCTCTATGAAAGCTGAAGGTCAGAGGAAGCCTGTGGTTTAGCCCCAGCCTAAGCTCAAAACAAAACTTAAAACTTGTCAGAGCTAGTTGGGTAAGTGTCAGTCCAAGGACCTGAGAACAGGAATGCCAGTGCCTAAGGGCAGAGAATATGGCTGTCCTAGGTCAGGCAGAGAGGAAAAACCCATCCACTGTCCATATTTTCCGTTTCTTTAAAGCTCTCAAAAATTACATTTTTTCTCAGTCTAGATATTTAGATGACAATGTCTTCCCAAAACATCTTCCGGTTGGCTGGCTTTTCCTGGCTGTTAGAGCCTAGTGCATGGACATATGTAACGAGCCACCACAGTCCCTGATTCCAAGAGTTCCTATATTTTATGATGATGGTTATTACTACCTTTATTTTTCTCACCTTTGCACTTTCTATTTTCTAGTTGGGTTTAGAGCTTATTGCCAACTCCTACCCCAAAGTCAGGACAAGACAAGCATTGTGTTCTGTAAATAACGTTGTACTGACTCATGCAGGTGCTTGTGGAATAACTTACGATCTAACAAATGCTGAGTATCTGTTGAATTGGCTTATTTTCCAGCATTTTATGCTCCCTATAATGGAGAATGTGAGACTTTAGAATAAAATTCCAAGACATGGCATAATTATTTAAAATCATGTCTATTTGACAACATATTCCGTGTTTACTTTCAAACAGTGGAAGAGTGCTTATAAATAGAAATAATAGAACAATTCAGTATGAAATAAATCTTGCATTGGGTGTTTAGCCACTTGAGGGGAAATAATTTTCTAACAAGTAGCACTGGCCAGGAAGGCTATGAAATTTAGGCCAGTTGTCACAGAAAATAACTTATTAGTTGCTAAGCTACCAGTTCTGAAAGGAACTCAATTAAAGGGAGACAAACAAGCTTAACTGGACCTCCTGTATTTGAGAGCAGAAAGTTGAAGCTGTCAGGTGGTTCTGGTGGATGTATGGTAGACAAAGTGATTGACAAACTGGTCTTCGCGTGGTATGAAATTTGGGCTTTGATGTGGTGAGTGATTGACAGACTGGTGTCATCTGAAAATATGGATTGTGTATTCCAGGGGCTATTTTGTAACTCAATGATTGACACGTTACAGAAATTGTCCCAACGATGGAGAAAGTCAAGTAGAGATTTGTTTTGACAAGCATTTCCTTTTCACCTGTTCATTTTTGTTTTGTAGACAGAGAGGAGAGAGGAGAGGGGAAGCCCTCCAAAGTGCTAATTGACTTACCCAGTGAATGTCAGAATAACAGCCACATAGATGCATGGATGGAACCCTGGACAGTGAAGAATTGAGAGAAATGCATTCATGACCAGCTTCTTACCATACTTCAACTGGAGAAAACAAGCCCCCTTGCATTGAGGCAGTCATGTTAATAGAACAGGACATGTCATTCCATTAAGATTAATTTAGAATAAGCTATGAATAATTTCAGTCTAAGTATATCCTTAATATTAGATGAGATATACTAAAAAAAAATAAAAGCTGAGCCAAGAGGTGTCAAGCAATAGCTCCCTGGAGGCCTCCCTTGGGCACCAAGGACAAGCCAAGCCCAGCCTCAACCTGGCCATGCTTTGCTTAGATACGAGTCCCAGATAAATCCCTCTTATCTTTGTTCATTCCAGTTTAATTTACTGCCCTCTCTCTCACATTAGCTGTTGAGTTAGATTGGAATCAATGTAGCTTTGTTATATTTACTATACATATAATATATCTTGATATCATGTATCTTTTGTAGCAAATTCTTTGGACCAGGAGTCTTCCGGATTTCTGAATATTTTGCAGAGCAATCGAATTTCAGATCCTCTGAGCCACTTCATGGAAGTGTGTCTCCTGTCTGTAGAAATGTTCCTCTGACTTCCAGAGCACCTCCAGTTCCTCTGGCAATCCCAAACCTTCTCCCTTCTTCTCCCCATCGCCGGTGTGTGTCTCACACAGTGAGCCATCCAGTTGAGAAATTGAATGTGAAATCATCACTTAAAATATTCAGTTACCATAAAACAATTATAAAATCTTACGTAGAAATTAAAAACAACAGGAACTCCACTGTTGCCTTTAAAAGTGAGTAAATAGGTTTTTTTTCTTGTCTTTTTCCAAGAAGTTGGCCAACCACCCTTCTGACCAATAGCGTTGTGGATTACAAGTATACAGAAGCTACTGTGTCTCAAAACAAAATGCATCTGAGTTTGCCTGGAGAAGGAAAAGCAACTTGTACACGCAAATCATTTAGCTATAAAGGATGTTTGTCTTTTAATTTTTATCAGAGTATCTTTAAGAATGCACAAAAGATTGGATACCTTCCTGCTACTACAACAACTACTACTACTACTACTATTACATACATACACACACACACACACACACACACACACACACACACATACACACACCACCTGCTAGTGAGTGCACACTGGATTTCCTCTGGGCTCAATCTGTTTGGTGAAATACAGTGACTCTGTTCCACACGATTCAGATTCCATGCCGGAAACTAACACCGTGTTTTTCAACATCACTTTCCTGAGGATTGCTGCCCAATCTCTGTTTCCAGGGAGCATGGGATCCTAGGTCCATCTAAGCTGCCAGTGTGTTAGTTAACCACTCTCTGGTCTGTCCACTCTCAAACCCTCTGCTGCACTCTGTTCTGTGAAACTCTGAGGCTGGAGGACTGCAAACTTCACTTAGCTAAGTTGATGTGAAAGGAATTCCATCCAATGGCAGCTGGCTGGGCTTGGCTGTGAAGATGATGTTGGAAGTTCTCACACCTGCTGCCAGCAACCTGATATGGCCACAGCAATGGGCTTGCTCTGCACCACATGTCTGCCAGCTGGTAACTGAGGATCGACAGACTCCAAGAAGGAAATGTGTTTAAACTCTTTCAAATCAGTCCATCAAGAGAACATCTTGAGATCACGTTAGAGTGGCTCTAATGTGTCTCCATCGGAGTAGTTTTATTTTAGGAAACCCCTTCTATTAATTCATTTTTGTGACTCTAAAGGGAAAGGAAAGACACTTGTGTTTAACAGAGTTTGCAACAGACACTGGTCAGGGTTCAAATCCTATCTGTGGCATTCTCTACCTCTGTAACACTGAACAAGTAGTCTGCCTACACATATCCTTGTCCTTATCAGAGAAGCAAGTCATGAAGAAAGGATATGATGGAGAAATCAAGATGGCAAGTTATCTTGGCCTGCCCAAGTCTTTCAGTAGAGACTAGGACAAATACTTAGCATAGGTCCACATTATTCTTTTTATTCATACATGAGGTCTCTTGAATTTCACCCCAGAGGCTCCAGGGAAGCATTGCAAGGGATTGAGTCATGTAGGCTAAAGTACATCTGGGTACTGAATGAGTGTGTCCCAGGGAAGAGGGAAAATGATGCGGACACCTTAAGCACAGAGCTCAACAAGCTGTGACTTCGGCCATAAGTTCTGCTTTATGGCTGTCTATAAAGCTGCCCATCACAAGGCTCCCGACAGATGACCTGCGGTGATGAGAAGAAGGGAGACGCATTGCACATGACTTCACCTGACGGAACACTCATCACAGAAGGACATTGCCATAAAGTGGGTGGCATCCATCCTTTCCTCCTCCTCGCAGCTGTCTGTCAACTTGTGGCCTCACCTCTCAGTTTCCATCTCCTTCCATCCATCCATCCCCTCAAGTTTTTCAGTGGATCAGATTCTAATTGACTCAGTTTAAATTGTTTGCTTAGAAAATGCTTATGGAGTACACAGCAGTGGCCTAGATTTGCTGGGGGCCTTTCTAGCTGGTAAATTCTTGGCTAGGGCAGAAACAGTAAAGACACGTGTATCAACACACTGAATGCTCAATTGGCGCCACGTGTCAGGATTTGTACTGCACACATATTATCTTATTTAATCTTCATGGAAGTAATATAAGGTGAGGTGGTACTATTCACAGTGCATTTGTAGGTTGAGAAAAGTAGCTCAAAGAATGTAGGAAAACTGCTAGGAAATTGTAGGTCCTGGATTTAAAACTATGGCTTATCCACTACATAGAACAGCCTTAATGATGCAACTTCTATCTTGCCATGCACTGGTGGCTCACACCTATAATCCGATATACTCTGGAGGCTGAGATCTGAGGATTGCAGTTCAAAGCTAGACCAGGCAGGAAAGTCTGTGAGATGCAAGTGGTGCTGTGACTGAAGTGGTAGAGCAGTAGCCTTGAACAAATAAAGCTCAGGGACAGTGCCCACGCCCTGAGTTCAAGCCCCATGATCAGCACAAAGCAAAATGTAAAGAAGAAGAGGAAGAAGAAGAAGAAGAAGAAAAAGAAGAAGAAGAAGAAGAGGAAGAGGAGGAGGAGGAGGAGGAAGAAAGAGGAAGAGGAAGAGGAAGAAGATGAAGAGGAAGAGGAGGAGGAGGAGGAGGAGGAGGAGGAAACCTCCAGTCTTTTGCTCTTTTCTAGTAGTGAATTCATTAGGAAGATAGCACTTGAGCTTGAACTTATTATGGAGTATTCACAGAACACTAGTAATAAAATAACTGAAGGTGGCATTTGTTCCCACTGAAAATAATAAAGGCAAAGGGATAGTTGCCAAACGCTGCAGCACAGTTCCATTTGCCCAGCCTCATTCATTCGACGGGCATTAATATTTCATCCTCAATTTGACAAAACCAGGAGATAGGTTACACTCTTACCATGGAAAAATGGCAGAATCCAGCTCAAACTGGCTTAAAGAACAGTGGCACGGATAGACTTGCAACCTTGCATAGGAAAGGGTAAAATGGGTTTCCAGTTCGGCTTGATCTAGTGTCATCAGGGACCAACTTTCTTCCTCTTTAGTTTTCCTTCTCTTTCTTCCCACCCTGTTCATTTCCTCTCAGGGCCTTGAGTAGATTCACACTGGTAGCCCATAGTAATCTTCTATTTTACTACTGGGCACGCTACTCACATTTTCATATTTGCACACACAATAGAACCCAGAAGTAGCTGGTCTCCTTAAGCTCTCAAAAAAGAAATCAACCTTTCTTATTTTTTTCCCAGAATCCCCACAAAACTCCTTGAAAGCTCTCCTCGGTTCTCACGAGGTTTCTGTTCTTCATAGGTCACATCATGTCTGCTGGGAGAATGGAGTGGACCATGCTTAATGGCTAGAGTTAGCCCTGACAGCTGAAGCAAGGGCAGTGTCATCACAGTGGCATGGCTGTGCATGGGAGATGACTGTCCCCAAGCAAGCCCCAAATGCTATTATGTAAAGGGAGAAGATGCTGAGAATCTGGGCAGCAAAGGCAAGTGGCATCCATTCAGACAGGGCCAAATGCATCTCTTTGAAGTTCACAGTATCCCAGGTCAGTGCTACAGGGAAACACAGGCTTGATTCATTGCTATGTGGGAAGCATCTTCTCCATTAAACGCAGCATTTTCTTGACATGAGCAAATAAGGTCTTCACTCCTTCCCAGAATGCCTCTCAAGTCTCAAATTTCAAAACTGTTTCTAGCACAATTGTGGTTATTACCCCCTTGCATATCAGCCTTGCCTCTTGCTTCAACTAATGCCATCACTATGCAACATTTCAATTAAAATCAGATTAACGACTGCGTTTCTTTACAGGGTGGTTTTTCAAGTGCAGTTGGCTCTGTGTTGTTGGTAGGACATACGTGTTCGGCGTGTGTAAACTGCTGGAAGCCCTTTCCTCTGGGTGATGTGTGAAGCAGGAGCAAACACGGACTCAGTGGGTGATGCAACTCACCTGCACATGGCAATGATAAAACCCCAAATATGAAATTATACTAGTCATAAAATTTCAAAACAGTGTAGCATTTCCCTTTGAGCCCCGTGGCCTATTGGTGAAGAGTGATAATTCTGGTGGACTCCAAGTTATTGGAGGAGAGGAATAGAATTTTTACCAAACAAGTGTGAGTGTACATTAGCACTCTTTTTTCTCCCTTCTCTGTAAAAAAATCTATCCTAATAGATCCTCAGAGTGAGACACAGGAAAGGGTGTCAGGTGCTACAAAACCCATTTTGTCAGGGAAAGACAGAATTCAGCAACTGGTTAGTTCACACCATAGAGTTGCCCAGTGTCCCCTGACTACAGATGCTGGTGGAGTATCTGCCTCTTGTGGAGAAGAGGGGTGTGTGTGTGTGTGTGTGTGTGTGTGTGTGTGTGTGTGTGTGTATGTGTGTTAGAGACACCGAGACAGAGCAATCGATGACAGAACATAAACTGTACTTTTTTCAACCTTTGTCATTCTCTGTTGTCTTGTATCCAGAATATTCCATTCTTTTTACCTTCCTCGACCCGAGGGGCAGCTCTGCTCATGAATGTGCAGGTAATGAAAGCCACCTCAGCCATCTGTGGCATGGCTCTCATTCCTCATCTTTGAATTATCTGCCTAACTTATAGTAAGTTATCTTTTCCCCCTGAAACAAAACATATGGTAGTTTCACATTTATTGATAAAGGGGAGTTAATAGTCCCTAAATATATTTTCACCTTTTCTGGTGTCCCTTTGGAATTCTTCTGTGACTTCTTATGTCCCAAGCAACTTCTTTGGAGGTGTATTAAAAGATTTAAATTTCACAGCATAAAGCGGACTCCTTGCTAACCATGGTGATTCAATGATTCCATCAGTGGTTGAATAAGCAGGATATCAAGAGAAATGCAGACATTTGTTAGGAGAATAGCCTATGTTTGTAAGCGTGATTGGATGTTGGGTTGTGAGCACTCTCTCTGTGACTAGCCCTTTAAATAAGCGACTGACATCAGTCCTCCTCAAGCATCCTCCTCTGGATCTCCGAGGTCAACTAGCTGACCCACAAGGAAGGCTGGGAGTCACTGACAAACTGCCCACTTTGGAGGTAATGATACCTGACCAGTCTCATGGACTTGTTTCAAGAATTCGACACGATAGGTTTTGCACGTTAGGGATTTAGCACACTCTCTGCAAGTTCATTGGTATTCAATATATAAGTATGACTCATGCTTCTTCTTATGATTCTGTTCTTGTTATTATTGAATGTCTTTGCAAGATGACCTGGCAGTCTGAGTTGGCCTGTCTACCTATGAAATAATAAGGAGACAAGATACTTTACCATTCATCATTATAACAATAACTAATTTACTAAGCTCCTCCCTGTGCCAAGCACCTGGCTAATCATAGCTTCCCAAACATTGTAGCCGGTGCTCATTAGGTGAAGCACGAAGAGAACAGTGTGCTCATGACCTCCCTCCCACCAGTACAGAGACAGAGCTGGGCAATTTCAGTAACACTCCCAGAGTAACTCAGGCTGTGAATGCAAGAGCCAGGTACAAAGCCTGAGCAAGAACTGGAGGTCTGGTTAGCAAGCCCGTCACCACACCACGCTCCAGAGAGGCATGAAAGCAGCCATGGAGAAGTAGATGCTCTGTACTCACAGGGCTGGCTGACAATCTCAGTAAAGGGCTGGAGGGAGAATTCAGTAGCAGAATACTTGAACAACTTTGGAAGGTTCACAATTCTGTCCCTAGCAGTGCCAAAAGATGAGAGAAAGTGAGAGAGTGAAAGAGCGATATATATATATATGCGTGTGTGTGCACATATTATATAATTTGTATGTAATTTATTTATTTAAGGATATGAGTGAGTGTATCTGTGTGTATACAGGTACATAGCATTGAAATCAGATCTGTACTTACATGGACCTATCATCATGATGCCTGTGGCTTAATTGCAGAAGCCTCCAGATCAAGATTGGCCAGAAATTGATTTTACTTGTTTATTTATTTATTTATTTAGGGAAGCCAAGAGCAAAAAACAACTTCTTGTTATTTGCCTTAGTTCCTGCCCATTCCCATTAGTCACACAGCTGGGAGAAGCTGATTTATTGAGGATAATACTGAAGAGAGCTCAGCCATTGGGACAGGAGTTGTTTCTTCAGGGGTGCAGTTTGGAGACTCGGACTGCCTAAGCCCATAGGAAATGACACATTTGCTAGTCTGTCAGTCAAGAGAGTCAACTGAAATATTAGTAAATAATAATAATAGTAAAGAAGAGGAGGAGGAGGAGGAGGAGAAGGGAACCCTTTTTGCTTAAAGAAGGTAATTCTTCATGTGTGAATTATGAGGAAATGTGGAAATGTGACTTGTAACGACTGTTAGGTATGTCTCAGAAGTAAGTTGTACTTACAAATGCAATTTTTTGGCTCAAGATGTATGCCAAATCTATGCCAATTTTCAAAATGACAAAAAAAAACTCCCACCAATTCTGGCACCTAAAATACCAATGACATCCCAAGAGGCAGTGGTTATAAATGGGGAAAACAGTAGAGTAAAGGAATTTCCGAACACACTGTTGGCTTTGCAAAATGAAAAACCATCGAAATGATGTTTGAGGAGAACCCAGATGTTTCCTCGGTGGCAGCTGACCATTTTACTTTAGAGGGCCAGGAACAAGCCCTGGAGAGCTTTGTTAGTTAACAGAAGCCAGGAACTTGGTGTTTTGTTTGAGTTTTTGTGGGAATTCAGGAGCTTGGAGGCTCTGAGATAGCTGCTTGACTAAAAACCTTTCCTGCATCCCTCCTGTGACCTTCCCAACCCCAGCACTGCTGAGCCAATGCCAGTTTGGGCTTCTGCCTTTTCTTTTTTTTTTTTCCCCCCTTTTTAAAAAATTTTTCCTCTTCCCTCTTCTTAGCTCCTCCCTGCTCGCTGTTGAAAGGCCTTCTGTTCTGTCCGTGGTAATGACATCTGCTGGCGGACACAGGAAGTCATGAATCTGCAGATTTCCTCTCAACCAAACCTTGTTAATGCTGCCATTTATCTCGGGCTGGGTGCCATCTCTGGAGAGCTGGAGGCAGCGTCCATTTTCTCCCTGTATCCTTTCCCCGAGAGAACCACTACGTTCCAAATAGCCCCCTTTCCATTTCACACTCCAGACCTGAACCCCAGCATCAAGCCCAGCCCTCAGGACGATATCAAGCTTCCATGTCACAAAGGATTGCATCTGAGGTTTCAGAATCTGAGGGAGGCAGTTCTGTCTGTAGTCTGCCCTGTCTGACTTTCAATAGGCTGGCTGCTTCAGGGCCCACAAAGTGGGATTCAGGCCCTCTGATTCCACTGCTTCAGTGCTGGCATTAAGAGCAACACTTTTGACAGGGGTTAAGAGTTATTTTCATTCTGAGTGATGCATGTGGTGTTCACGTTGCATTTTTGAAGTTCCTTGCATCCAAGGCTCTGATTCAACACCTGTCCTAGGACAGAATAAGCCCTCACTTTTGCTTATCAGAGTGGGGTCCTTTTATCAAGCCATTGAATCTCCTGTTTAAGCTTGTTAGAAATGCAACCACTCCCCAGGTGCAGTGCCTCACACCTGTAATCCTAGCTACATAGAAGGCTAAGATCTGAGGATCCCAGTTCAAAGCCAGCCCAGGCACAGAAGTCCATGAGACTCTTATCTCCAATTAACCACCAGAAAACTGGAAGTGGATCAAGGGGTAGGGTGGTAGCCTTGAGCTGAAGAGCTCAGAAACAACGCCCAGGCCCAGAGTTCAAGCCCCACAACCAACAAAAAAGAAAAAAAAAAGAAATGCAGCTACTCTGGCCAGGTGTGGTGTTCAATGCTTGCAATCCCAGCTTCTTGGGAGTCAGAGGGAGGAGGATTCTATTCTGAGGACAGCCCAGGAAAAAATGGAAGGCTTTATCTGAAAAATAAACTAAAGCACAAAGGGCTAGAGGGTGTGGTTTAAGTAATAGAGCTCTTGCCTAGCAAGCATGAGGTCCTGAGTTCAGCTGGAAACACTGTGAAAAGAAAAAAAAGAAAGAAGGAAAAAAGAAAAAGAAACAAAAAAGGAAGGAAGAGAAGGAGGGAAGACAGATGAGGAGGCAGGAGCAAGAGGAAGGAAAGAAAGAAGGTTGACCTAGTCCAAAGTCACATTGCAAATAATTTTAGATAAGTTAGCTAACATTCTGTGCCTCAGTTTCCTCCTATGTAAAAGGAGAATCATTAAACCTCATCCAGCTGCTTAATGGTGAATGCATTTTTATGTTAAAGTACCACATGCATTAACAGTAGTGTCACTCACTAGTCACTGTCATTATGTCCCCTACCAGTGAGGGCCCTGTCAAGCTTCAAGAGAACTATATGCTTTAACCCTCAGTGCACTCTCTAGAGGCTGCCTGGTGTAGGCCAGGTGGTGAAGGTGCATTATAGACAGAATAGACAATGCCAGTGAAGAACCTGTAGGCTGGGGCCTCTCCTGACTTGAGCTTCTGTTCTGCTCTCCACAAGAATGGGTTTCCATGAGCCTCATCTTTGCAAATGTAGAGGATTGAGCTCAAGAGACTTTATGCCCTCACAGATCTGAATGTACTCTGTAACCAATAGTCAATCAACACATGCTTGTAAAATAATTATCCAGCTGATAAAGTGGGAGTGTTTTCCCTGTGCCTGGTATTGAGATATTTCACTTGCTGAAAAAGGGAATCAGCAGTATAGTCATACCCTTGCACAGATGAGGAATCAGAGGTCCAAAGAGACTAAAGAGCATGCCTTAGGAAGCAGAGAGAGTGGGAAAGGTCTTTTCCTCTGACACAGGGCTCATCTGCACTGGAACAATCCTCATTTTGCACATTCTGTTCCTGAGTTCTACATAGCAACATACTCATCAACTTGAGTGCATAGCTCTCTGTTTTAAAGGCAGTACTGGGGTTTGAACTCAGGGCCTCCAGTTTGCTGGCAAGCTCCACTCTACTCCTTGATGAGCTCTTGCTTCTTTTATTTATTTATTCAGATAAAGTCTCATGCTTTTCCCAGCCTGACCTTAAACAGCAACCACCCCCATCTGTAGCTCTTCAGTAGCTGGTATTACAGGTGTGAGCTGATAGGCTCAATCATTTCTTTTTTAAGCCCAAGCTGTATAAATAATAGAGACTCTGCTACTTCCCAATGAAAACATTTTGAAGGGAGCCTGTCCCTAGATGAACACGGATGTAGAGAGTGAAATGTCCAGCCCCGCCCAAAATAAAACCACAAAGACGCAAGAGGTAAATATGCTATTATAAGCAACGGGTTCCATGAGCAAAGCACACTGAGTCATTGTTCCCTGATGGTCTCCTAAGTGGCTGGTACTCTGCTGTGGGAACCTTGTCTGTCGACTCCTGTGCTCCCCACTCCACCCTACCTGTTGCAGCATGAGGGACTCAGTTTCCCTTGCTGCTCCCAGTATTAACCAGCTCGCTAGCACACCTTTCCCGATTGCCTTTCTCTTCCTTCCACGCACACCTGCTCCTCCACTAAAACTTTTTGGAAGCAAATCTTTATCTCACAGTCCCTGAGCCTTTACCTTGGGGAAGCAAGAAAAGAAAGTGGATTTTTCAGCAGCCTATGGTTTACTGCACCGCATCCGGTGATCCAGCAAGTTAAGGTGAAAAGACAAGCTGTATTGTTGGGCCAAAAAAGGCATTCAGGACAAGTCACTTGACATAATCCTAGCAAATGGAGTTGGGGGGGGGGCAGAGAAACTCATGAAATTTTAAGGAAAATAGGCTACTTAATGCCTAATCGTAATAGATAAGACAGGCCCGAGATAAAACAGAAAGGTGTTCTCGGAGAGAGTTCTATCATTGTTTATTTGCTTCTTCCGGTTGAGGGGCACCTGTGGGCACCTACTTCTAATGAGTCCAGCAAGGAGAGCTTGATGCACACTTGAGGTGGCATAAAAAGTACTGGAGCAGGGGACTTACAGGCTGTCCATCACATGATTCCTGCTCTTTCTGTCCTTACCTTCACTTAATGTCTCCCTGTGGTTAATGAAGCTGAGCAAGAGGCTTGGTTAGATGCCTCCGCAGCCCAAAATGCTTGTCAAGGACTATATGGCGCCAACTCCGAGGCCCAAATGTGACGTGTGGATGCCAGCAGCACCACATCCCCAGCCTGCCCGCCCAGCACCTGTCCTGTGTCACACACACACACACACACACACACACACACACACACACACACACAAAGCTCCGCACCCAGCCAAGCCACAATCGAGAGGAGAGAGAGGGAGTGAACGAGAGAGCGTCTGATCACTTTGGGAGAATTTATTCTTAGAAGCAGTCTATCCAAAGCCCAAAGTATTCCTAAACTTTATTATCAACAACCTGGCTGTTTTTAGAAAGCCCCTTTCCACCCAGGAGAACAAAATGTACTGTCTCCTGTGTGGGTTATGCCAAACTTCTGTACTCCGAGGGGCTTCTGGAATGCTCAGAAATGAATTCTCATGTGTCGCTACCCAGAAGAGCATGCCAGGCCAAGGTTCTAATGGACTTCTGTCAGAGAATCTCCTTGGTCAGTCCCAGCTCTGCCTCCCACTTTCTGGAAGATTCTTCACTCTCAGTCCCTATAGCCACACACACCCTTCAAACCCAAAGCCCACTCAGATCCTGGTTCCTCATTCACTGTTTGCGGGGAAATCTCTTCTCAGTCTGTAAACCTTAACAGAGCCCTACTCCATGCCCTATTCTGGACCCCAGCCCCCCACTGTTTTCCTTCTCAATGATTCTCCTCAACAACGTGGTGTGCTTCAGGTGCCAAGGGGAGAGCCGAGGGAGCCATCTTGACTTTTCCACAAGTTAGTTACTGGGGCAAGAGCCATCTTGACTGAATTAAGTGACGTGAGAGGAAGGTAATGAATTATATCCTCAAGGGCAAAATTGAATGGTACACTGGCTTTCAAAGTGAGCTACACTTCGAAACTCACAAGGGAGCTTTAAAAACTCCTGATGGCGGATTCCCGCCCCCTCTCTGCAGATGATGTCATGGAATGGCTCTGGGGTACAACCTGGACATTGGGGTTTTTCAATCGCCCAAGTGGGTTGGGTGTGCATCAGGGTTGTGTTTTCATTTTCCTTCAATGCATTATGTATGCCTGTACAAGTACATCATTTCAAAGTGTGCAGAGTTGACTTCTATACACCAGACACCCTCCAGTCACAGGCACC
This sequence comes from Megascapheus bottae, assembly GCF_031878675.1. Classification (NCBI taxonomy): domain Eukaryota; kingdom Metazoa; phylum Chordata; class Mammalia; order Rodentia; family Geomyidae; genus Megascapheus; species Megascapheus bottae. The sequence goes on from NC_143526.1 coordinate 41,757,483, forward strand.
TTGACTAGAGCAATCTCCACTCCATAGCACACCCCCAGGCGTCTGTCACCTGTCCTCTTAAGCATGAATTAGTGTTCCCTGCCCAGCCCGTGAGCTCAGATCTACAGAATCACACTGTTTCATCTCCTTGACTCTGGAGAAGTTTAAATTACAGCGATCCATCTGAAAAGGCTTCCTGGAAGAGGTGGTATTTGCAGGAGATTGAAGGGGGGAACGAACAGGAAAGAGGAAGGAAGGGTGGAGGTGGGTGAGAGATAGCAGGGATTAGAAGAGGGGAACAGGCAGAGGCCCTGTGGCGCTAATGAGAACCGCATGTAGGACTGGGGTATTGGAAAGGTCCATTCTTCTCTGCAACTCCCACCACATTGGGGGTTCAGCCAGCTCACAGTTCCTTTCTGAGCATAAACATGCAAATAGAAAGATGAATGGAGCTTCTACTCGAGTTCGTTCTGAAAGACAGGGCCCAAACAGGCAAATGACAGTGAAGACACTTGGAGAGCGAAATGGGCAAAGGTTGACCTGTGAGTTTAAAGCAAGAAGGAAAAACCATACCTGGAAGGAGGATTTGGCTTCAGAGAAGAATACAGTGAAAACCCTGCACCTTGTCACAAAGACACTGTGTCTGTGTGCTGGCACAAGGCTGCCCCCATGCCCTTCACGAGGTAGGCACAGTATAGACGTTTGCTTTCACTGCCTTGGGTTGGAACCCAGGGGCAAGAGAGGCAAAGGAGAATGTACAATATGACACAAGCTTCCTGCGAATCCTGCGAAGACCTGCCAACACCCCTCACTTTTAAGGTACATGTAGGCTCAGATACTCTTTTCGTGCCTTGTATGCAATAATACTCTCTGAATTTGATTTGCTGGCTACAAAATTTGACTTTTGTACTAGAAAGAGTCCTCTGCTGGGCACTAGATCTGAATTACCTGGCAACTCTCTCTTTCTTTTTCTCTTTCCTTCTTTCTTTCTTTTTACTGGTTGTTCAGTCCCACCCTGAGAATCTAATGCAGTAAGGGTGAGCTAGCATGTGAGCTTCTTTATTTAAAAAAAAAAAAAAGATAATAAAGTCAAAAGTCCTCAGATGACTCTGATGCTCAGCCAGTGTGGAAACAACTTGATCTTGACACAGGGTTGAGTGTTGGGCATGCGTTCAAGTCCTTACACATCCTAAAATTTGAGAGCTCCCTGAGACTGAAGCACGTGCGACCCCACGCCACCCACTCTTCTAGGAAGTTCCCCAAAGAATAGAGGTGTGTGGTCTAGACAGTATTTTGCCAGTTCTATGAATACCTACCTACCTTCTTCACACTTTTCTGTAGTCCTGTCTGCTTGAACTACGCACACTCTTAAATTATTTAAATTCTGCAAAGTGTGTTTAAGTTTTAGATTGCTACTATAAATGGAGTGTAGTGACTGTCACTAAAATAGAGGTAACTTTACTATAGAAGTTACTTACTATAGTAAGTTTAATGAAAACAAATCATTTTAGAAAAGTATGCCTACATGTGCTGGGTCGGGACCCAAAGCTCTGCGTGGGACTCTGTGGCATACTGGTTGAAGAGTAGAAGTCAGCTCGTGTCAGAAGCCAGATTTGGTGACATCGTGTGGTGAATTCCACAGGTAGCCAAACTTCTTGATGGATAAGGTAAGTTAAAAGCTTGGTTAGTGCCAATGGAAACAAATACAAATCAATGAAATAACACTCCAGAAAAATGAGGGCCCAACAATAGATAGGTAGCTACCCAGAATTAATGCAGAGTTATCCTCTCCATTTTTTTTCTTCAGTCGATTGGGGCTCTCTAAATGGGTAATTTGAACTGTTCCCCTTGACTCTGCTGACTGTAAAGTAGGATTTTCTCAGGCCGGGTTGCCAGCTGGAAGTGGGTGGGGCCGGTGAGGGTGGTAGCTGTTGGGTGGTCTGGGGCTGGTGACTTCACGGCTGTGTTACACTCGTGAGGTGGAGGAATGCCTGCGGGTGTTGAAAATGATTCACCAGCACTTTGCAAACAGTTACAGTAACACATGTGGCTGAGAGGCAGGATGGGGGAAAGTCAAGCTTCCTGTGCCCTGCACAATGCTAAGAACAACTCATGAGGCTTGGGTGGGCATGGAGCAGATGTGAGCACAATTCCACCACAGCGCAATGCCAATCTCACCCCGGGTGCCCTGAGATGCTATTTCTCTCTTACTATGTCTTAGCAATATTGGATTTGCATGAGTCTAGTAGAAGAACAGCAAGAGCAATGACACTCTTTGGACAGAAGTTGTCACACTGAAATGAACAGGAGAGTCACTCATGGCGTGGCGCTCTGCTCGTTCAGCCTGCAGATTCTTGATCCCTCATCTGGAAGTTTCTTGTTTAGAAGGCCGGATACAGAGGTACTCAATCAAAGGCTATTTTGCCCCTGCGGCACAATGTACAGTGTCTGGAAATAATTGTTTTCATCACAACTAGGGTAAGAGTCTTGGATCTAATGGGTAGAGTCTGGGGGGGGGGCGGTGTGAAACTACATGTTCTACACTGGATCAAATGTTCTCAGTGTCCAGGCTGAAAAACCTTGTTCTATGAGAATATGAACAAGGGATTTGAATCGTGCAAGGGCCCTGGGGACTATCAATATAGGACGTGGGAGCTTTCAACAAGCCTGTCCTTTTAAGATAAGTGCATCTGTATCAGAATCCCCAATTCCCAGACCCTCCTCCACATCTAGGCTTAAACTTCCCTTTCACCAAGAAGCCCCAGCTGGTAACTTTTCTTCCTCCCTCCCTCCTTCCCTCCTCCCTCCCTTTCTTCTTTCTTTACTTCCTTCTTGTTTATCTTCCTAATTTCTTTTGTATTTTCCTTCCTTCCTTTCCTCCCTCCCTTCCTTCTTTTCTTCCCTCCCTTCCTTCTTTCTTGTCTTTCTTATTTCTTTTGTATTTTTCTTCCATCCTTCCTTCCTTCCTTCTTTCTTGTTTCTTTTCTATGTTCCTTCCTTTCCCTTCCTTCCTTCTTTCTTTTATATTTTCCTTCCTTCTTTTCTTCTTTCCTTCCTTCCTCTTTCCTTCTCTTCTCCCTTCCTTCCTCTTCCACATTCATGTCTTTTGCCTCTGACCATTTCTTCACAACTACAAGGAGAAGCCCTTTGTGGCAGGGCAGAGGAAGGGTTCAGCCTGGCTCACAGACAGGTCCCAACAGTAGGAAAGGCTCCTGATCTATGGCATCATTGTGATGCAGTGAGGATCAGGAGGGCACCTCAGATTCAGGCTCAGTCGCAACCCCAAATCTTAACAGCATCACGGAACACACCACCACTGACATTGTGCTGCACATGCTGTTGATTATTTTCCATTCATTCTGCAAACATGTGTTTGCTATCAATGGAAGACATAAGGAACCAAAAGAGGCAAAATCTTCCATCCCAATGTGCTGATCTTCCAGAAGCAATCTCAGAAATTGGTTAACCAAATACAAAACTGGACCTAAAATATGCCCCATCAATAAACCTAATGGAAAAAAAATAAGATGAGAGGGGTGTGTGTGTGTTTAGTAAGGTAAATTTTGGGAAGAGCATTTAAGCAATGGCTGAACTCTTGGGGGATAACTTGTCTGCCCTCCCATTAGAAGGTCCACACGGAGAAGGGCAGAACAGCCTAACGGTGGCTGCTGTGCCTGCAGACTAGTAGACAGTAGATGATCAATAAACATACCTTAAAGGAAGTACAAAGGGCTGGGACAGCTGGGCCCTGGTGGCCCACCCCTCAAGAGGCTGAGGTCTGAGAATCAAGTTTCAAAGCCAAGCTGAGAGGAAAGTCTAAAAGAGCTTCGTCTCCATTTGACCAGCAAGAAGCCAGAAATGAAGGTATGGCCCAAGTGATAAAGTACTAGCCTGGGGCGGGAAAAGCTAAGCAGGAGCTGCAGGCACCAAGCTCAAGCCCCAGGATAGGCACCAAGAAAAAAAACAAAAAAAACAGAAAGAAGGAGGAGGAGGAGGAGGAGGAGGAGGAGGAGGAGGAGGAGGAGGAGGAGGAGGAGGAGGAATAAAGGCTGCTATTAGAGTATGAGGCGGCAGTACACAGTTTTAAGGATCAGATTGGTTAGGAAGAAGGAGGCAGGATAGCGGCAGGCATTAAACTTAAGGAAGACCCCTGGGACTTAGAGGAGGGAGGTCTTCCCCAACGCAGTCCCCTACTCCACCCCCAAGCAAGCCCAGGGACTTCCCCACTCGCCTCCCCAAACTGTGGCCGGTCCTTCTGGGCAGCCTGCCCAGCTCCCAAGTTCAACCTCCAGGGACCCAGTCCTTCCCTCCCTTCCCTCCTTCCCCTGCCCCCTCCTCCTCCTCCTCCACCCTCCTCCCTCAGGGGCGTCCCGTGCCAGCTGGGCACACCAGCTCACCGGCGATCAGGGCGCACGGAGGCTGGGGGCGGGGGGGGGGGGACTTGGCTCACCGGGAGGTCCCCTGCCCCCCGCCCCCCCCGCCCCCGCGGGACGCTGTCCCTTTAATAGACTGGCTCTGCTGGGCGCTCTGCGGCTGGGGAGTAAATTTCTCGCTGTCATCAGGTCGCCCTGAGAGGAGGAGGAGGAGGAGGAGGAGGAGGAGGGGGAGGGGGGAGGGGGAGGAGGAGGAGGGGGAGGGGAGGAGGAGGAGTTTCTTAGGGTTCAGTTTGTTCACCGGGATCGATGTTCGCTGGCATCGCCTCACCCTGTCTTGTGTGTGTGTGTGTGTGTGTGTGTGTGTGTGTGTGTGTGTGTGTGTGTGCATACGTGGGGGTGAGTGTGTGTGTGTCCGGGTGTGTGCTTGCGCGCGTGAGTGTGTGCGCGCGTGTGTGTGCGTGTGAGTGTGTGCGCGCGCGCGCGTGTGAGGGAGTGAGTGAGTGAGTGAGTGGATTCCGGATTTTCTGTCTTTCCCAGCCCCGCTCCTGTCCTCTCGCGTATCACTCACAGACGGGATCTGACAGCAGCCACAAACCTACCTCGACTGATCGCTCCCGACGCGCGAGTCCGCCATGGAGACCTAGGAGGAGAAGGAGGAGGAGGAAGAGGAGGAGGAGGAGGAGGAGGGAACCAAGAGGAGGAAGAAGAAAAAGAAGAAGAAGAAGAAGAAGAAGAAACCCACTACCTTCCAGGATTGCTTGCGCCCCCTCATCGTTCCGCGCGCGTGTGCGCGTGGCGCGTGTGCGCCCCTCGCCCCTTCCTTCTGAATACGGTCTTGGATGTTTAATAAAGAAATCAAGTGTCTCACCAGTCACCAAAAAAAACCCCCAAAACCAAGCAAAAACAAACAAACAAAAATCCAACAACAACAACAAAAATACCAAAAAAAAAAAAAAAGAAAGGAAAACCACCACCACCACCCCAGCCCGGCCAGCCAGCCCGGCGGATCCACCTCGGGGAAGGCCCCGCGCCGAGCCCGCCGGCCGCCCGCGCGGGTCCGCGGCCCGGGGTGGCGGAGTCGCGGGGGGCTCGAGTGACGCGCCAGCCGCCGGGCCGGAGGCGGAGGACGCCCAGACCGCAGCCAGCGGGCCCCGCGCGCGACTGGGGCTGGGGCGCCCGAAGTGGGACTGGAGCGAAGTAGAGCGATGCCAAGGAGGAAACAGCAGGCACCCAAGCGGGCGGCAGGTAAGAGACTCGGCTGGCCGGGGCCCGGCCCCGCGCCGCCCCCCGCGCCCGGGGCGCCCGGGACGCCTCCCCCCGCAGCCTCCGGAGGGGGTGGGGTGCGGGTCTGCCCCGGGCGCCCCCTCGTCACCCCCTCTCCTCCCGCGGGCTCCAGCCCCCCGGCCCGGCCCTCCCCGGGCTCGGCGGCGGCGGGGTGTCGGGGGGAAGCCTGCCTTCTTTAAACTTTTTTCCCCCTCCACCTCTACCCCTCCCCTAACTTTTCTCCCCGTCCGTTTCGGGCCTCCCGGCGGCGGCCGGAGGATTGGGGGTGCGGTGTGGAGACGCGGGTCCCCTCCGCGCGGCCGCGGCTGGCCTCCGGGGACGGCGGCGCGTCCCTGTCGTGCGCCGGGGTTGGGGCGGCGCTGGGGCGCGGGGGGTGCGGGCCCGGCGGCGGGGCGCTGGGAGCTCAGCCCGGACCCTGGGGCACGGATGGGTCTTTCAGCCTCAGTTCTGAAAGGTTCCACGGTGGGAAATCGAATCGGCGCTGTCCTTTCTCTTAAATTAAAAATAAAAAGGAGGGTGGCAGTGGCGGTGCCCCCCACCCCCAATTGAAACAGCTCTGGATTTTCTTTGCCCGGAGAGAGTTACAAACTTTGTCTGGTGGGACCATCCCGTCTGGATTCTGACTTGCAGCCGGACCCCACGCCCCAGAGCCCAGAGCAGGTTCCTGGATAGGTACAATGGCTCGTCCATGAGATTTGATTTTATTTCTTTGGGGGTAGCTTAATTGCTTTTTTAATACGATGTTGGGGTTTTGCTTCTCGGAAGTGTAATATGAAAGTTCATTTTTCTCCTGCCAGACCCACCCACTGAAAAATCAGCTTTCCACTTGATCGCTAGTTTTGATTTGACATCTGATTGATCACCTGTCATCTCCCTGCCTTTGATCTATTCATTCTTGATGTATATCAATAAATCACTCACTATGGTAACTTGGAGTGCTGGTGACGCAAGCCTTGCCCTCTATATTCAGAGTCAGACATGCACAATTATTGTCTTGTTTAGCTTTTAATGTGGGTGTTTTTTTTTTTTTTATTATTGCTTTGTTTCCTTTAGTTGAATCAGGGCTTTAGTTCGGGGGAGGGAGCTTAAATTTTGTTATTGTGCTGTTGTTTCTTTTCCCCTCAATCTCTTCCTTTGCCTTCTTACTGTAGGCAGGATTAGTTAAGGCTAGTCTTCTCCAAACTCATGGGCACATTTTATTCTGTTCCGACTCAAGTGAAACATGGCAAGAAGTTCAGAGAAACAGTCATTCACTTTGCCAAGTCACCTTTCGGGAGAGATTCAAAGTTGGTTAGGCATGTGGGGAAACTGAATATTGTGCCTGGACTTGCGAGTCAGCAAGCTCAGTCTCCGTGGTTTTGATTCCAGCCCTAATGGCACTGCATGGGCTTGAAAATATCCACTACTACCTTTTCTCCTGAGTACAGAATTGCTTCCGTAACCATTTGTAAGTTGCTTTGAGTTGCATGCGGAAATACCATCGAGAAAGCTCTGATTCATAGATTTTCCCAATTTTCTCCCTAAGAACAAAATGATGAAAGTATTCTTAGTACCATATATATTTGGAATTTGTCTAGGCCGCAGAGTTTTCCTTTCTCAATTCTAATTATCTCTTTTGAAAACAATAGCTCCCTTATTTTTGAAAACTTTGACTACTTAGCTAATCTGACAGCCATGTGCATGGCCTTGGAGACTGGGGAAGATTGAGCTTGCCTGGTCTGGTTCTGGCAGCAGAAGTTTAAATGTAACTGGATTATTTGAGATAATACCCTCCCTGTTGTCCCAAAAGATAACCCTGGGCTTTGGTCCAGCAAAAAGTGATACTATCCTGAAAATTGCTTTTTTTTTCTACACCCCCCCCCCCCCCGCCACCTTGTTCTTCCAGTAAAGACCATCAACAACTAGGCAGTGATTTAAATTACCAGAATGACTGGCCCTGTCTCCTTTCGTAAGCTCATTACAAAAAGTGCATTGCTCAGAATTGCACTACTTTGATTATAATTATCCTCTGATCAATGAGGATCCAGGTGTACATAAAATGACGCTGGTTCACATTATTTAAATTAGACCCTTTCATCAAGCTGGTATCTATTGGTGCCGGCTACTCTATTTATCATGGTGTGTGTGTGTGTGTGTGTGTGTGTGTGTGTGTGTGTGTGTGTGTGTGTGTGTGTGTATGTGTGTCTGTCTGTCTGTCTGTCTGTCTGTCTTTCATTTTTCTGTGTGTTAGGAACTTGGGGCTATAGTTTCAGTTTTCTGGCCTGTTGGAATCCTAGTGTCGTTGCATGTTTGTTTGCCTGGCATTATTTTCTTCAGAAGTGGAAATCTTTTCCTTGAGTTGAAGGGAGAGAAGTCAGTTCGTACAGTGAGGCCTCTCTTAGGGTACTTATTTGCTCCCATATTAATAAAGCAGATCATTTTTCACAGAACTACTTCCCTCCACCGAGATCATCAATGCATTCTCTGTTTTAGTAGAGATGATTATGCACAAGCAAAGTTAGTTGGGATCTTTCCTCCACTTAACATTCCGAGGAGAGAGAGAGGGAGGAGGGAGAAAGAGAGAGGGAGGGAGAGAGAGAGAGAGAGGACTGAAGCTATCCTAACTTTTATCACAGCTCAAAATTAAATACAATGCACAACTGTAAGTAATTACTCCCGTGGACTCATGTTGAAAGCTTGATTTCCAGCTTGATTAATGAATAATGGAAGATAGGAAAAGCTTGGAAGGGAAGCAGAGATGAGGCCCTCTTGGGGTGCTTTTTTTCCCCCAACAACAGTTCAAGGCTATTAGAACCCTTTGCATTATTCGTTTTTAAGTTCTACGTTTCAAGGAATCAATCACAGAACTTTCTAATAAAATAAAGCAGTATCCAAATAGAACAGACACGATGGTATTGTAAGTGATGGGGAATTTTAGTCTTTATTTGCTTTCTTCCTCCCTCTGCAGGAGGAAGGAACATGAGGTAGGCAATTCTCTTTAGGGAACTGGCTAAGTCAGAGCGTTTTCTTCCCAAATAGTGTTCTTGCTGGCTTCCTAACACGATGCTCTTGCTCCACTCTGTCACTTAATGTAGAAAAATAAAAAGTTGAGAAAGACGTCTGTATTGCCCCCAGGGACAGGGCTGTGTGTGCGAGAGTGTTTGGCATACTTGACGGGATGTATATTTCACTCACTGTTAAAAGGCACCCACCTTTTACCTGAAATGTTGCACAATTCTGTACCAGCATCCTCCCCCTCTCCCCATTCATTTTAGGAAAGAGAGAGAAGACTGCAGGGTGGTAGAATACAGCACACACTGTGTGCATTGAGTTGTCTTTTATAAGATACACCGTACTCAAGGGGTTGGAGTTGTAGACACACACCAGCCCTCCTCCTGGTCCCAGCAACATCTCTCAGTCTCTGGGTACACACATGTGCACTATGTATTTTATGTCACATCCCGGCACTATTGTTTTCAATCCATGCCACCCAATGGCGACAGAATACCAAGTCCTCTGTGCTTAGGTACACCTGAAACTCTACCAGGTCCGTAGCTCATGTGGCTCTGCCCCTGTGGAAATAGCCCACAGGGATTAGATGCCTCTAACTTGTGAAGCTCCAGATGCTTTCTGACGAAACAGAGCTGAGGAGGGAGCGCTGGCAGGAAACAACAGTTCTCTCTCCGAGTATTTTGTTTATTGAATATGGAGATGAAGAATGCAGATTTTGTTTGCATGAATGTCCTTGTGTGGCAGTAAACATTAGACTATTAGCAATCACTACTTAAAAGTTGCAATTTACACTTTAATAACTCAGGTTATTTACATGGGAGACTGGCTTCGGCAGGGGCAATTCTGAATACTGCAATGGAGTGACCTGAGAAAACTCTGCGTCTTCCTCTCCATAACTCTGACTCTGGGTTAAAGGGTGAGGCCCCAGCCAGAGCTGGAGAAGAAGGGACCACAGCTACTGCTGAATGTGAAATTGGCCTTTCATTTATTGGCAGGTGGAATGGAGTTATGGAGTTATAGAGTTTTAGTTATTGGGTAGTTTGGAGACCCTAAGTCTCTTGCATACCTTCACTGACCATACAGTATGAATTTAAGACAAATGGAAAAATGAACACACACACACACACACACACACAGCCAAAGGTTCTAAACAGCAGCATAAACTCTCCTTGGGTTATTGTGGGTTATTTAAGGCTGATCCCTGAAAAGAAAGGAAAGGTACCTAGAAATTGCTGTTTAGGATTGAAATTGATTGCTTAAGTGGTCCTGTCCTTTTCCCCCTCTTGATTTCCTTCCCCCTCCTCTTGCTTCACTCTTAAAGACTCAGATTGAATGGGACATCTCAAAAGCCCATTTGTTTTAGGCATTTATTGATTTCATTTTTAATCTGCCATATCAGGACATAATACATTAACCCTAATCAGCAGATTGCAAGTGACAGGGAGTTCTCGGTGAACGAAGGGAGAGAGGCTCTGGGAAACTTCTCCACAGGAGAATATCCTTCAAAATATCATGCGCTTCCTCTGACACCGATTTGTATTTCTTCTTCTCTGCCCATCAGTCACCTCTATTCTTACTGCTACACTAGAAGATGCTTCTTGCCCCCACAAATACTTCCCAGATGTCTTTTGAGGGGTGGGTGGCTCGAGTGTCTTGACTTTTACCACCATCTCCTGTAGAGGTGTTGGTTTTTAATTCACCCCAGATAATATCTCACTGCTCCCAGGAACGGTCTTCCACTGGAAAACATCTGGATTGGTCCATTCCTCTTCTCATGATGCTTTGGGAATTGTATGCTCCACAGAGCAGGTTTTAAAGGGAAACTAAGCCTGGCATTATAGAAGACCTCTGAAACAGCCTACCTCGGAGCTTAAGAAAAAAAAAATCAGCCAAGAAGCAAACCCAGGCTCTGTTTCTGTTTGTGCTGGGTCTGCAATTAGCTGACTTGAAGGGCTTAAATGTCCAAATGCCTGTATCCCACCCCTTTTCAGGAGCACTGGTTTGGGAAGCTAACGCCTGTGTCTGCTGGGGTCTCCTTCACAGCACATGATCGCCTAGCGTATTCTGTCTTAAGAAGGCCAGGTACAGAGTATCATTTTCGTTCGATGCAAAGTCAGTTGAAAATACATTAAACTAACAGTTAGAGAACGTCTGCACGGCTTCCCCGAAGCAGAGCATTTTCATTACATATTTAATTACAATCAAATTGAATGACTTTTAGGGAGAAAAAAATCACAGTGGTATTAAAAGGAGCCTGGCACACAAGTAATTTTATTGCTTCGCAAGTTGAGAATGCTGTTATAGTTTTCTTTCTTCAGGAGAAATTTATTGTAATTTTCTCACGTGACAAGCACAGAGCATCTTTCTACGGTCATTGGTAACCAGAGAAATTGCAAATTCTACCTTTGTAAAACCCTGAAAGAGGATTTTTGGTGTTTTTCTGGTTTTGTTTTTGGGGTTTTTTTTTTTTGGTCTGTGGCCGTGTTTCAGTAATTAGTAATAATTTGTATTTTTAAAGAGATATTTATTTTTATGTTTCTACAAGTTTCCCTTGAAGGTAGGAATTCTCCGGTTGTTTTGAATGATCTTTGGCAAGCAGCTCTTTGGTGGTCCTTCTCATTTGTCATTCTCCCACGGAAAAACGCACTTAGTAGTACTGTTGGTCAGATCACCTGGGTATTGTAGTCAGGGAAAAACACCATCGAGTTGCATGCATCTTTCCAAGGGCATACAGGTGCTGACTTAGAATTCCTTTACTGTTTTTCCCACTTTTGACCTTTCAGTTACTTGTCTTTGGAATACTCCCCATACTCCCTGAATCCTCCGAGAAGGTAGAAGGATAGACTAAGAGTGGTTTTCAAGGTCTGCCATGTCTTTAAGAAATGCTGACAAAAATGAAAGATTTCAGAGTCAGCCTGTCTGTCCACTGCCTGGGAATGGGCAAGGGTGACACTCTGCTGTTGGTATAGAACCTGAAATACCTGCAGCATGTGGCTAGGCAGGGGTGTTCTTGTTTGGAGAAATTATTACCCTGTTTGACACTCAGGTTTGGTGTGTTCTGAAGATGTTGTGTACTTGGGCAGAAGCACACACACATACACACACGTACAATAATGTTGAGATGCAAGTGGAAATTGCTGATGCATTTGTTTCACAAGCTAGCTAACTCCGTGAATGAGATGATTAAATAATTTGGAGGTATTTGAATAGTCATTTAAATGACCACTTGGACTTTCCAGTTGTTGCCTTTCTCAATCATTTTCATTTCCTCTTACAGGAAAAAAAGAGATCCCCTGGGTGTCTTCAGATATCCTGGGAGGCCAAAACAGTGCCTAAAATTATTTGAAATTTTGGAAATTAAAATTCAACAGGCACAGCAACATAATCCTGTTATTAATATATCTGTGCTATTTAGCTATGCTTTACAACAAGGGAGTTGTACAATGCAAAAGTTCTAGAGATAATGAGCTTAGAGAAATTACAGAGAGGAAGGATAGGAAAAAAAAACCACCTGGAACATCGCTGAGAGCATTTGCCTTGAATTTTGCTCACTTAAAAAAGAGTTCCCTCTCCACCTGTCGTGTTTGTTTAAACAATTTCAATACCTCCAGCACCTCTTACCTTAATTTGAAAGCGGGGCTTTCTGGATGCACAATGAAGTAAAACATCAGAATGCCCTTTCTTTAAATCTATATTATATATATCATATATAATAACATATGCACTGTACATACATATAGGTATAGATGTAATACATATGTACACATATATTTTTATTTCTTTTCAGATAAACAAATGTGAACAAACCACAAATGAGAAGCTTTAAAAGATAGCTAGTTGAAGAATCAAGGTAGCAAACTTTGTTCCAGCATAAGAGGAAATCGCCTTGCATTTTAACTATACATCTCTTGGCAGATGACACATGGTGAAGTGGGAAGGTTTTTAAAGGAGCTTTTTAGCGCTTTTGCTTCTCTCTCCAAAGACTAATTTAATTGAAAAGCTAAAGTGTCCATTTATGCTAAAGGAAAGGCCTTGTGTTTCCATAAAGCTGCCTGACACTTAGGTGGGTTAACAAAAAAAAAAGGGAGGGGGAGTGGAAGACAGACAGCATACTGGAGTTTCTGTTAGTACAGGAATTAAGATCACTGAGCTTCATTACTTGAGGGCTTTCAAACCTGGGTGAATCCTCTCAAATCAACGGTAAGGTTTCTCCTTCAAGCCATACTAAAGCCATTTCTATGGAAATGATACAGTTTGGATAGGAAGGTAGGAAGAGCTGTCATTGTTTCTAATGAAAACAGTATGAAGAGAAGAATGAGACTTAAAATAAAAATGAAACGAGTAGATACCAATCATTCTGATTGTCATGAGTTTGCCAGAAACTTGCGTGGTGCTGGGCAGGTCCTGAGAATTCCCCGGAACTGGGTGACCACAGAGGGATGCGAATGAGACTGAGTGGGCCAAGGTTGCCTCTTGAGGAAGTGCCCTGGAGAAGCGAAAGCAGCGAGGTCTAAATATTTCTGTGTGAACGGTGTGGGGCTTGCTTTAAATCACGTCCATGTATCCTTGGAATTTTCAGGAGCCGCTCTCACACGCTAGTGAGATACGCATTGCTGCTGGGCTGAGGTGAAGCTGGGGGGAAAAGGAAGGGTTAACTCCATTCCAGGCATTCGGTACCGTTTGGCAAGAAGAAATGCCCAACCAAGAAGCTTTGGTCATTTTCCTTTAGTAGAGAGTTAGGGACTTGCTTTTAGCAGGTCTTCTTACAGTCCTCCCTCCCACCCCCAGGAGTGGGTTTTAGTTTGTGGAGGGAGAAGGGTTTTAGGAGCAAAGCCGGGGGCTGTGTCACACCCTACTCCCAGGGCAACATGTGAGCTTGGAAATGAGACAGATCTAAGTTCTCATCTCTAGGTCTATGTCAGCTATCTGCCTCTACTTTCCAACTATAAAATGGGGGCTACCCCAGTTCTTCTGTCAACACTTTTTAAAAAGGATTCTATAAGACTAGAGCTGAAAGAACCACGGCTCACCACAGGTCCTAGGATCCCAGGGATGAAAAGAAATTAGAAATTAATTTTAAAATTAGAAATGCAATGGCAATGCTTCCTTCCTGAGGTGGCTTGTTCTGGTAGGCACTGCAGAAGCTCCAGAAAAAGAAGAAAGAAAAGAAAAAAACCCAAAACCTTTTTCCCATAACCACAACTATCATAGCAGCGATGGCATCTTTCACTGAGTGAGTCCTGTTATATACCAAGCATTGTCCTGAGACTCGATACGTTGACCTTTATTCATTCAATCCGCCATCTTTCTTGAGCTCCTACTATGTACAGGGCCTGTTCCAGTAGCTGGGACCTCAGGATTTGCCCTTCCACACAAGTAAATGTTTAATAAAAAAAAAAAAGAAGAAAATAATTTGCATAGGAAAAGACGCCCCATGAGGACATCTGTGTTATAAAAGTGAAATTCTGGGAATGGAAACCACATAAATGTTGATGATTAGAAGAGACATCTCAGGCTCCCTATGCCAGGGTAATCTGTTTTCCTTGGTAGGGCTCTTCACACCAAACATGGAAGCTCTATCAAGGTCATGCAGGGGCCAAGAACAACTGAAAGTCCCTGCTTCCAAACCCATGCAGGTCACCCACGTAGTTGGTCTTCGATGGACATAGTGATTTGCTAAAGAAGGCCCATGAATTCTCATGAGTTGTCTGGGCAGGTATGAGGTGTGATGGGTGACCCCCAGAGGGAGACTGAGAGTATCAGCAGACATTGCTGCCTCTAGGGACACCATCCAACGGTCTCACAGGTCAAAGACCGTAACACACACACACACACACACACACACACACACACACACACCACAACACACACATCTTTTTTCAGTGTTCTTCATGTGTGTAAATGTGTATTCATGGATTTGTTTATTCAGTAAATTTTGACTGTGTACCTACTATGTGCTGGACGGATGTTTTCAGTGCTAAAGATTACTGTGAAGAAAAGAAAAAAAAATCCCTGCCCTTACCCAGCTATAAATTCATGAGAATGAGACAAAAAAAATCTAATGTGCAAATAATATATCGTAGGATGTTGAATAGTGCTAATTGCATTTCATAAAATAAATCAGAATTACTAGGTTAGAGAGGGAGGGGAGGGTGACCCTTTTAAATAGAGAGGTCAGGCTGGTATTTCTCGAGTGATGATTTGATCAGATCTGAACGAAAAGTGAAAGACTAGCCAAGCACAGAGCTGGGAGAAGCAGCGCAGGCGGAGGACTCCCGACGAGTCAAGGGCCTGAGGCCAGATGGACTTGAGTATGTGAGGAACATGTAGAAGGCTGCTGGGGCTGGATGAGCTAAGGAAATGGGGATAGGAAACCAGAAGAGGTAGGCAGGAGGCCTTTTAAATTTGATTTTAGGGGAGATGGGATCCCGGTGCAGGGGTTCAAGCAAGAAAGTCATGTGATTTGACAGTGTAGGAATTTGAGCAGGGATCTAAGTGTGTTATTAATGGGACACAGGCCTGTGTTTGCATCAAAAAGTGGTGGTGGTTTTGGGCATGCTATCTCAAAGGGCTGGGATAGCAGAGGGCACCCAGATTTTATGCTGGGTCCCGGGGTGGCAGTGTCGCCATGTGAGCGATGCTGAGGTAGCACCACTGCTGAGTAGCAATGGAAGCTTGGATGGGCTTGCAGCTCCCCCTTTTTGGCCCAGAGGCTGGGTCCTTGCAGGCAGACTCCTCATCTGATGCACCCCAGTTTCTCCCTCTGTCAAGTGGGAGTAAGGGTGCTGTTCTCCTCCCATTTTAGTTGTGGTAATTTGACCATAGGATGTGGTAAAGCCCCAGGCACCAGCCCAGCATCTGTAGAAAGTCTCCCTGCTAAATGGATGCTCCTCATCTTTGAGTATTTTTTTTTCTTTCTTTTATGTAGGAATTCTGGGAGAAATTTAGGGAACTGAATTGAACTTGGGTACCGATTAGGTACTAGATAAATATTTCTAAAAGAATGAATCAATAAGTACGTAGAGTTGGGCGTTTGGCCTAGTGGTAGAGTTCTTGCCTAGCATGCACGAAGACCCAGGTTTGATTCCTCGGTACCACATACATAGAAAAAAGCCAGAAGTGGTGCTGAGACTCAAGTGGTAGAGCTCTAGCCTTGAGAAAGTCCAAGGACAGTGCTCAGGCCCTGAGCTCAAGCTCAGGACTGGCAAAAAAAAGTATGTAAGTAAGACTATAAATAATTTTATTAGTGTATGATTTTTGTATGCTACATAACTGCTTTTGAAGGTAAGGATCTTTTGAACACATTTTAAATGATTGGCAGATCTCTACACCAATTTTAATCATAACTGGCCTTTAGATATGTATCCATTTAGAAAATATGAATGACCAGTTGGGTGATTTTCATAACACTTGCATGAATGCTTTATGCATCATCATACTGTGTGCCCTTTATGGAGGAACAGAGGTGGGGTAGACTTGTGTATCCTAATGGGGGGAGGTAGTAGTGCTCTTTAGTGGGGGGTACAGACATCTCCCCATCTGGCAACAATATGTGCTGATCACGTGGGTTTATAGGCTTCTTCTTGACACCAAGAACCCCTGATGGAGAATGTGGATGGATCCTTGAAAGTGAAGATGGACCCCTGAGGCTCAACCTCTCTGTGTGCTGTCCAGGTGTCCTCCTGACCCAGCCCCTTTTGTCTCCGTAATCCCACAGGACTTGGCAGTCCTCCCACCCCACCTGGGAGCAGGTGTCTCCCCTAAGGCCCAGGTCTGCTGAGATTAGGGGTTGTTAAGCTAATGGGAGAAGGCTACTGACTGTTTCCTGGTAACGCCTTCACTTTTAATTGTCACCTCCACATAAATGCTAGAGAGCAGGTGGAAGGGAGGCTGGCGGGGTCCAGTTAAGGTGTTATCATAGGACAAACTGATTTGGGAACTTTGGACAGCATGTGGGAGTGTGAGCTGCCTGTCTTGAGGCCATCATTTCACAAATATGATTGAAGGTTGACTGTGTATCAGGGATGATGAAAGCTGTGAGAACCAAAGCCCTGAATCTATCACATTGGCAAAGTGTGTGCCTCCTTAGGGATTTCATTTAGTCCGGGAGCAGGCAGGTACTGGCCAGCAGGCAGTCCCACAGTGTCAGGCAGTAGACGTGGCAGTGAAGAAGATTAAGAGGGTAAGAAGAGTCCAGTGCTGTGGGTAAGATTGCCGGGAAAGATCCCTGTCCTCACTGCAGAAGTGATCGTGACACTGGATCCTGAGCAAACAGGCCAGAGGAGGAGGGCGAGTGCTTGCCTGGGGAAGGACACAGCCCGGAATGGCTCAGAGTCCAGGCCTGGAGCCCGCTGACAACAAGGGATCAGCCAGGACGCGGGTGGTGGAGCAGAGGGCTGAAAAGCTGCCATGAGGAGTTGGGGTCTCTGTTGAGATGGGGAGCCAGGAGGATGAAGGAGCAGAGACAAGCTCTGAAGGTGCACAGCAGATGGCTCAAGCGGCCCTACTAGGGACTGAGCACCAAAGGTAGAAATAGGTGGAGCCTTCAGTAGTCTCCCTCCAGAATCCAGACCAAAGCCTGAGAGGGCAGGTGGCAGATGGAAGGTGAGGAGATCTGCCAGAGGGGAAAACAGGACCACAGATTGCGGAGTGAGAGAAAGAAGACTCTATTGAAAGCTGTCTATGCAAATTCCGATTCTATTTATTTGGGTTCTCAGTTCTTGGGTTCTCTATTGCACTTTTCTCCTCTGGCCATTACTAGAGGATCTCACTAAACGTGATTTGTCATTCTCAGAGGTACAGTTGAAACAAGGAGTAGCGTTTAGAGCTGTGTGGATTCTAGGAGAGACGTGCAGAGCGGGGGCCTCGCTCCTCCATGCAGGCTTCCTGGAGTCATGGAATTGCTTCTTCACGCTCTGCAGTGAGCGCTGTGGCCCAAGGACCAGGAAGTCAGACGACTCCTCCTGGGGTGGCCCCAGGCACCTTTGCTTCCCAAGTTTCTGTTTCCTCGTTAACAAGCCCGACCTAATAAAAGGACTCCTCTCATTGAGTTTTTATGAGGATTAATTGAGATAAATCAAATAAGATGCTTAGCACAGAGCTTCATACATGGTGAATGGTCAATAAATTTGAGTCATTACATTAACAAGTTAATAATCCCATCCACACCTCAATTGCCTTATTGGTAAAATAAGGATAATTAAAGTTCCCTCCCTCTCGGAACTGTTGGGAGAAGTAAAGGATGAAAACCAGCTAAGCACTTGGGACAATCTGTGTCTTATACTCAGTAAGTGCTCAATAAATGTGAAATGACTGGAATCATCTCTGTGACTCAGAGCTTGTGATCATGATGGAAAGACATTTTATTTCCTTGCTTTGGGGTCCACAAGACCGGGCATACAATTGGCACCTCATAAACACTGTAAGAATGGGAGCTGGTGACTTCCTTATTAGGTGTGGAGAGGAGGAATCCAGGAAAAGGGGGCAGGTTATGGTCCATAAGCTCAAACTCTCATTTCTAGAAAGTTCTAACAGCTCCTTCCTCTTCCCTATAACTGTGATGGAGGGAGAAAGCTTATCTTTGGACACTTTTCCAAGCTACAGTTTTTCCATCCAGAGCTGTCATCCCACTGGAGACAGATGCCTTTAAGTAGCATTGAGTGGTGGGGTGAAAATGTTGTCAATAAATTCTCAATATCATTCCAGTCCCTCTGCTGGGTTTGGTTTTAGCCTGTGTTAAGCTCCTCTCTTGTGTTTATTTATAAAAATGAGTCAACGTGGGGCCTGGATTGTATAGCCTAGTGGTAGAGTGCTCACCTTCCATGAACAAAGCCCTGGGTTCAATTCCTCTGTACCACATACATAGAAAAAGGCAGAAGTGGTGCTGTGGCTCAAGTGGCAGAACGCTAGCCTTGAGCAAAAAGTATCCAAGGACAGTGTTCAGGCCCTGAGTTCAAGCCCCAGGACTGGCAAAAAAAAAGAGTCAACTTCAGTCGCCGTGATCTTAGCCAGGGACACAAATCCACTGAAAACATGAAATTATAATCTGAGATAGTCATTTTCTGATGGTCCCCAATTGACAGCAAATGATACCTGGCTATTTTTTTCACTGATCGTGATGGGCAGTGACTTCATTTTTGCTGTGGTTGTTTTAAAAATGAAATTGCTTCAGTTGATGAAACAGGGCATCATTTTAAAGAACATGTAAAGAAGTAATTGGGGAGGGGGCACTGCACAAATGGTGAGGGTGGGGTAGATTAGATGTGAGCATGCCGTGGATGCCAAACCCTGCCTAGGTCAACAAAAACTCCCCGGAGATAGAGGCCTTCATTAAAAACTTCAAAACACTTTGCAAACCGGAAGAAGCCTCCCCTCCCAGGCCAGCAGAGGGACACTGGAAAGTCTTTGGTCTCCCAGGGAATTCTGAAAACACCCAGGGCCTGCGATCTGCACTGGGGTCTGGACTAAAGCCCATTCCCAACCTTTACTTGGTAGACTCATGGCTTTGGAAAATAGTGCAGATAATGTGCAGATTTCCAAGCTTGATTCTAGTGATTCTGCTTGTTACAAGGTGATAGGGTGCAGTCCCTGAATCTAGGGCTCTGGATGCAAAGCTTCACTGTGGTTTGAATGGCAGGACAGAGGAGGGAAATTATATGTAGCTGCAATGTGCGGGCACACATTCTCTCACTCACTTCTGTGCCATGCCAGAGCACTTACCTCTTAAAAAAATTGTTTGAGGAGTCCATTTTCAGTTTTGGCTGTTAGTCAAAAGGAAAAAAAATTGTAAGTAGTTCTCTCTTCTTCCCTCTCCCTCTCTCTCGGAAAGTGCTTATGTTTTTAGAAATGGTAGGGACCATTTTCCCTATTGTATTTCAACAGAGAAATGCATCCATTTATGCATTTTATCTACCTGATCTAGCATCAAGCGGCTAAGCCCAGAGAATGTGACCGTTAAGCAGGAGAAAGATGCCTACCGAAAGGGTGAAGCGTGTGGCTCAATAATGAAAGCAGTGGCCTGGTGTGCTCCACGTCCTGGATTCTGTTCCTTGCTGACTCAAAAGAATCAAAAAGAATCTCTAGACAGGGTTCCACTTTTTGGACTTTGTAAAATTCTGGAAGTTCTGTAGAATGAGAGAGCAAAACAAACAAAAATACTTGTTTGGATCGACTACTTTCGTGTGTGTGTGTGTGTGTGTGTGTGTGTGTGTGTGTGTGTGTTTAAAGGCATGCTTTCTCATGCTTTTCTATGATTTTTCCCTGGCCTTTTCTTTTTTGTCTCTTATTCTCTTTTTGTCCCCGATTTCTTCAGGCGCCTGCACTCATTAATGGGTTTACATAGCTTCTTGTTTCATGTCCATTCTAGAATGTACTAGAACCTCTCATGGAGGAATCATACTGATGGCACTGCTACGAGTTACTCTCCTGAGCCCAGGCCAAGGGCTCACACACTGAGTTAAAGCGAACATTTACCAAGACGGAAGGCAATGCTGGCTGTTCATCCAAAGCCTCTCCGCCCAGACACCCCCGGGCTCGAGAATCTCACCACTGACCCACTGATGAGCGCTAGAAATGGAATCTTGCAAGTGCCAAGTCTTTTTGCCTTGACCTCACAGCTTTCAGGCAGGATGTGGAGTCCAGCTCTGCCTGAGCCCAGCTACTCAACTCTAAGATTTTTGTCACTGCTTCATGTAATTAAGGTTTACTATAAAGAGTCGGGTAAATCAACATCCACAGGCTGCCACAGAGACGTGGGGGCCAAGGGCATGCATTGCAATGGAGTGTTTTCCACAGCTTCACGTAAGTGAAAGGGACAACAAAATTTAAAAATACCATCCTTCGTACTGAAATCCCCAACAGATCTTTAATACTTGAGTCTGGGATGATTAAAAACATTTTTGTAAGATTTGTTCTAAACTTCTTTCCACAGTAACATTGTTTTCTCATTTAAAAAAACAATAATAACAAACATCTAGTCCTGTCTTATTAAATTTAAGTAGAAAGGAAAAAAACAAAGTCCCACAGAACCCCGAACATATCCATCTGGGGTGTGTCAGCCGGCCGTTATCTCTGAGGAGAGGGCTCCGAGTCAGACTCCAATTCAGCTGTTGCTCATAAATCTCCCATGGGCTCCGTGCATGGCTCTTCCAGGCCATCAGAGCTCTGGAACACATGAAGCAACGAGGCCCCATTATTTATTTTAGCAAATGCAGACCCCTAGCGAATCCCTCCTCCATGGTCCATCATAATATTTATGGCCAGGCCCTCTGAAGATGTCTCTCATTTGTAAGTATTTAATTGTAGGTGACACTTAAAGGATGACTGAATAATAGGGAGGAAAAAGAGATGGCGCCAAAATTCACTGGGGTCATAACTCAGAAGGACAAGGTCACTCGAGACAGAAGTTATGATATGATCTTACTTGAAAAAAATAAGTGATTGTTTCTAGTTATTGTTGGTGATAAGTTATGTAGTTTTTATGATGCATAGGCTGGTGTCTGTTTCATGTTTTTTGTTTTATTGGTGGGTTTTTTTTTTTGGTGAGGGAGTGACATTTTAAACAAGCCTTGGTAATGACACAAGCTGTCTAGTCAAGGAATTTGAAGTTATTTTTAATGAGAAATCTAATGAAATGGATCACCCCCTCTGCAAGTTTTTTTGTCGGTTATGGGGCTGTGCCAAAGGGCCAGTGCCTCTTTGGCTCAAGGCTAGCGCTCTACCACTTGAGCCACAGTACCACTCCCAGTTTTTAGGTGGTTAATTGGAGATTAGAGTCTCACAAGGTCTTTTCTGCCCAGGCTGGCTTCCAATCCCAGTCTTCAGATCTCAGCCTCCTGAGGAGCTGGGATTACAGGCATGAGCCACCAATGCCTTGCTCTGTGATACTAAATATTTCTTTATAGTATTGGGTGGACTCTCCAACCAGATGGAATACAAGAGAGAAAAACACTCTAGAAGAAGATGCGTTTGTTTTAATTGATGAATAAATTTCAGCTATCAAAGAAATAAGACTTTTAATGAAGTGAACTCCTCTTTGAACAACTTGAATCTGGGCCTGGTTCTTATAAAGTAAACATAAGCAGATTGCTCACTTCCAACGGCTACTGTGAGGATTTGGGAAATGGATACTAAGTACTTAAGAAGCATGCTTGGTGTAGCACAGGCAGTAAAGAAAGGCAGCTATTACTCCTTTCTCTCCAGAGAAAGAAACTATTAAGGATTTGGTGTGCATATTTCTCATTATTTTTAGCTTTATGTGCAGGTATATGTAGTTATGAGCAAGGCTGCTCTTTTATGTATCATCTGAAAAACATTTTGTGTAAATGTTTCCCACTGTATTTTGCAATTTTTTGTCAGTCTTGGGGCTTGAACTCAAGGCCTGATCCCTGTCACTGGGCTTTCTCAAGGATAGAGCTCTATCACTTGAGCCACAGTACTATTTCTAGCTTTTTCTATGTATGTGGTACTGAGGAATGGAACCTGGGTCTTCGTGCATGCTAGGCAACACTCTACCATTAGGCCAAAGTCTGGGCCCTATTTTGCAAATTTTTTTAACTCCAGGATTATTACTGTATTCAAGTAGCTGAGTAAGCAGAAAAAAAAGAGAAATAAAATTACAAAAAGAGAGACATAACTAATTCCTGTTTGTATGCTTCATAATAAACCGTCATCTGCATATATGTTTTTTATTAATTTCTCAGCTTTGTAAATAGACATTTAGCATGTTTTACATTTTCCACTACCATACATAATCCTGTATTGAATATTCTTGGAAACTTTTATAATTGTCACATAAGTAATTTATGTAGAGAAAAAGAGCTGTGAGAATTTTTTACTGCGTTTAGCAAGGGAATCATTTGAGAAAAATAAATGTTATTGAAAGTGCTAATCTTCTCTACTTGGAACATTTTTGGGAGCATTCATCGGTATGTGTGCAGCTCTCAAACCAAAAGTAAAAATGCTTAATTTGCACCTAGTAGGCCCTTGGTAAGTTTCCACATGAAGTAGGTAAACTGAATGTAAACACAATATGGTAGTAATCTCAGTAAGAGTGCAAGGTGGGGTGGTGCAGACGTGTAACACCAGCACTTAGGACCTTGAGTCACATAATACCAGCACTGAGAAGCTTGAGGCAAAAGGATTTGAAAGTTGGGTCTTTGAGGAGACCTTGTCTCGGGAGAAAGAATTTCTAGTGAGGAGATCCAGTCAGCCTGCAACACAGTTTTGTCTCAGGTGTACCAAGGGCCAAGGGACAGAACCTGGGGACAGGGAGGGGAGAATGGATAACACGCAACAAGCCGTGTTTGTCCTCAGTTAGTACTGGATTGTGTGAAGAGATGGAGTGTTGTCAATTGTGCGTGCAAGGGAGGGGTCCCCCGAAAGAACAGCCCTCAAATTTCTGTTTGTGTTTCACACTGAATCATTAACAAAACTCAATCCTGCAACTTCACATGTTAAGTGGGTGAACTTTGGGTCTCACTGCTGGTTGTTAGTGGGAGGTGGGGGCTGGACACAGGAGCCAGGTTGGGACCCTGTCCCCGGGCCCAGAGAGGGTGCGTGGCTCCAGATTCATCACCTAATGAAACCAGGGCAAGGTTAGTTCATTGGTGTTGTGAGCTGGGTAGGCTGCATGTGTGTGTATTGAGTGTGTCTGGGTGCTTTGCACTGCTTTGTGTAGCACATCATGGTGTATATAGGCGTATCATGTGATGCCTGGAGCAGACATGTTGTAAGCAGAATAGTGTGTGTGTGTGTGTGTGTGTGTGTGTGTGTGTGTGTGTGTGTGTGTGTCTACCCAAGCTAAGAATTGTGAAGATGAGTTCCGGTGGGTGCCTTTCCCTGGGGAGCTCTCGTGGGACACACCCTGTCCTCTGGGCAAAGGTCCTGGGGACAGGAATCAGAACTCCCTGAGACACAGACACAGGTGAGAAGTTTGTGAGGCACAGATAGCTCTGGAAGGTAAGCCTCACACCATATTGTAACTTCCATTTTCTTCTCAGTCCTCCCAAGACCACATGCCAGATGCCGGCAGAGATTCGCTTTGGTAACAAGCATGAATGGATGTGCAAGTCAATGATTGACTGAATGAGTGAATGAATGAATGGACATTGACCCATGGAGTGGAGTCTTTGGATCATTTAGCTGTACAGGTTGTTGACACCTAGGGGCCTGAATAGAGCTGGATCTTAGCAAATGTTTGTGAATGGATACGTGAATGCGAACACATTACAGTCAGTGTTTGCTTATCTCAGAGGCAGCCTGGCGGTGGTAAGAAATCTGTTCCCCAGTGGAGTTTTCATTCTTCCTCTCGGGATCCCTCAGGAGGGCCTCGGCTGCCGTCCCTTTGGTTTAATTATTGTTCTTTAAGATCAGCGTGACAGCCCTTCTGTTTACTGTCAAAGTGTAGCTGTAGAAGGTGAAATGAAGAAAAAAAAAAGGAGGGGGGAGAAGAATTCTTCACAATCCAGGTACAAGATTTCTCTCCAAAGATATTTCTCTTTAAGAGAGGTGAAAGGAAGGTGGAAAAGTTGGAGGCCTAACTTTCCAAACCTGCCAAACACATAAACCAACAGAATCGTGTGGCTCCTTTCATAAATGTTTAATAAGTTTTATATCTTGTGACGAAGGTTAAACAAATGTGAGTCCTTTGAGGAATTATTTACTGGAAGCGAAGTTATAGCGTCAACATCTGTGTTTCCAATCACTTAGATGAAGAATAGATGAAATAAATCACAGCTAGTTCCACAAAATAACTTTTACATTATCATCTCCACAGAAGAATAATGTAGGCAACTCTTTTCAATGCTCTTTTTTTCCCTTAGTCTTCTCTCACTCTGTTTTTAAAAAATATTCATTTCAATATATTCAGAGAATCAGCCTTCATTGTAGGTATGTATATACATATATATGTGCATATATATATATATTTAGTGGAAGTTACCATAAAAATATGCACAATAGATGGACTGAGAAAAGTCTCTCAGAGAATGTGGCTGTTTTGGCCAACATTCTCATTTGGGAATAGGCTAACAGTTCTAATATATAACATCCATATAATTTAACCACATAAATTTATTTTTTTCACAGTGATGTAATGGGGAGACTGACCTGGAGTTTGTAAACGTTCCCTGCCGTGTGCATTCCCTTGGGAAGCATAACATTGTAGATGTACTTTCTGTGCCCTGATTAAAATATAACTGATTCTTACACTTCCTGTGGACTGACCTATTAGTACTTATGACCAAGTTGAAGTTCTTATTAGAACATTTAAGGAATATAGAGATGATTTCAAACATGCAACAATGCACTGTGTGTGGTTTTCTATGTTGTTTCTTCTTTTTCTAAAAAAAAAAAAAAACAAAAAAAACTAACAAACAAAACAACTTATCTGAGTCTCATTTTACACTGCAGTTCTCAGACACTCATTCCACAAGAAACGTTTTGTGCTTTGGCTTAACTTTGAACTCTCCATTGTGCTTTGACAAATGAAAGAAATAGCAACACTTGTTTGTGACTCTATTTTAAATTCTCAGGCACATTTTTTAAACTTCTCTTTGGCAATGAGGAGAAAGATTCTTGGGAAACGTGAATAAAGAGTCCTTACCCCCAAAATGGAATAGTAGTAAGTGAAACTTAAAACTTTTTATTAAAAGAAAAGAAATTAATGAAAACGAGGGAAGGGCTTCCTATAGTTTGCTCAGGAATAAAAACAACAGCTGTGACATATCATGTTCTCAGCACATCAATTTGTAAATGGAGATGTTTTAATTTTCTATGAGAAAAACACATGGCAGAAATCAAAGGCAGCACACCACCTCCGCAGCCATGCAGGAAAAATCTTTGGGGTGTGGGCTTTGAAGCTTGTTGGGCTAAAGTCCATGATATGCATGGGTCTTTTCAAGTACAGATCTCATTCCAAGGATGAGGTGGAAGAGCTTGAAATCTTCAAGAGGAAGGGTGGTTAGAGCAAATGAATTTGTAGATGAGTTCTCCAAAGGGATCATCCATGTGCATGGGAGAGTTATTCTTTTCCTCAGTCAACAGAGATTTCTTAATTTCTTTTGTTTTCAAGACCCTGTGCTGGGCGTCAGGGCTACAAGCATAGACAAAGCACAGATCCTGTCAACACAGTTTGCAGTGGAGTGTGTAGAAGAAATCCAGGCATTGAGAAAAGGCTGAGAGAGTGTTAGCTGGATGGATGATGGCTGGATGCATGATGAATGGATGGGTGGATGAATGATGGCTGTATGGATGGATGATGGATGATGGATGATGGATAGATGAATGAATGGATGGTGTATGATGGATGGGTAGATGAATGATGGATGGATGATGATGGATAGATGACAGATGGATGGATGTTTGTAGGATGATAGGTGGAAAGATGTGTGATGGGTGATTGATGGATGATGGATGGATGCATGAATGTGGGATCCATGGATCCTTACAAATTCAAGTTCGCTGTATATTTGTATCTTGTTGATTGGGTCTAGTTCTTCATTTCTATATTTTATACTAGAGTTTCCCTGAAGCTCACTCTTCTCTTTCCTGCACTGGT
The DNA here is from genome assembly GCF_031878675.1 of Megascapheus bottae. Classification (NCBI taxonomy): domain Eukaryota; kingdom Metazoa; phylum Chordata; class Mammalia; order Rodentia; family Geomyidae; genus Megascapheus; species Megascapheus bottae. The sequence goes on from NC_143526.1 coordinate 41,783,670, forward strand.
CCCTGGTCAACAGTTGTGAGCAACAATGTACTGGGAAGGCCCCTAGCTCTCCCCTGCATGAGGTCTCTGAGTTTTCCTCATCACTCCTCGTAACTCTCAGTGCAACCACTTCAGGTTCTCCGTCTTTCTTTTCCTTGCTTTTCTCCTTGAAACCACCTTCATCCCAGCGTCAGCATGGCCTGAACTTTCATGCTGTGCCAAGCAGTCGGTCAGCTGCCTTCCTTGCACCTGGACTCATGCAGACCTCCTCTCAGGTGAGGATGTGCTGCCTGCACCGTTATCCCGGCTTTCCAAAGAAGAAACTGAGGCGCAGAGCTAGTGAGTAACTGGCTCACATAGTAATCATGCACTGAAGCCAAATGTAGGGCCAGCTGGATTTGGCTCCACAACCACACTTAGCTCAGGACCTGTAGAAGCCATATTTTTTTATTTTGAAGACAGTGGCTCTGCTGCCAGTGTGGCTTCGAATAACCCTGTATAAACCAGTCCCTCTCCCTGACTGACCCACAGATTCAGGTAGCCATCCCCAAACCAGTCTCTCCTGGCTGATTGGCCCATGGATTAATTTCCTGAACCACTCTCTGTCTGTGATTGGCCTGTAGATTGGTATGACCCTGTCTGAACCAGTCCCTCTTGGTGACTGGCTCACCTTCTCCATGTGTCCATCCTGGACCATGAGAGGTGGGAGGAGCCATGGCAAAACCAGGATCTTCAAGGAATGGACACTGGGCTGGCAGAGTTCATAGCCATACACTTCCTGCACTGAGGGTTAACCAAGGACTTTGAACTTAGACCGAGGTGTACATTCTGCTGGTTATTTACTTTCTGTCCTAACACCGACAAGTTATTTAAGCTCTAAGCACTAATTTCTTAATTTAGAAATAATCTGATGTGCGACTGCCATGGAATTTATAGAAATGGGACCCACAGGTTGCTGAATGCAGAGTGAGGTCTAATAACTGCTGGGTGGGTGTTAACGTGGTGGCTGTGGCACTGAAAGCCCACGGCAGTTTGACGACGGCTAAAAAAAAAATGTGTGGAGATTTCTAGGGAGAAAGAGGTATGTTCGTTGGAGGTCTTTGTTTTATGCTGTAGGGCATAAGTGCAACAAGAAGCTTCTATACAATGGAGGTAGAGTTGTGTGTGAGAGCTCAAGCTGGCCAGCCCAGGCCTCAGAGTTCTGTAGACTGTCTGGATCAAAAGCCAGCTCCCAAGAAGCACGACGACTGGGTGCGGGGCTGTGTGCCCACCACCTCCAGTACTGCAGAGAAGCACAAGCGGGAGGGTCACAGGCCAGGCCAGCCTGGGAACTGGGGAGACCCTCCCTCAAATGCAACCACATGGAAAAAGGGGGACAGAGGTATGACTTAGGTGACAGAACATCTGCCTAGCAGAGTTGAGGGGCTGTGTTCCGTATCCAGAACCACCAAAACAAACAAACAAATAAATGAAACAGGAGTAAAACAGGGGTCCCTGTGTAAGCACCAGGATGGGAGGAACCGCACTGCAAGTTTGTTCCCTACTTTGCTACTTCCCACGGCCATTCTTCCCCCACATCAACCCGCCTCAGGGCCCAAAGTTCTTCCAACCTTCATTTCCTTTCAGGTTTTGATGTATTTATTAATTAGGCAAAATGGGAATTGACGAGCCTGCAATGATAAAGATGCACGTGGTTTAAAAAAATGTTTTTGTACCTCAGAGATGAAGGATGTGCTGGGGTTGGATGGGAGAAAAATGATTTCTTGTGAGTGCTGGTCCTTCCTCCTCCTGAGGCTGGGCTGAGTGAGGAGGTGGAGAGAGCCAGCGTCGTCCCATTCCTCTTGTCAGCAGAATCAAGGAAGGATTCAGGGTTTGGGCAGCCAGTGGCTTTCCTGGAGAAAGACTGTGAACTACCAGCCGACTTGAAGTCACCGCACGGCTGACACCATGAGGGGCATCCACCTGACGCATGTGTGTGCCGGAGCTCGTGCCCTGGCTGCGGGCAATGTAGCCCCAGGTGCATGCGATACTCTACAAAAATAAGCCAACAAACAGAACCGAAAAGCACGACCTTCTTCCTCAGCGCTGCAGTTGCTGTGTTATATTATAAAAAATGCCGAGAAGGGTAATTATGTAAAGTAGGAGCCCCCTTTGACTGAAAGCTGCAGAGGCAAGTGAACAATTGAGCTGCAAGCAAGGGGGTGGAGTTCCACCTCTGTTTGGGGACATTTGTCTGGGGCTGCTCATCTCTGTCGTGAAAGGTCTCAGAAAGACACTGGTAGACCTGGCAGATTTATCCTAAAGGCTTTGTGTACACAGCAGCTTTCCTCACCTTCTCCTCCAAAATGTCACCAGGAGGGGACTTGGCTCCTGGCCCCTGTGCCCACCTTCCTCAAGCTCTCACTGGCTCCTGATTGGTCACCTCTGCATTTAGTCACAGCCCAGCCATGGTCCTTAATGGTCATGGGGGAACTGGCAGATCTGAGGTTTTCACATTCGAATCAGCAGGGAAAACAAAACAGAGCACCCTTTAATGCTGAACTGGAGAATCGGTGTTGTGGCCCGTCTGTGGCTATTATTGCATTTCAAGAATTGCTTTGGTATCTATCTATTTATCTATCTATCTATCTATCTATCTACCTATCTATTATCTATATGGAATGAGTTACACACTTTGTTTTAGCAAGCCTAGCTTGATTAAAAAATTAAATAAAATAGAAGTGGCATAGAAGAGAAAAATAGAAAAGACAATTAGAGTAGATCAGAAATAATAGAAAATGGAATGGAATAAGAAAAATATAAATGTAATATAACAGAATAGAATGAAATGCAACACATGAGCCTATGGCTGTCTCCCCATGGAAACCTAGAATTTATGAATCACAACCTTCAGACTGCGGAGTTGCATAAAAACTGTCTAAGGTGATGCCACTTGAATTTATTGCTGACATGAACTTTGTAGAAAGAGCAGCAACTTCTCTTGACTTTTGGTGGCTTCCCAAGAATCCCTATGTTCCAGGCAGAGGGTTTGGGTCCATAATAACTGCAGGATGGGTTCCGGGGACTCTAGGACAGCCTGCACTCTCCCTAAGGAAGGACAGTGCAATGGCCTCAAACTCTCCTCCTGGACACGGTCCAAGGCATGGAACCTCTTGGAGCTCGTCAGATACGCAGCCTCTGGGGCTCATCTAGGCCAGCTGAACCACAGCCTGCACCAGAACAAGATGCCCCAGGTGAGGTGTGAGATGGACCAGCACCAGTGGGCAGCCCCGCCCCCAGGGTTGGCTCCTCCTACCTCTCCGACATGAAATCTGCCCCTTCCCAACACCCAACAGTATGGCTTCTGGCTGTCCTCTTCCAGGCCCAGCTTCTGCCTCCTAGACAAGTGGCATGGTGAGGTGTTGGCAAGCATCAGTTGCTCAGGGAAGCTTTTTCTGACCCAGCAGGTCACCTGTCACCCCACATGTCACTTCCTCAGCATGGACTAGAAGCAAAATGCTCATCTCTGCCTTGTTCTTTGCAAGGTTGAAAATATGATTCTTAGGTTTGCTGCCCCTTTGTCCATCACCAACTCTGCCCAGACAGTAAGTTCCATGAGGGCACAGGGCCGCAGGCCCCAAGGCCTGAGCTGAGTGCGTGGTACATGGTAGGAACTCAATACTGCAGGAAACAGACACAGTGGATCAGGCTGAAAACATGTGCATTTTATTAGGACCTTTATAACTCCATTGCTGGCTACTCGCTGTCTCTCTTTGGAAATAATCAGAAAATGTCCTCTATTTATTCAATTCCAGGCCATAAGAAACCCAACACAATAGAATCTCTACTACTTAGGGAGCATTTTCTGCACATTGGCTTTATCCTGCCTGATCCTCACGGTACCTTAAAGTTCTATGAAGGAATAAAATGCAGCTTAAAAAAACCCCACAATGATTTCAACCCAAACATCTAGGAGGGGGGAGGGCACACAATTGGGCTACACTCTTCACCTTCACTTCTGAAGCACAGAAGACTGGGGATTCGGGTTCTGCCTGAGTTAGTCATCTGCTCAGTCTTTCAGAAGGCTTGCAGTTTCCCTGTTCCTCAGTTAGCACCCAGCCTGGCGCTAGCACAGTGGACTGAACACAGTGCCTGAGTACCATACACCGTGCACCACCTTGGGGAGGTCATGCAGCTAACTACACCAGCTCCCCATCATAGGAGGAAAACTAAAAGGTGACAAAGGGGTGGAGAGGGAAAGGGAACTAATGTCTTATGTGGGGCCTTTGCCTCCTTCCTGGCTGCCTCCCTAGCACTTCACTCAAGGTCAGGCACACAGTAAGTGCTCAGTGAGCCTAGCCTAATGTCTAATTGACAAATGGAATCCATCGCTTACAAAGGAGGCAAGAACCAGCAGTGTCGTGTATGACTGCAAATCAGAGCAGGTAGTTTCTGGTAGTGTTTTTAGAATATGTGTTCTTCCAGCTACAGGTTTGTGGGTAGAGTCATTGGGCTTGCCTCTTACACTTTCAAAAAAATAGTAAAGGATAAATGTTCGGCTTCTTCCCTGGGCAGATTTTGGAATGGGGATTTTGGGGAGGTGCAAACTCAGCACATTATTTTGGTTGGTTGTTCGAGTCTCACTGGGTGCCCCAGGCTGGTCTCCAGCTCTGGATCTTCCTGCTACAGCCTCGTGAGTGCTGGCAAGGCAAGTGCGAACTACAGATCCCAGTGTTGGCATATTTAAAACTGTGATAATCATCCTGAGTCCGATATATATGTCTAAAAGGTTAGGATGCCCTGCTCTAGCTATTGGGAGTGATATTAGACCCTCATTCATTGTATGCCTACTGTGTGCCAGGCAAAATACTCAGTGGGTGTGCAACCCCATGAAGAGAGAGCATGATGACAATGACAAGCAGTTAATATTTATCACTTGCTGTGTGCGGGTGGCCTGCTGGGTCCTTCACAAGCTTTCTCCAGCAAGAAGAGCCTTATCACTTCCCATTTGGAAAATAAATTTCACGGAAACTTCCAATAAGCATCTGCCATATGATTTCAATGAGGCTTTGACAAATTATGGCCCCTGGGCCAAGCAAAGTGTGTCTGCAACCTGCTTACGCTCCCATGGCCCATGAGATGGAATGGATTTTACTTTCTTCAACGATGGTAGGGTTTTGTAATGTGTGAGCTGATGTTTATTTCCTCTTGTGTTACATAAATACCTGTGTAATATCCTTGGGTTTTTGCCTTTTGATCTGCACAGCCTAAAATATTTACTGTATGGAACTTCGTGGGGAAACAAAAGTTTGCTGGCCTGGACTCTACAGTGTTGTTTCTCAGAGTATCCTATACATAGTATCAAAGGCAAGGTGATTCTAGATGGACCCAAGCATGAATCATTCCATAGGCGAGGTTTTAATTTGCTGTGTTACGGCTTCCTAGGACTGTTGAGAAAATGAGATGAATCTAAAGTCAGTTTTGAACATGCTCAATAGCAGTGCAGGACATGGGGAAATAAACAAAATTTCACATAGATGATAGAAAAAGTGTGAGCCCTCGCTCCTTAGAGCCTGAAAGTGAGAAAGCCTGAAAACTGGGAAGAGTTTCCCTTGGGTAAGAACACAGAACAGACAAGAGATGAGTACAGATCTTTCCATTCAGGATTTTCTGTGACGTGGAGTGTCTTGTAGCCACTGTTTTTTGGTTTTTTTTGCCAGTCCTGGGCTTGAGCTCAGGGCCTGAGCACTGTCCTTGGACTTACTCAAGGCTAGAGCTCTACCACTTGAGCCTCAGCACCACTTCCGGCTTTTTTCTATATGTGGTACCGAGGAATCGAACCCGGGTCTTCATGCATGCTAGGCAAGCACTTTAACCACTAGGCCAAACTCCTGGCCCCTGTAGCCACTGTTTTGAAAGATGTATTCATCTATTGCAGAGCTATGATTCTGCGCAAAGCCTCTCTGCGCAATGGTGACACAGCTGAGGTCATCCAGGATGCCTTGTAGCTCAAGGCACTGTCTTCCTATGTTGCCTTCTTGCTGGCTTTTCTAGAAAGACAGATAGAGCCCTCAGATGGCTCCTGAGCTCTGGAGGACTGCGTGGTGGGGAGGGAGGGAGGGAGAGATTGCGGGGAGTTCCAGTTCAGTCTGGGTGGAAGCCAGGGACCATCAACTGACAATCATTGCTGCTTTTTTGAGGCCACAAATAAGAGCAGCCAGAAAAACATGATTTCAAAACAAAAATCACATTAAGACACCAAGAAGCCACCTGAGTTTCGTGCCCAGGCCAGTGTGTGTGTGTGTGTGT